>NW_021703769.1:3824376-4056128 GCF_005190385.1 Monodon monoceros
ACACACACACACACACACACACACACACACACACACACACACACACAATGGAATATTACTCGGCCATAACAAAGAATGAAATACTGCCATTTGCAGCAACATGGATGGACCTGGAGATTATTATACTAAGTGAAGTAAGACAGCGAAAGACAAATGCCATATGATATCACTTATATGTGGAATCTAAAAGAAAGATACAAATGAATTTATATACAAAACAGAAATAGACACACAGACATAGAAAACAACTTATGGTTACCAAAGGGGAAAGGTGGGGGGAGGGATAAATAGAAGTTTGGAATTAACATACACACACACTATATATATAATAGATAACCAGTAAGGATGTGCCGTAGAGCACAGGGAACTATACTCAATATTTTGTAATAGCCTACAAGGGAAAAGAATCTGAAAAAGAATAGATATATATGTATGTATGTATGTAAAACTGAATCACTTTGCTGAGCACCTTCCGCTAACACAACACTGTAAATCAATATACTTCAATAAAAAATTAAATTAAAAAACTTTTTAAAAAGAAAAGGGAGCTCCTTCCTGAGCTGTGACACCCCCAATTGCAGCGCCCTCACCCCCAGCATCTATCCAGCTGTCAGACCATCCCACTTCTAAACTCCTAATGGACAGTTTGTTCAGGTGGCCAACCCTGGTCCAATCAGATATGGCCAGAGTGGCGGGGTCATGTGGTATAAACTCTGCCACAGAGATCTACCCTGTGGGTGGGCGGTTAAGTTTTTAAAGAATGGGCTTTATAGACACCCCCAAAATGTCTGGCATACACGGATACGGACCTTGTCTTTTGCATTATCCATGAAGAAAATATGCTCGTGTTGGTGAAAAGATGCAAAAGCTATCATAATGGGATGGAGGCCTAGTGTTTCTGAAAATGGCAGCTGTCCTTGACAACCAAACAAAGGAGTCCAGTCTGAAAGAATTGCCTATGAGGGGGTTCACTCAACAGTAAGGAAGAAACAAATTTATCCTGTTTTTAATGGCTCCCACTGCCCTTCCTGATGTTATCAAAATTCCAGAAAGAATCAGTCACCCCCAGGATCACTATGGGACAGGAGAGGTTCTCAACAACCTTCAGTGGCTCCCACTTCCTTGTGTTCCAGTCCTCACTCCACTCACTGTTTTCCCTAATGTTTCACGAGTATCACTCGTGAAACGTATCTCCCTTTACCTAGACAGTACTTTCCATCCCAGCCCATCAGGCCTCCCTAATTCTTAAATAAGTTGGTCCTTCTTACCTCCTTATTAGCCGTGGCACTTTGGGGACATTACTTCACCTTGTTAAGCCTCAGATAGATTACTTCTCTAGAGGTGGGGATAATAACAATACATTCCTCAACTATGACAGTATCTACCCAAAATACGGGCATCTTTCCGATTTAACACACCGATCTCACTTCTAGAAATGATGTGCACGTATATGAAATGACCATCGTGGGGTTATTCATCATACTATTATTTCTCATATAATAAAAATATTGAAAGTGACCCAATTGCCTATCAGTAGGTATCAGTTGAAGAAACCATGGTAAATTCATCTCCTAGACATAATAAGCAAAAAAAGCGACGTACAAAAGAAGTGTGGGTTCATGGTATAATAGAAAATAAATATTTGGTCTTTGTGCCCAGTTTCTGTCACCAAGCTTCTAAAATCTCTGGAATTTCCTATCTTTTCTATACTAATGAGGTAACTCATGGCGGGGTGCAGGGGCCTAGGTATCTTCAGGATGGGGGCTGATGCCAGAAGGACGAAGCCATGATTAAAGGGTTGGAACTTTCAGCCCCATCTCATGGCCCCCAGGGAAGCGAGAGGGGCTAGAGGTTGAATTCAACCACCAGTGGCCAGAGATTTAATCAGTTATGTCTCGATAAAAACCCCTACTGGGGTTTGGGAGCTTCTGGATTGGCGAATACATTGATGTGCTGGGGAGGGGGTGGGCTTAGAGAGGGCATGGAAGCTCTGTGCCAGCCTGACACCCCCTCCCCCAACAACCTGTTCTATGCCCCCCTCTTCCATCTGGCTGTTCTTGAGTTACATTCTTTGTCAAAACAAAACAAAAAACCTGTAGTTGCAAACAGAGTGCTTTCCTGAGTTCTGCAAATCATTCTAGTGAGTTATCAGACCTGATGGGGGAGGCAAGATTGTGAGAACAGCCAAATTGTAGTCAGCTGGGCAGAAGTGGAGATCACCTGGGGACCCCTCTTGTGCTGGTATCTGAAATGGGGTTGGTCTCATGGGAACGAGCCCTTGATTTGTGGGATCCGATGCTACCTCCAGGTACCTTGAAATTGAATTGAATTGACACCCAGCTGGTGTCACAGAATTGGAGTATTGGTGTGGAAAAATGACGCATATTCGGTATCAGAAGAAAACCACGCATTTGGACTAAGAAGTGGTGTCCGGAAAGAAAAATCACAGTGTCGGATGCTTTCACATAAGAAAGGAGAGAGAAGCAAGTCTATGTGTTTGGATTTGCCCATATTCTCACAATGGAACAACGAAAGGGTAGACTAGAAAGTAATAAAAATGACCACCTAGAACAGGGTGGCCAGGGTCAGGGATGGGGACAAGACTTCCCTATATGTAATTTTTTCATAGTTTTAATTTCTCAATCACGTAAGAGTATCACTTGTTAAATGCTTTAATTTACAAAATCTTCGTAAAATTATCACGAGCCTTAATTCCTCACTGTCTTGCCATTAACTAAGTGAGCGCTATGCAGATAGGTGAGGACCAAGTACCAGCCACGTGACCGTGGGCTAATTACCTCTCTGGGTCTCTGTTTTCTTGAGAATCTGTGAGATGAGGACAATGAAAGCACCTATATCATGGAATTAAATATACCGAAGATTTTAAAAGGTGGCACATACTTTGAATAAATGGGAGAAATTAATGTGTGTTTTGGACTCCTCATAGTATCTTGCACAGGGAGAACCCCTACAAACATCTGTGGATTGACTGACTGGAATAAAGCTTTATGGGAAAACTTGCTCCCTGGAAAACCTAAAAGAGTCTTCAAATGACAGGCCTGGATTTTCAATACTAAACTCAGACTCAAAGAAAGAAAGAAAAAGAACATAAAATATGCAGGCAAAGGAACATGAAGAAAATATGTACTTGAAATTCTAAAGAAGATGTGATACACACACACACACACACACACACACACACACACACACACAATGGAATATTACTCAGCCATGAAAAAGAATGAAATAATGCCATTTGCAGCAACATGGACAGATCTAGAGATGATCATGCTAAGTGAAGTAAGCCGGACAAAGAGAAATATCATACGATATCACTTATATGTGGAACCTAAAAAGAAAATGATACAAAGGAACTAATATACAAAACAGAAACAGAACCACAGACATAGAAAAATATGTAAGGTTACCAAAAGGGAAAGAGGAGGGAGGGATAAATTAGGAGTTTGGGATTAACATATACACACTACTATATATAAAATAGATAACCAACAAGGACCTACTGTATAGCACAGGGAACTCTACTCAATATTTTATAATAACTTCTAAGGGAAAAAATCTGAAAAAGAATATATATATATAATATGTATATGATATATATATATATAATGTATAACTGAATCACTGTGCTATACACCTAAAACTAACACAAAGTTATAAATCAACTATGCTTCAATAAAAAATAGATTTTTTTAAAAGAAATTCTATTAATAGACACTCCAGAGAGACAGACCAGCAGAGCAGCAGTACTGGGGACAGAGCATAACGTCTTCCAGAAACTTTGAAAATAAGAGTTAGGGGGTAGAGATCCTCAGATTGAAAAGTTATACCAAGTACTAACTGGTATACACTGGAGGAAAAAAAAAAAAAAATCCCCACTTAGACACTTGCTACTGAAACTTCAGACCATCAGCAATAAGGAGAAAACTCCTAAAGCACCAGAGAGAAAAGACAAATTACCAAGGCAGGAAGGGCAGTCGGTCTTAGACAAGATTTTCCCCAGCAGTAACCGACATCAGGAGAGAATGACATAACATCTTCATTCAACTGCGGGAATACAGCTGTCAACCTAAATTCTATCCCCAGCCAAACTGTCATCTATAAATTCCAACATAAAGACATTTCAGATGGACAAGGACACAGAAAGTTCACTACTCATGGAGTTCTCTGTAGCAGGGATTGGCAAGCGGTAGCCCACTGGCCCACTGACTGTTTTGGCAAACAAAGTTTTATTGGAACGCAGCCAAGCCAGTTCATATATTCATATACACATTATCTAGGGTTGCTTTCCAGTTACAACAGCAGAGTAGCTGCCACAGACACTGTATAGTCCAGACAGCCAAGGATATTTACGCTCTGGTTCTTTACAGGAACATTTTGCTGATCCCTGCTCCACAGGACTCAGTATTTACATGTGTATCTATTCATCCAACATATACTTGCTAAGCCTCCGCCGTGTGTGCCAGACCCAACCACGGTAAGATGAAGGATGGCAGGTTCCTGGTCCAGGCAGACGGAAGCTTAGCAAGGGCTGTGCTGGATAGCCACCCCTCTTTTCTGGGAGGTGGAGCCCACAGGTGTGTCTGAAAACAGCAAAACAGAAATCTGTCTCGACAGAGACATCTCAGCCCCCTTTGAATCTCATGTTTCAGACAGGGAGCTGGTATGGTACCCTGAGATAGCTCAAGGGTCACAGAGTTGGCTTTGGTTCCTTGTGTCACGGACCTGGTCATGAATTCCTCATCCCTCTCACTTGCCGTCTGTCCACATCTGCTCTCTCTGACTGTGCCCTGATGCACAGCTGATGCTAGAACAGCCCAAGTTTCCTGGCCTTCCCCCTGCACAGCATCCCACCTGGTCCTTCTCCAAGCCTCTGCTCAGGCTCTGCCCATCACTTGGGGTGCCCTTCCTCCATTGCCTGGCTTGGCTTTCTCATCTCCTCCAAGAAGTCTTCCCCACGCCCAGACTGGGTCAGTACCCGCTTCTGCATCCCGATATGCGTTGCGTCATAAGCACCTCGGGCGTGCCGTCTATTGTGGCGCTGTGTCCAGGTGGGTTCTCGCTCCACCCCCTTCCTGGGGCTGAGATACATCTAGTACCACGATAGACAAAGGGGACATCTGCTACGAGACTCACTGTGGAGGAAGAGGCGGAAACCCTTGGCTATGAATGCCCCTCATGAAACGAACAGAGAACAGAGCTCTAGAGAAAGATCTGACGTTTCTGCAGGTGGTGCAACACCCCGCACCCCACCCCCGCAGGTGGTGCTGTGCGGGGAGCCAATACTGGCCAGCCTGGACCCTGGTGGTTCTTGCCAATCGTGTAGATAAATAGGAATTGATGTAGAGTAGCTCCATGACGGAGGTCTGTTCAAACAAAGACGGGAGAGGAGAAGGGAGGAAGGAAGGAGGGGAGGCAACAAGCTCGTGTTTGACAGACGAACCCCTCCTCCCCGCCCCGGTCCCATGGGATTCTTTCCCTCTGTCACAAATTCTTGATCCCTCTGCCTCTTCCGTTTCTCGCCCACCTCTTGTCATTTACTCAGCGCCTCATTCCGGAATGCTGGAAGGATTAATGAGACACGCGTGGCAGAAGGGTGCTCACGTTTATTCACTCCGGCCCCCCACTGTTATTAATTCTTACAATTTCCCTGCACTACATACCACTCAGATCTCAACAGTTCTGAGCTTTCCTGCCAGCTAAGAGACAAGAAATCACATATTCAGGTGACGGAAGGACCCAAGTGGATTTATAATGGTGTGAATAACAGGTAGCTTGATTTACTAAAGCTTCGAGATACTTAAGAATTCATATAAAAGGATTTGGGGATTTTGAGAATACATGTCTTCCAGGGGTGGGGATGGGGGTAATTGACTATCCTGACAATTTCTATAAGTCAAATTCTATTACTCTGAGGAACATTCACAGATGTGCTTCCGTGAGAAACTTCTAAGTAAAAATAGGAACTCGGGACTAGTTCAGGGCAAACTTTGAAGACTGTATCTTTGCCTTGTGTGAGTTTAGGATTCAAAAAGTTGTCCATATACTTGTTTCTTTCCACTTGGCCTCCCAATAAGGCTGTGTGGTAGGCAGGGGCCAGTGATCACATCCATTTATAAACGAGGAAAGTGAGGCTCAGTTTAAGGTTGGTTCCCCTCGGGGATTTGGTGGCAAAGCCAGGTCTCCAGACGGAACAGCCCCTTCCACTGGGCTTCCCCGGCCTGCAAACTGGGCAGGTGATAGACCCGTGCCTAGAAAGGCCCCCAGCTTGGTTCTACTGTTGCCGTCTTGAAATTCTCAATAATTTTGACCCAGCGTTACCGAACCAGGTTCATTTTGCCCGACGCACAAGCGAAAATGCTAAGACTCGAAGGTCTGCAGCAAAGAAAGAGTTTACTCACGTGGCAGCCAAGCGAGGAGATGGGACACCAAGTCCCGGACGCCCCTTCTTGAAGGCAAGGGGCTTGGGGTATTTGGGGATGAAGAAGCAGGGTGGTCTGAGGCGTGGGGGCCGTGAGCAGCGTGGAGAAGGTGCTTGGAAAAAGGTGCAGTAATTGTCATTCTGCACAGATGTAACCAAGCTTCAGGCCTCTGCACGTTAAAACATGGAGGTGCTTAGCACAATCAGAGGGTGGAGACTTGAGCCCTCTGACGTCAAAAGGTCACCGAGCAGACGCTCACACATGCCCAGTTGGAGGGTTGGTGGTCTTATCCAGTTTTAACTGGCTCCGCTTGAACTAGACACAGCTGACTCCAAGTTCTTGGAAAACAACTTGGACAAATTTATTCTTTAGGCTACGTGCCCCTTGGAGGACAAGCACGTTTTTTGTAGCAACAATTAAAACGACCTTGATGGTGAAAGCAGGGTACAGGTGTAATGGATTCAATTAATGATCACCCACGGTTTCACCAGGAGTCCTGCATTTGCATTTTGCACGGGGCCCTGTAAATCCTGTAGCCCATCCTACCCACAGTTCGTCGGGCTCCCCTTCTATTCCTCCACCCGGATGCCAGACACGCCCACCACCCTGGGGCTTTGCTCTCCCAGCTCCTGGGACTCCTCGGCCCTCCTCCTTCTCTCTGGATCTGCAGCAGCTAAAAGTGCTGAGGGTCCGGGAGGAGCACCCCCCCCATGCACACTGGCAGCTCCTCCTGCGCGGCTTCACATCCTACAGGATAAATCAGTACCCAACTCTATCAGTTCATCAAAGTCAAAATTCTCTAAAATGTGTTTAATTAAAACAAGAGTCTCTTGGGCTTTCTCAGATTAGACGTGATCAAACCCACCCAGAATACTGGATTTCTCTTGGCGTTTAGGCTGGGTCTCTTTGTCCAATTCCCTGCCTCTGATGGTCTCCAATTCTTGACTCAAAAGGGAGAGAGGGAGGGAGGGAGAGAGGGAGCCCATCGGAAAGGCTGCAAAGGTCCACTGTTGGCTGTTGGCTATGACCGTCCTCTCCCTGGAATCCTGCCCAGCACGTGTCCGTGCCTCTGGGGACAGAAGACAAAGCTATGCATCGCTACGAAGGTGACCAGGATGGTGCCCGGGGAAGGAGCCAACGCTCTCCCCAGATTTATCTCTTCCCAACCACCCCGAATGTTCTATCTTCCTTGGGTGGTCTCCAGATCCCGCTCCTTCCTCAAAATTCAAGCAGCCCCCTCACCCATCTTGCTCCATAATTGACTTTAGAGGAATCTACTTCCTGAACGATAACTCTTTTCTGTCCTCTCCAGAGGTCCACGGAAAACTGACGTGTAACCATGCATATCACATCAGCGAGAAAAACCCACATCAGAGCAAACTTTGAGATTTTTTTTATTATGCATTTGACAGTATTTTCTGTGTTAGCACAATGAATGAATTTCTCTCTGAGATATCATCTTGCCACAGAGACAAACAGTGCACAGGTGTTTAAAAAATGTGCTTCAAGCCCTAAGGACTCTGAGCGGGACTCAGAACACAAGCGAACATCTCTCTATGCACAGAGGCTTTGCGTTGGACACATCCGCCACAAGGAGTTGACACAGAGAACAGTTTCACAATAAATAATTGCTTCTCTAAACTGTACCCCATCCTGCTGGCAAATCAGTCCCTTCCATTTCCTTGTGACACTCACTTTTATACCTGTAACGCTTAGGATATACTCATCGAAAATTTAGCATTTGGTCAAGGCTAGCACCCCGGCCGGCATCCACCATCACATCAGGACCTCGGCAGGCACTCAAAATGCCGGCTCTTATCTCTCTGCCGTCGGGGGAGGGGGCGGCCTCTCCCCATCCCCGTGGATGACTAAACACTGCATCAGCTTCAGACGCTCAGCAATCTCAGCGTGGCCGCTAGAGCACCGCTGAAAGAGATTGCGAACTGTCAGGTGTTACAATTCCCAGTTGTTGCCAATTACATAGATAAAGAGAGATTTACGTAACTTACAAAGCCTTTGTGTCTGCAGCTTATTTTCAAGCCATTCCCCCAAAGACCCACATTTCTTCCTGAAAACAAATATCACCTTAATAGCCTTGAGCTGGGGGTGCCTTTACAGTGGCTTCCAGGCAACTGGGTCTACTGCTCATCCTCTACCTGGGACGGGCACAGAGGTCTCTCTGCGGCACGCCAGGGGGTTCAAAACACGCAGGTGTTAATTTCCTCCTCTTATCACAAACATCAAGGTTTCTTCTTTCTTTCTTTTCTTTCTTTATTTATTTTTTTGGAGATACATTCTTTTAGTGGCACCAAGCACAGCTGAAAATGCCTGTCTAAATCCTCTAAGCCTCAAACTCATCAAACCTGTACAGCTGTGATCCGCGTCTCAAGTTGACGCCCCGCGGCCTCAGTGGCTCACACCCCATGCCTGCCCCGTGTGAGGGCTCAGATGTCGGCATGCTCCTGCCAGGGCCTGCATCTGTTCCAACATGGACAAGGGTTTACATTTGCAAAGAGTTAGCTTGAAGTCCACTTACTCTCCAAGAGAAGTGGCTTTGCAACGTGCCATACCTCTCCGCAAACAATTTCCTGCATGAAACCGGAGCCCTGGGCGTCGGGCCCCAGGGCACAGCTGGGATCGTTTTACCCATTAGGGAAACTGGGGTCTTTGGATGGGGCATTCTTGGGGAAGGGCTGTATTGTTAAGTGAGGACCCTTTGAGTGGGTTTTCTCCCCCAGGCAAAACTCATTTCTTGTCCTCAAAGAGGTGGAAATGTGAACCCAGCAGGAGCCATAACTGAGGGCTTCCTGCTGCAGGACCCTCTCCCAGGGGGCTCCTGAAAGGGCAGGCAGAGCCCGGGAGGCGGGGAGGTCCACTCCCCGGGCAAGCATTTGATGGTGGAGGTCTAAAGCCTACTTGCTTTGTCCGGCCTTAACTTTAACCTATCTCGGAAAAGGGGGGGCAAAAGAAAAAAAAAAAAAAGAGGCCTGTTACAAAAGAAGAGCTCTCTGCTGGCTGAAAGAGGAGACGTCTCCCCAGCCTATCTCTAGCCCGTTCCCTGTTTTGAACGGAACCTCCTCGCCAGCGCTTCTAGGCAATTTCGGAGCCTGCCATCCACCTGGGAAGGTGTGAATACAATCATCGCTGCTGCCGTGGCCACGGCGAGTTCTCTCTCCCACGGTCTGCTCCCATCTTTGATGACCGCGTGCTCAGGATGGTGGCAGCTTCCACTCTGAGAATGTCAATCTGGAGATTACTAACTTGAGTCTTGCAAGAAAGTAGGGACCGGGCTTATAAGGAAAGACTTTTTCTTCCCAAGTAAAACGTCTTACAGGAGCTTGACATGCATCGTAAAGACCTAGAAGAAGCACCTTTCCAGGCCCCAGTGGGACATCTGTGCCACCGTTCTCATCTCCTGAACATCCAACACAATGATAACACCAACAGCAAAAGCAACCAGTGCTTTTTCTGTGCTGGCCTCTGCTGCCTTCCTAGAACACACCCAGCACAGCACATTCCTACCACAGGGCCTTTGCACTTACCCTTCCGCTGCCTGACATCCCCTTCCCTCTCTCATCCCTCTGGCTCACCCCTCCCCACTTCCTCCAGTTCTTTATGCCAATGTCACCTGGCCAGTGAGACCACCCCTGTCCACCCAAGCTGCAACCACCCCCAACACTTCCTGCCCCCATCCTGCTTCCTGCTCTCCTTCATATGCCCCACTCTGTGTTTAATGTATTGGTTTGCTATCTTTTTCCCCCACTATTTAAGTGCCGGGAAGGCTGACCTTCTGCCTTATTCCCTGTGGTGTCCCCAGCATCTAGGACGGTGCCCTGCACATCACAGGTGCTCAACAAATCTTTGCTGAATTGAATAAATGCCATGATGGATGGTGGTTTTAATCATGTCCCTCCCTTGCTGAGAAGGGTTTGGTTTTGGGGTGAGGAAGAGGAGAAAAAGGAAGAAGAGGCAAAGTGGGGACCAGCTGGGGCCTAATTCATGCTCTCCTGGGGTCTGTCTCTGCCTCTCCTCTGCATTTTCATTGTGGATGCTGACAGAACCCTCTCCAGACGACTCAAAGCAATCTGCCACCAATTTGGAAAGCCTCCTGGATACTAAACAGGGTTTAATCCTCCCTTGATCAGATCCTGTAGGACCCCAAGCCGCCCCCCCCAGGCCATTACTATGAACATCAGTTACCATCCCCTTGTAGATGTGCAGGCGACTCAGTAATAACGATTTCTGATCGATTGAATGACAAATAAACCCCGTTGCGCTGCAGGAAACCCTCAGGATCATACAAAAAGACAAGTGCGTTTAAAAAAAAAAAAATTCCTAAAATGAGCCGGAGGACTCGGAGGGCCTGGTGCCCAGCTGCTATAATTCACCTCTGTCCAGAATCAGCGGCTGAAAAGAAGAAATGATTCTTTTTGTAGAGACCACCAATTGTTATGGGAACAGAGGGGCAACATGGGCACCGATAGATAAGCCTGCAGGGGCTCTGGGAAGCAGTGATCGGTGAGATTTGTCCAGACCTGGTGAAATCCAGGGCTGGACAACACTGCTCAAAAGCTACAGGGAGCTCAGGACTCAGCTCCTAAGACGCAGGGCAGGCTGTCCACAGCTTTAGGCTGTTCTGTCCCCAGGGGTAATCTACCAAAATCACCATTGCCCGTGGATGCCCACCACACGCGGTGTCCCGCTGGCGGCCCGCACAGACCAGATGCGCCCCACACGTCCTCTGTGCCCCCCATATGGCAGCGACTCAGAAAGCAGCTTCACCTCCTCGGACACATGCCCCCGGCAGCACCGCCAGCCTACTTTCCTGCTTCTTTGTCAGGTGTTTGTGCCGTCCTTGAATTCCTGTGGGGAGAGAGCTGGTTTGAATGAATCAACCCACATTTCCACACAGCTGGTTCTTCAGCATCCGGTTAGGAGTGATTTCCTCTTCCCACTAACATGAGCGCGGTCCCCCAGGTCCGCATCTCAGGCACAATTTCTGAAGGCTGAGCACACGGTGGGTGGATTCCTACCAGAGTCCAGCCTCCACCCACACTACTCATTCATCAGATGTTAAGGAGCCAGGAAGAAAAATGTGGTTGGTGCTTCTGGACAGCAGATCCTGGGCCCCTGGCTACCACAGCACCTGCTGCATAGGAAGCCCCCCCTGCCTGTGCGTTTCACTTGCTCAGGAAGCACCTGGAGGTCCCATCCCACCAGCGATGGCTCTTGGAAGAGGCTTTACAAGGCAGCTCTGCCTGGCGGGGTTGATGGGTCTTGGCCCAAAGTAAAGAAAAGGAGGAGCAAGGGGCATGAGTAGTAAAAACCAGCTTAAGTGGCTACACGGGTCGCACCTAGGGTCTGCTTGTTTATTCAAGTCCACACTGACTCACAAGCTTCTCTCCAGCAGTTAGAGCAGACTACAGGGTCTCAAACTCAGGGGCCTGGGGGGCCACCAAGTAAGACGATGAGTGACACAGGTGAATGGACATTGCATGTCCCACTCGGACCTGAGTGGTCGTTATTTGGTTCCAGCCTATCCGGCCAAGAGGGGATGTGGGCTGGTGAGACCAGATGGTCCCATTTGCTACTTTTGGAGAAGCTTAAAATATGCATTTGTTGAGGAGGGGGGTGATTCTGCAATTTTAAAGTGTTGGCAACTTATTCAAATTTTGGCAAATTGCTGTGCAATCCAGAAGAAATACGTCTGGAGGCCAGACGTGGCCGTGGCCGTGTTAAAGGCCTTGATTTGAAAGGTATTGAAGGGACGGGGCTGCTGCACCGTCTGTGCGCAGCCCGCGCCCCCCCCCCACCGCCCCCACACTCACCCACCCCCGCCTGCAGGACCGCATCGGGTGGAACAGGCAGTGCCCTGCGGCACCCACATGGCCCAGGGCAACCGATCTCTGGAAATGCAGAAAGCCAGGGAGGGGGCTCATACCCGCGGGCAGCCAGGGTCCGGGGAGGGGCTCGTACCCGCGGGCAGCCGGGGTCCAGGTGCAGAAATGCACGCAGGCGGCGTCCTCGCTCTCTGCACAGGCGCAGCGCGGCGTCCCCTTCGACGGCTGTGAGCTCCGCGGAAAGGTCCCGGCCGACCTCCTGCCCCGGAAGCTGCCTCTGTAGTTGGACAGCCCATAGGGCACAGTCCGTCTGCAAAGGACAGAGAAAGGTTCGAGAACTGGTATCCACACCCTCCCCTGCACCTTGGGCCTTGGGAAACCTCTGGAGTGAATCCGTCATCCCCGCTACCCCGTACTCCCCAGGCAGTGGGCTGGGGCAGCCGGGATGGAAAGATGGGGAGGCCCTTGGGGAGATGGACGATGGCCTCTCTACATCCTCCCAGCAGCCAGCCCTCTTGCGGAGGGAGCAAGCGGACACCGGGTGGATGCGTTTTTAGTCTTTTGAAGACCCAACTGTGGCCAGCACGCCTCCCAGCCCGGGTCCTTCCAGGGCAGTTCTGGTTTTCCTTCCAGCACTCAAACCCCTGACATTGACATTCCCGCTGCCCTGAACACTGGTCCCAGCTTTCATCCTTGAGCCAGTGGCACCTGAGCCTGGCCATCCAGACCAGTAAGACGCCTTCCAGACCCGCAGCCCAAGGCCGGCCCTGGCTCCCACCCTGCTGGCCACCAAATTTCTTCTGTGCGCACATCATGTTTATAGTCTGTATTAACTGGAATAGGACAAATCCAATTACGGCCGTTAGAGACATATGCTGGCCCCTGAACACAGCTTCCTCAAAGCCACAAACGTCAGGGGAACCCTCTGTGCCCTGTGAGATTCAGCCGAGGACAGAACTGACCTTGGGAAAAGTCTTCTTATGAAACTGTTTACCCGTTTCATTTACGGTTGGAGCTGGGATGAGGGTGATAGTGTCATTTGAAACAATAAATGTTTACATCTGTTTCTGATGCTCGTGTCCATCCAAACCATTGCTCTCCAGGGATGGGAGGCCACTGCCAGGCAATTCAGTGGGAAAAAGTTAAAAGCATAAGCTTAATTCATTAGCACTACTGAACAGGATTTGGGGGACAGATTACTAATAACTAGAGGAAACACGTGTGGCCAAAAGTTGCTTTTCCAATAAGGCTTGGTTTTCCTGCTAGTTCCCAAGATCAACCACCTTGGCTTCTGTGAGCCCCATGGAGTCTCACCAATCATCCACCTCAAAGGGGGCTCTGACATTCTCTGTGCATTTTCAAAATAGCATCAAATTGAATTTCCTTTAATTTGAAACACATGCCATGGAGCCTTTCTGGGGTGGTGAGGGCAAAGTGGGGGGGGGTGCCCCATCGTGACCTAATGCTTGGAATGGACCTGCTCCCTGCTGGGCAGGAGACTGGAGCTAAGAACATAACCCCATAACCCCACCCTCTCTTTTCCCCTCTCCCCACTCCCTCCCACCCAAGTGAGTTGAGAAATGGCCTTGTATGGCTTCCCTGGATCCAAGCAGGCCCAGTACTGAGCAGTCTGTGCTCACAGGATGGAGAAAGCAAGCGGGGGCCAGTCCCCTTCTGAGCTGAACCTTGGCTAAAACCCCATCTTTTCTCAGGAATGGGAAATAGGGGTGGGGGTGAGGTTGCAAAACAATACAGACATTGTGGTGAGGCAGGATTTGGCTAAAGGTATAGATTTCCAGTAACAGGGCCACATTAAATCTCTAGGTGTTGACATTAAACCCACACCCCCGTTTCTTGGTGAAAATTACACACAAGGAATAACAACCAAGGCTCCCATTTTTCCATCAACAGCAAGACCTGCAATTCTGAAATTGCTGTCAGTGGATCAGGCATTTGTGTGCGCAGAGCCACTCAACTTTGCAAACGCACAAAGTGTTTTTAGTGAGGAAACAAGGCGACACGGTATTTGGTAATAGAGAACCGCTAAGCGCTTTCCCAGCAGCCTCGTGGGAGGAGCTAGTATGCAAATGAGCCCTTGTAACTTTCCAAGAATGCTTACGGAGGCACGAAACCCCTGCTCCAAGCCCCAGGTGCTCAAGGTGTGCACTCCGCTGGCTGACCTGGAAGCCGGTGGGGGATGAAGAAATCTATGAACCAGAGGACTTAAGAGGTGGTTCAGACCACAGATGGCCCACCCCCCATCAAGAGTTCCAGGTCCAGTGAAGGCCCACCTCCCATAGGTCAAAAATTTAAAGGTTTTTAAATCAATCTGATAAGTGCTTAAATAAGAGAGTTCAGCTTCAAAACACCTTGGAAGTTGGAGCTTGATTTTAGGATTCTGGGGCTCCTTGGAGTTCCATGTCGGAACATGGCAGCCCAAGCTCCATCTACCCCCCATCCCACAAGCAGCTGCCCCTTGACCACCCTGTAGGCCTTGGGAGATGTGCTGGAGCCCTGTTCTGTCCGTGGGTATCAGACCCTGGAAGTGGGCTCAGGGACATCTGAGTAGAGGGATTCCAGGATGGTGAATACCTGGAACATGGTCTAGAAGAAGGGGTATATGGCTTTCAGTCTCATAGACTCCTTGCAATGGGGTGGGAGATATGGCCAGAGGAGGGTCAGAGGCACCCTCTACGCCACAGGGCCAGGGCAGGTGTCTTTCTTTTTTCTATATATATGTAATTTTTAAATTAATTACTTATTTATTTTTGGCCACGTTGGGTCTTCATTGCTGCGTGCAGGCTTTCTCTAGGTGTGGCGAGCAGGGGCTACTCTTTGTTGAGATGTGTGGGCTTCTCGTTGCGTTGGCTTCTCTTATTGCGGAGCACAGGCTCTAGGCGCGCGGGCTTCAGTAGCTGTGGCTCGCGAGCTCTAGAGCGCAGGCTCGGTAGTTGTGGCGCAACGGGCTTAGTTGCTCCGTGGCATGTGGGATCTTCCCGGACCAGGGCTTGAACCCATGTCCCCTGCATTGGCAGGCAGATTCTTAACCACTGCGCTACCGGGGAAGCCCCTAGGTGTCTTTAGGTCTAAGAGTGGATACCAGCTCCTCAAGAGTACTTCTTTTGCACCTGCTGTGGACCCAGCACAAGGCCGAGCAAACGAAGACTATTAATTAAGCAACTGGTTGTTGATTGTGAGATAAACTAGTCCAACAAGACTGGATTGTCTCCAACCTAAAACATTCAATGACCACAAAATTCATTACAAAGAATTTCCAACGCTTGCCAAGCATCCACTCTGTCTGGGCATACCTCATTTCACTGCGCGCCACAGATATTACGGATTCTATGAGTTGAAGCTTCGTGGCAACCCTGCATTGTCAGATGGTGATTAGCATTTTCTAGCAATAAAGTATTTTTGAAGGGATACACAGTTTTTTAGACATAATGCTATTGCACACCTAACAGACTGCAGTGTAGCGTAAACATAACTTTAATATGCATTAGAAACCAAAAAATTCGTGTGACTTGCTTTTTCACTTTGTTGAGGCTGTCTGGAACCAAATCCACAGCATTTTCAAGGTCTGCCTGTATCTCCCTGGTATCAGTCTAAGTGTGATAAGGATGCACAAAGGCCTTAAGGAGTTCACATGCTACTGCTGTATGAAAACAGTACAGGTAAAGGAAACCTGACAAGCCAATACGCCCAGGTATGTGCAAGGTGCACAGAGCACAGAGAAAGGTTACCTGGTGATCCCATTATGATGTTGTAAAGCACTTACATGATGAGCACTCCACCCGCTCCACAGTTTCCTGATCTATGAAAGGGCTGTCAGACGGACTGAATGAGACACCGCACTGCATGAGAAATGCTTAGCGAAGAGCTCCTAGTGGTAAATTAACGTGGCTGCTGTTGTTGCTTTTTTGGTCTGGGAATTCAAGTGAGTGGTACCAGGCAGAAAAACCCCATCTACCAGGACTGCGTTTGAGATGTGTGCCTAAGTAATAAAGACAGGTAAGAAGGACCCAGAGTGTCTCAGGGCACAGAAATGCCATTCTTTGCCAGGCTTCCTTTTGGCTGGTCTATCATTCTACACTGTCTACCCAATAAGCACTCATGTTTTAGTTGGTTTGGTACCTTTATCATTTCTTGAATGTTTCTTGAACGGTGAATTGGAAGGACCTAATGATGGAACCAGGAAAATGAAGTTAAATCGGCTGAGAACTTTGACCAGCACACCATCTGACCTGTGGTTTAGCCTGTGTTTTACAGTGGGGCTTAGAGAACACAATTCTTTGTAAAAGTAGTCAGCTCTCCCACCTGTTAATGTTCCAGTTATAACACAGAGCTCCAAACAAAAGAGAAGCAGATGAGAAGGTGAGTCCAAGTGCTCTTAGACAAAACATCCCAAAACATTCACATAGGCAATGTCTAGCATTGTGTGTATTTGTATAATAAATTGTCCTCAGCATATGTGGTCAGAACATTCATTAGTTGATCAGTGATGGTGGTGCCAGAGTCATATTTACCATTTAACATTTTCTCCCATGTGTCATACATAAATATTAAATACGTGTTAAAAACTTCCAAATCTCCTGTATTCATGGTTCATCTGCATCATCACACTGGAAGAACTTTCTTTCTTTCTACAAGAAGTTTTTAAATAAGGAAAGTTGAATGTTTCTTTTAAGAATCTGTTTTTAAGTTCAGTGTTGCCTTTTCCTAAATGAATCAACCATCTCCATCTCTCTGATCGGAAAATTGGCTTCAGTCCCTGAAGTGAAAGGAGGGAAACAGATATTCACAAGGGTCAGCTAGAAGCAGCAAAAGGAGCTTCACTGGCCAAATTCTAAATTCTCAGGAAAGTTTATCAAATTGTCCTTGAAAACCCAGTTTTCATATCCTCCCCCGCCAACACTGAATAGCACTCAACAAATATCTGTGGAGTGGTTTTCAATGTATGGGCCCTGGACTAGACTCTGGGTGAACATCCATGAACGAGACAGACCAGTGGCCCTGTACACACACAGTTTTAATCTAGTACAGGGGTTAGCAAATTGGCATTTTTGTGGGCTTCATCAAATCAAAAGAGGGTGGTTTTTCTTTAATCTGAAAATTTCATATAAACATCACAATTTCCAGCTTCTCTTGTATAACTGGAAGTTATACTCGCTCCAACCCCACACTCTAACATGGCAGCAGGTGTCTGGAGCTGAGTGATACTGTCAGAGCCTGGCTCAAGCTCTCTATTTGGCCCCAGTCCCTGTATCTGTCCTTCTTTGCTTACTTCTCTCACCTGTCTAGCCCTCAGGGGCATGTAAGTTTACAAGCCCTGCTCTAGTGGCTTGTCCCATAAAGCAAAGCCAGACAGGTCACGTGCCACGGTGACAAAATTAGCACCTGCTACTATTTTTACAAATAAAGGTGCTGTCATTATCAATTCAAAAAGCCTAGGTTCTCGGGAGTGTCTCCCCAACAAACAGAACATTTTCACTTCACGGTCAGAACATGAAGTTGATGCTCTGGTTCACATTTTTCCTGCTGAAAGGGAAAGCAAGGACAGGATCGCCTTTGGGACACACTGTACAGAAGGCATGACTCTGATGACCAGTCCTGCAGCCGACAGGAAGGGGAACAACTGTTTCCCAGGGGGAGGCAGACAGGCAGGGGCAGCAGCCCCAGCTACCAGGCACCAGCAGTCATTAGATACTGCCCCCCACCACTCCCCAGAGAATCAACTTCGAGACTCCAACATGCTTTCTAACTAGGGCTTGATTTCAGATTTTATTAAATTCCTTCCTTAGAAGACACCACTCACTTGTTCTCTCAAGCTTCAAAATATCTTCTTGGGCAAGGAAGAAAGTGTGGATCAACTTCACTGACTGTCTTTGTAACCTTAGCCAGAAAAAACTGCTAGCTAAGAACTCTGTTTAAGAGTAAGACAGGATGAAGTAACTACAGGAAGTGGCTGAATATTCAAAGGTCTATAAAAGCATCCATTCACGCCAACAGGCATCTAGTGGACCACCCCACCCCCACCCCCCGCCCACTGCCACTTTGCACAAAGACGTAGAGGCAAGAGGGAAACACCAGCTCTGAGACAGGAGTACCCCTCTCGAAGGACTTAAAAGCCCACAATTCTCTAGAGCCTGGGATCAACGCTGGTTGTTTTTGTCTCCTGGAATCCAATCGCTTATCTTTCCCCTGGGGAATTATCCCTCCCTCCCTGTGTGAGGTCCTGCAGAGACTGTTGACTGACAGTCTCACCTTCCCCTGCCTCAGGACTCAACAGGTGACCCAAGCTGGCCCATCACACCCTCTCCCTCCCAAGACACCTGAGCAAAGCAATTCAAGGTCAGAAAATACTCTGAAGCTGCTACTTGCCAGGTGGCTCTGTCCTGCCTTGTCTGTTCGATTGTGCCCCCACTGGGACCCCCAGTCCCATCTTGGCACCTCTCCTTTCTAAGCCTGGTACTGCTTCTCCCTCCCTCCCAGTTTGTGGGCCACGCTGTGTCCTCCCAGTAAACTCCTATGCTGTGTTAGCAACACTAGGTTTCTGTTGCTTGCAACCAGTGACCTCTAGCTGACCCCGGAACTCACTTTCTCCGGATGGATGCAACCATGATCTCTTGGGTTTCATAGAAAGACCCAGAGTCTCTGCAGCTGACAAGGACAAGTAGAGATTTTCTTCATGGAAACAAACACAAAAGAATAGGTTCCGAATCAGGACAAAACCCAGCCAACGGAGCTGGCTGGAATCCTTTCTTCCCAGGTATGCCCACTGTGAAATGTTCGGTTTGGATCACACTTTGGGCGGGTGGAAGCAAGCAGATGACCCCATGATGCTCAGGGCCCAGCCCCCAGACACTTGGCTGACCACCTCACAAGGCTTACCCTCCAGTGACTTGATTCCTTGTCCACTCACCAAACGCCTGTGAAAGTCTGCTTGGGACAGGCCTTGTGCCAGACAACCACTGGGTGCCCTTCCAATCTCCAGGAAGGAAAACAGCCAGAATACATCTCCTCATTGACCTCGTTATGTGAGCAGAAACACACACACACGCTTTCTGGTTCTAAAGGATACGCCACAAACTTCATGCTCACGAACAACATAAAGTGAAGTGACCATTTGTAGCTTCACTTCTGCAGAAAATCCCTGCATCTCTAAGTGCAGAAAATCCCCGCATCTCTAAGGGGGAGGATCCCAAGGCAGATTGTTCCTCCACCACCCGGCACTGGGGAAAGTCCTCCTGCAGCCTCAGAAATAGCCAATGGCCCCAGAGCATTTAGAAACATCAAAAGAGCGAGCAACGTGCTGTGGGTTGGAGATTAATTTTTTTAAGACATTCCCCCCACCCCACCCCCCAAAAAACACAACCCAGGACTTTTGAATTTATCCAGGACTTGGTTGTTGGGGAATTTTACCAGAATTACATACATTTTCAAAGAGAACATTGACTCTCCATCAATCGGACCCAAGGCATGGGGGCGTTCCTCACCTGTGCTGCAGGTGTGGCTTCCTTCTTGTCCCCTGGGGTTGGTAACAGCTGGTCTCTGCCTGCTCGCTTCGGCACCCAGGGCAGCCCAGGCAGTACCTGGCTCAGAGCGGGTGCCCAATAATACCTCAGCATCTCAATAACAAAGGTCTGCTATGTGAAGAAAGGAGGGAGGGAAGGAGGTCTCAATTGGCCATTTCTTCTAGGCCATGACCAGTCTGCAAATGTACAGAATTCCTGGCTGAGTCACTGGATTTCACTATCGTTGTCCTCAATCAGCCCTTCTTTGAGGTTCTTCTAGAGACAATATGGTCTCTAGATCACTAGAAATGGAAGAACCACGTCTTGATAGTAACTTCCACAGACACATGAGGAAGAAACCAGGCTGCCCGGATGGATGAGGCCTCAGAGACAAAACCAGAGGCTGCCCTCGGCAGACAGGCCCAGGTTTCTGGCCCAAATTGAAGACTAGCTCCCTGAGAGGCCCTAGGTGAGTGGCTTCTCTCTGGGGTTGAGAAATGAAATGACTGGCTCTCCGGAAGTTCCGTCCAGCTCCAAATTCCATCGAGAGATTCCCGAATGCCCTCACTGTTACTTGAGCATCTCCGAACAGCACAAACCCTAGAGCAGGGCCCAGCCCGTCACTCCAGCAATTAAACCACAATGAAATGTGGGGTCTCTACCCCACCCAAGCGGAGAGATTCCCAGGATCTCACGAACTGTATTTAGAAAGCTTTGGTCCAAAGAGTAGGACTCTCCGACGTCCTACCGCCACATAACTGAGCTTAAAAATCACCCCCAAGCCACAGGCTGTCTCATCCCATCGGCTCCCTGGACACGGCATCCTCCTCCCCTAATGCAGACACAGGAGCTCTGAATGAAGGATATTTGACCAGTGGTCAAAGCAAGGGAGAACGGCAGAAAAATCCTTCTGTGTTCGGTGTGTGGGGTGGGATTTCCAAGAAGGACAGCTTAAAAAAAAAAAAAAAAAGTTAGGGCAACAAACGCCTGCAATATTTGGAGAATGAAGCCATCTATGGAATCCAACAGATTAGCTGGTTTCCCCTCCATCTGGTACAACCCAAATGCGTCCATATGAGTTAGGCTAGAGTTTCTCTCCCCAACCCCCAGTGACCCTAACGAATTCCAGGTCCAATGTAGGCACGAGCAATCCACGTCTGTCTGGCATGGCCTCATTATAGCTTTATGCAAAGCTGCAGACAGATGTGGCTCAAAATAGTTCCCAGCAGTGGAAACAGAAGGGGTGAAATAAGGAGCAGGTACTTTTTTAAGAATGAGGGGTATCTGTACAGGGATTAAAACAAAATACAGACACCATCACACATCCCTTTAAATAACCCACAGAAAGCAAGAGAAGACACCGTTGCTACTTTTCAGGAGACTTCATCTTACGGAAGGAAAAATCCTACTGAACGAAGACATGCTCGCCATGGCAACAAAAATAAAGACACTCATTTTCTTCCTAATCTAATTGTTTGCATCCTTGTGGCAGCTCTGATCACTTGATTGCTGACCTCAAACTAAGAAGACTTGAGTCCCTCTAGAGAGACAGGCTTTATCCCCAAACAAGAACCAAGCACAGGGTCAGATCCTGTCTTTATTAAAAATGTCGATATTTGGTTGATTATGACGAGTGATTTTTGCACTAATTTTGACTTTTTAAAAATATCGCATTAAGTTTTATTTTACTTTTTGACATCTCCAAGTTTGCACCTGAAAGAGTGGGTCATGAGCCTCACCCTATTCTCCACCCTGCAAGAAACGCACGGAAATCGGATTTAGAAAAACCCAGAAAAGCTAGACACCTCTGCTCTCTTGCCAACTTGCTTCTGACTTTCGGCAAAGCTGCTGGCCGCTCCCCAAGTTGTGGGCTGTTCGTGCCATCACTGAGCAACAAAGGATCACAACACGTCGGCCACATCAGCCTCCGAGGCTTTCTCATGGATGCGTGAATCTGTTTCTGTTTTTTAAATTACTGGGCCGTGCACAGGGTTCGCTGGCTGCCCTGTTCTAGTGTTACTGTTTATTAAGGCCTCCTGCTAAGTCAGCCCTGAGAGGCTATAAAAGAAGAGAAGACCTGTGTCTCCACGGCTCTGAACATTGCCAAGTTCTCCCAAAGCTCTTGGCTCTCCTGAGATTCTGAGCTGGGACACGTGAGAAAGGCCAGGGGATGCCCTAGCCTGCTGTCCATTCCTGGGAGACTTGGCCGGAGAGCAGGGCTTTAGAAACCCCCGAACTGTGTCTGGACCGGCAGCTCATCTACACTGTGGCCATTGCCCGGATTTATTTTCCTTCCAAATACAATTGGTTCCTATCCCAAATAGGGGGAAAGTGTGTGTGTTTGTGTGTGTGTGTGTGTGTGTGTGTGTGCGTGCGTGCGCGCGCACACGTGTCCCATTTTAAGGAGGTCTCTGTTTCCACCGAAACATGACTTAGAATGAGATGAGGTCATTTCCCTCTTAAACAGTTGATCTATTTGTTATGTGCTCCAAAGCTGAGCGTCAGTGGCACGGGGTTACCTGGAGCTAGGAAAGGGGCCCCAGGCAGCCAGGCAGCCCCACTGGACGTGCTGAGATGCTGCCAACCCGGAGCGGGATGAAGAGCTGGCGCTACAAAGCCCTGTGAGTTCCGACCCAGCCGTGGGACCCCCTTAATGAAAGCAATGTTTGCTCCCCAGCTTCCTTTGTTTTAAATTCTTGCAGGAATATACCGCACCAGAGATGTCAGAGCCTTTCATCTGCCTTCACATTTAAGGCCAAGTTCCTAGCTGCAATGCCCCTTTCATCTAGCAGAAATCTAAATTCTCCCTCCAGGGTCATGCAGGGTCACGACCTCTTCGTACCCCCCCCCCGAGTTTTCTGGAGGCAAATCAAACTGCCTTCCAGCCTCAAGCCTCTTTCTCATCCAGTCAGGATCAGCTGCATTTCAACGAACCCATTTCTGTCCCTGGATATCTCACCTCCTCACAGCCACTCTGGGGTAGAAAAGGGGACTTTCAGTCCAAGTGAACCCAACCGGAAGGTCACCTTGTGTGAGCCGACCTTGCCAACAAACTCTGAAATTTAGCCCCGAGGCCGTCAAATTTGAAAGACGCATCTCGCCGTGAAATGTTCTGAGCTACTGCTACCCAAACTCAAAATTGGGATGTAAACATCTACTAGATTTCCAAGGGGGAGATGGTTGCACGGGAGGGAAACAACTCAGAGCGTCAAACCATGATCAGTCAGAATCCTGAGTTCAAGATCACTTTTAGTCCGGCTGATACAGTCTTTTCTTATGTGTCCTTATTTATTTACCATTTTTGTAAACAGATTCCGTAGTTATTTCCTGGGATCCCTTCCTAGTGGCGCACACTCAGGTCCCCGGCGGTGCTGGGTGCCTGGGAAACGACTGCAAAGCGTTGTGTCTATGTTGCTGGACTCACCCTTACTAAGATTTCATCAGTTAACAAAAAAGTTCTAAACAGATCATTCGAATTATCCTGAAATGCCAGACCCCCTCCCTCTCCCCTGCTTCAACTGTACCCACCTCCCCATTTAGCAAAGGGAGCCCAGGGCGGTGCCTTCCGAGAGCACCATGCCCTGTTGCCCCAAATTCTAGTTATTTACCAACGTAGGTAGGACTCAAGCAAGAAAGGAGGGGCAGAAAGGGCAGAAAGAAATCTCATCAAGCCTGTAACAACCTTTGGCCACCAGAGCGCTTATCAAGCCACTTATCAGCAGTCCTCCAAACACACCTTTTCCCAGGGTCTGTAAACCTTATGCAAATCAGATGCTAATAGACCGCACACCGAGGGCCATAGAGTAGGGAAAAACTGAGGTACCCGGGGGCAGGCTCCTCAGCGTTACTGCAGGAAGCAGCGCGAGACCAGTCGGAGGGTCCAAGGAAGCCGACCTCAGCAGGACCTGAGCTACCTAGTCACCGGCTTCTCCAGTCACAGAGTGGGATACGGCAGGTAGGGCGGCAGGAAGGGTCATGCAGCCCCAGGGGCTGTACAGTTATCTGCGTGGTCACGTCTTTGAGGTACTGAGTGTCTGCTAGAGTCCAGACACTGTGCTGAGAATGCCCCTCACGCTTTCTCATGTCATCCTCACACATCTTTACTCATAGAAGTCACGGTCAGCATCAGTGTGGACCATTGTCACTATCATCACCATCGTCTACATGGTCATGACGTAGCTCAGAAAGACTTTCCTTCTGCCTCAAAAGCTGCATCTCCAGCAGCGATGCTCCCAGTCCTGACTCACGGGTCACATGACTGTCATTGGGGTCTCTGAAATCACATGGTGGGTGGGCAGCTGGCCCCGCATCAGTGGGAGGCTGCAAACCAGACCCATCCATTCCTCTGGGATGTTCTCAAACTTAAAATGTCCCTTCTGGGGCTTCCCTGGTGGCGCAGTTGTTGAGAGTCCGCCTGCCGATGCAGGGGACGCGGGTTCGTGCCCCGGTCCGGGAAGATCCCACATGCCGCGGAGTGGCTGGGCCCGTGAGCCATGGCCGCTGAGCCTGCGTGTCCGGAGCCTGTGCTCCGCAACGGGAGAGGCCACAACAGTGAGAGGCCCGCATACAGAAAAACAAAAATGTCCCTTCTTAGAAACGTGCTGGCATATTTCTCTTGAACAACACAGGAAGCAAAGATGAGTCTGTGGAATTGTTGCCTTTTTGTGGTAGAATACATTGAAATACAATTTAAATGTTTTGTTATTATTATTTTCACTCTGCTTCTCTGGGGAGACAAATGTCATTCCTGAGTCAGTGTGGCCAGGTTGATCATCTTGTTAGGTCACCATCCTAGAGCCACACTGATGTCTGCAACTTACCCAGGGGCACAGGGAGAGGGTGGCACCACCCCCAGGCCATGCAGCGAGTCACATCCAGGACACAGGGCAGAGCTCCTGGGTCTGGAGTCTTCCCACGAGATTACAGAGCCCAGATTTTCCACCACAGCCATGATTCCAAACATCCCGCACTGCTCTTTCCAGAAATACATTCCTACTTGTCAGCCCATGTGGCTCGGATTTTTGTTTGGAAACATGGTCACTGTCACAGCATCACAATGCCTCCCTCATTATGTCCTTGGAGGGATTTAACAGATGGAAATTTCCCTCAATTCTCAGGAAAAAAGTGGGGAGGAAGAGAGCAGGGTTCCTTGCTGGGGGCCCTGCAGCTAATTCCACTGGCCATCTGGGAGTGAGTGGCTTCACTCCACAGCCAGGTGTACAGTGGCAGGTGCAGAGGGACTGCCCTGCTATGGGGTACCATTAGCACTGAGAGCTCTGTGATGGTTAATTTTTTATGTGCCAACTTGGCTGGACCATGGTACCCAGATATGTGACCAAATGCCAGTCTAGATGTTGCCAGGAAGGCATATTTTAGAGGCAATTAACATTTAAATCAGTAGACGTCGAGTAAAGCAGATCACCCTTCATAACGTGGGTGGGCCTCATCCAATCAGGTGAAGGAGAGGGCAGAGAGGAGTGAGGTGCCCTGAGCAGGGAGGGAATTCTGCCTCCAGGATGCCTCAGACTGAAGAGTGCAACATCAGCTCCTCTGTGTGTGTGTGTGTGTGTGTGTGTGTGTGTGGTGTGTTTATATACACATAGATACCTACACACACACGTCCTATTAGTTCCATCTCTCTGGAGACCCTGACAGACACAATCCCCCACCATGTCATAGGACACTCCTGTTTTTGAAGTATATTCTCATGGAAAACAACCCCGAGTGCACAGGGATGTAAGCACATGGGCTACTTGTCCCTACTTCTCTCCTTATTATCTTATTCTCGGCAAATTTTCCATGGCCTTAAGACGGGATGTGTTTTTCTCTGGTGTGGAGTTTTGTTTTTGTTTTTGTTGGCAACAGTGGGGTTGCTGGGGGGAGGGTAGGGGCGGGGCTTCCTAACGTGGCCAAGGAGAGCCATGAGCATCCCTTGTCCCGTGGGTGAGCTGCTATCTCCGCCGCCTCCCCAGGGGCGAGAAGGGCAGTGCCCAGGGTGCACTTGGTTCATTTCTCTTTGGGGTCCCAGATCTTCTGGAAGAAACAATGGAAGTTATGGGCAACAGCTCTGGGAAAATCCACATTCCTGCACACGTCTATAGGGATGTGAGACCTCTGGCAGCACCCACATACCCTGGGACAGCACGCCTCATTTGTGGGAGAAAGACCCGCAGACAGAACCTCAGTGACAACGAAGACAAGGGCCTCACAGGAAGTCACCAGCGTTACTGAGATCTACTACGTGCTGGGTGCTATTCGAACGCAGGTCTGGAAGAACCAAGCGTGCAGAAGGATGTGGGGAAACCAGAGAACTTGGATCTCACACCCAGAAAACACCTCTGGGAGCAGCTGGTCTCTCGAGCCTTCACTTTCCACGTGAGATACAGTAACTACAGCATCCCTCCTGAAGCTTTTGGGTCCTTAAACGCAGCCAAAACAACCATTCTCCAAGAATGCCTGCAACCTTGCAAGCATCCTTCCGAGATACAGCCGGATATTTGCCTCTGCCTCCATGTGACCAGAGGGCAGAAGAAGGAAAGACACCAGAAGCTGAAAACCACCCAAAGTTCAAGACTCTCTGTTTAGGCCTGAGGCTCCAGACCCCTGCGGGTTCCCAGCATAGCCAGCGGTGGGGACGGGATGCAACTCACACCCTGGAGAAGTTTCGAGACAGCAAGAGGGTCTGCTAAAGAAGAGGGGGTGACAGCTAAGGGGTGGGGGGCAGAAGCTGGAAAAGCCCTCGGTGTGCGCTACCCTCGTCCGTTTAGCTCAATCCAGTCATTCTTCAGATGCTTCCATTTCTCCAAAGGTCCAAGTTCCCTAAAACCCATTTCCTCACTTCACGATCTTATCCAATATGTTTTAAAGTTTGCCAGTGGACCTGTCCATATATCAACAGAGAATTTTTGGATGGAAGGAAAGAAAGAGGGAAGGAGGGAGGGAGGAGGAAAAGAAAGGAAGACAGAGAAAGACCATCCGGGAACATCTTCCGTATAAAAGTTATGTCGCTTGTCTGACTTCAAAACGCTCAAGCCTGGCTATTGTCATTTTTTTTTGTTTCCCCGGGTAGCTCACGAAACTCCCAAACACCATATTTAATCCTTTCCCCCTAGTGTTTAAAATGAATCAGGGTCAGGGAAGAGGGGAAGAGGTAAATCAAGCTGTGAGGGGAACGTTAGCAAGTTGGCTAGAAAAAGCCAAAGACCCATGGCTTCATCTCGGGCCCTACACCACAGCTCAGAACTGGGAGGCAGGATTCCCACCAGGTCGCAGGGCTTTGCGACAATCGCTTCCCGCAGCCAGTGCTCAGGGCTTGGCAACAGGCAGAGAACTAAGGTGGTCTCCAAATATCCCCTCCTCTCCTCTGCAAAGGCCCCCCTGCCCCAAATTTGCTTAGCTTTCTTCTTTCTCCTTCTAGACCCACAGCCTGGGATTCCTACCAAGGCTGCCCTCAGTCCTGGGTTCTGTGAAGCTAATTTGGTCAGAGGACAATGCCAGGAAGATAAGAATCAGAAATGACAAGTGTCAGGGTGATGGGGACGGTAGGAGAAGGTGACCCTGATCACTGTCTGAGAACAGAAGGCAATCTGTGACAGCCCGTCCAAGAGTCCCTCCCCAGCACACATCACTTTTATGACCTGGCCCCATCCTTCCTACTGTGGGCTGACGGTATGTGCAGGAGCTGATCAGACACAGCCCGGCAGGCAAATTCTGCAATCAGGGTCAGCTTCATTTTGGGGGACCTGAGATAAAATGCAAACGTGGAGCCCTTGCTTCAAAGAGTATTAAGCATTTCCACTGCACACCTGAAACTAACACGATATTGTAGGTCAACTATACTTCGATTTTTTTTAAAAAAAAGATTAAGCATTTCAAGATGGCAACAATACACTTTAAACCATGAGGGTCTTTCTGAGCTGGAACCCTGTGCACGTGTCCAGGCTCCCCGCTGGAGCCAGCCCTGCTTGCCATGCTGGACAACAGGGTGACTTTCCAGACCTCTCCCAGATGCACTTAGAGGGTTCACGACCTGGTTTGAAACACATTTGGCCCCCCAGGTCCACCCTCCTTTGCACTTCATCCTCGAGGTGTCGGTGAAACAAGGTGGGTATGTGAGGCCCATCGAGATATCACCCAGGGTGCTCAGAGGTTAGATGGCTCAGAATGAAGGAACCCCTGAAGGACATGAATCAAGGGGCTCCAAACACAGTGGCAAAGTTGCCTTTGAGGCCAAGGGCTCCAGGAAGGCTAAGAATCCCTAGTCAGGTGCAAGCAGGACGCCCAAGAGATCCCAAGAATACCTAGAGACATCTAGAGACGTCTGGTCCAAGTCCCAGACTGTAGAGACCAGGAAGGCAAAGTCCAAAGGCTGGTGACCAGAGCAAGGTCAAGCCCTCTTCACAGTTTGCAGGACGATGTTTCTGCAGAAGGGGTTCCTGAATTGAGTCGCTGCCCACGGCCTCGGGAGAGAGTGAGCTTTACAGCAAGGAGACCCCACAACTAACTCAGGTGTCACTGTCTCGGTCCTGCAGTAAGAGAGCTCTTAGGGACCGGAAGGGCCAAGGGGGAGCTGTCCGGGGCAGGGGGTGACAGTGGGCAGGAGAAGCCAGCCTGGGGAGGACCCGTGGGCTTGCCCCCACAGGAGGTAAGGAGCCTGAAGCCCATGGAATTTCACCCCTACGGGGCAGGTTCCAAGAGGCCCTGCCAAGCCCACCCCTGTGCTCCCTAGAGAGCAGGCTGATTTCAAGGAATTTGAAACTCCTTGGAGCCTGGCAGGGTCAGCAAGGGGGGCCAGGCCCACTTAGCCCCTGGGGCAGGAGATAACTTTCGGGGCTTCTTCCCTCCCAGAGGGACTTCTCAGATGTCTAATCCCTCTGGCCGGCTCATTTCACTCAGAGGGAGGGCTCGCCCTTCCACTGGATCAGAAACTCTGGGGTTGGGTTTCTCCTGGGCCAGACCCTCAGAGGGGATGGGGGTCACACCCTTGACCTGCAGACCTGACCTGGGCTGGCAGGAGAGCCTAGCAAGGGCTGAAGGCTGTGCCAGGCGGGCTCTGGGCTGACCAGGCTGGGATGGGACCAGGTCATCCCGGAGTGTGAAGAGGGGCCTGGCCCAGGAGCCTCCGCCCCCAGGGCTGACTCACTCAGGAGTGTTGATCCAGATGATGTCCAGGTGGCAATAGTAGACACACTCTTTGTCCTTGTAGGTAAAACATGTACAGCGCCGGGCTCGGTGGTGCACAGGGCCCCCCTTGGCCGCCTGCTCCCCAAACCGACCAGGTCCCTCCTCCTGCCCGGGGCTTCTGGGGCTTGGACCGCGCACTGCTGTTGTGGCCGCAGTCTCCTCTGCGTCCCCCTCCGATCTGGCGGCAGAGGGGGCGCGGGGCTCGCCGCTCCTGCCAGCGTCCCCAGGCTGGGGGCGAGGCACCAATCCTGCAGAAGGCAGATTGAGGGGCTCCTGAGTTGCCGAGGGTGCAGGCCCCGGACACCCACCATCCCCCAAAACCCAGGGGAGGGGGGAAGCCAAACTTTCTGCCAAGTTTGCAAGCTAATGGCACTTTCTGTTAAGTCTCCAAGCTACGCCCGAGGTTCGGAAAAGTGTGCAAAGCTAGGCGCGCCGTTTCCGAAAAGTTTGCAAGTTGCGTGCACACTTCGTGAAAAGCTTGGGAGCTCTTCTCGCCGCGCAGCGCGCGAGCTATCTGTGCCCGCTGAAAACGTGCAAGCATTGTGCAGGCTTTCGGAAAACTGTGCAGTCGTTTTGCACAGTTTCTGAATCGTTTGCAAACTTTTGGAAAAGTTCCCGACTTCACGAAATATCGACAAAGTCCGCCCCGGGCCCCGGGTCTCCAGCCTGCGTGTGGGCTGCAACCTCCCGAGTCCCCGGGGGTCCGTGCCCTCAGCTTCTGCCCCCCCAGCCCGCCCCCCGAGCGCCTGCAGGGGTGGCGAGCCGGGGCCAGAGGCCTCTGCCAGCAGTGCCCCCTTCCCCGCGCCCCCCGCCCCGCCCGTCCCGGGGTCCTTTTGTGTGCGCTCGCGCCAGGAGCCGCGCGCCGCCCCGCCCGCTTACCTGCGGCAGAGGTCACTGCGAGCCCGAAAAGGAACCACAGCCGCAGCTCCATGAACCCCGATCGGCCGCGGGAGCACCGGGCCGGAGGACGAACGCCTGTGGCCGTGAAAGGGGGCTCGTGCCGGGCACGGCGGGCCTCGCCCTCCGGCTAGGCGGTCTTCGAGGCCGGCCGCTGGCTGGCTGCGTCCCGGGCTGCGGCCAGGAGTTGGCTGCGACGGTCTCGAACTTCAGAGCGCGCTACCCATCCCGGCGCAGGGCTGGCCGGCTGTGGGCTCCAGCTCTTCTGCTTCCCGCACCACCCCCCTCGCCTCCCCGCCCCCCGGAGGGGCTGGAGCTGCCGCGCAGGGCCTTTGAACCCGGGGCGCACGGGGGTCGCCTCGCAGGCGCGGGGGAGCCGGCCAGGCGCAGGGCCGGGTGCGATGGGTGGGGGCCGGGACAGCTGCCGGAAGGCCACACTCACACGCGCGCACACACTCGCATACACACGCACACGCGCGCACTCACGCTCACGCGCCCACCCCGCCGCGTCGCTGCCCGGACCCTGCAGCTCCCACCGCAGCTCAGTGGGAGAGAGAAAAGGCTGCGCCTGAATCCTATCTCTTATCTCTGGGGCTCTGGAAAGCAGCATTTCTCACCGTTCACCTAATGACACCTTACCCTTGCACAGACCTGCCTGCCAAGGCCCTGGGCGTACTTTACACTCGTGACTCACGGGCACAGGCAGCGTCTGCCCGCCTCTCCCGGGAGCTTAGAGCTGGTGGGTTTGGGCAGCAATCAGGGACAAAGTCAACCAAGAAGTGGAGCTAGCGGTCCTGGGGTGTCCGTGACTTGCGCACAGCCCCCTGCACTGGGGAGGTGGCTTCGGTGAGAAGCAGGTTCCTCTCCCAGTCGTGGTCTTCTCACCCCACGTGTGGGAGGCGCTCCTAGCTCACCTGAGACTGGTCTCCTGCCCTGAGCACCACAGGAGAGAGGGTCGGTTAATTTCCTTGTTAAACACCCCCTTTGCTGAGAACTGTGCCTGGGCACAGGAAGTACTCAAGAAAGATTTGTCGATGAATGAAAGAATGAATGAATAAATGCTTCCCATGGACTCCACCCTGGACTGCTGACCTCTGAGCACACCAAGAAGCCCTTAGAGCCCCTCCCTGGCCAGAGTTCCCCGACCAGAGGGAAGGATGCAAAGAGAGGCAGTGCTCCAGGTGGCATCGGGCACTTCCCTCTTGGCCACTGCCTACCCCATCAGCTTGGACTGGATTGGAGTTGGCGTTCCCTGAAAACCCCAGGCAGGGCAGGGAGTCACAGGCCACACAGAGGAAGATAAACAGGTCTGAGGCCCTGGAGTCGCTCCTCATGTCACAGGGTACTTGTGGTGACTTGAACATGTCCACCAGTCCTTTGACACTCCTCCCACAAAAGACACAGTCGAATACCACCCCACTCCCCTTCAGCCTGAATGACCCACTTGGAAAAAATAGAAGGCAGCAGAAGTGACATGAGTGCCTTTGGAGGCAAAGTCATAAAAGGTGGCACAACTCCCACATGGCTCTCTCCCTTGGGATCCTGGTCCTCTGGACACAGCTACCATGCTGGGAGGAAGGCCAAGCAAGCCCAGAGAGAAACTGAGGAGAGAAACTGAGGCCTCGCAGACAACAGTCCATGCCAACCACTGTGTGAATGAATGAGCCTTGAGGTGACTGGAGCCCCCAGCCTTGAAGACTTCCAACCGAGGACTAGCCATCTCCGCTCTGTGCCCTGTGTGCATTCGGACCCACAGAGCCCATGGGCATAAGAAATGGTTGTTCTACACCACTCTGCTTTGGGCAATTTTTTATAGAGCTGTGGTAACTAGAAAGGTACCCGAGTCCCCAGAATTGAGCTGAGGCTTAAATTTCTCCATCACCTCCAGCCCCCTTCCATCCTACCCAGTCCCTGAGTCCAAGTCAAGGTGTGGAGAGGGAAAGATAACATCTTTTAAGGTCATTTGTCACCAAACAGGACAAATACTCTACAGGGGCCTCTTCCTCATTTTCTGTGTTGCATGTTTTGAAAATTAGAAAAGTCCAAGACTAGAATTACCTTCTGCTCCTGCCGGGCTAGAGTCTGGATCGCTTTGTTATCATCTCTCTCCTTGGACTTAAAATATTCATCGCCTACAAAATGAAAAAATCCTGGATTGGGGGATGGCTGGAGAAATAGAAAATACAGTATACTAACCAGCTAAAAAGAGAAAAGGGGTAGAGGGCAGTTTCCTGGTATATTCAGACACAGGAGATGTCAGAGCTCTTGGACCACTCAGTGAGTCTGCTGCCTTCCACAGCTTGGACTAAAACCTGCCCCACCCGGATGAGCCTGCAAGGCACGCGTAGCTACGGAATACCAGCATGGCACTGGCCCGTCCTCAGAGTCTTCTAATCTAGTTGAGAGAAGGAGAGTATGGTCAGCTGGAGAGTCAGAAGAGTGAGAATTTTAACTGGTCCTTCCAGCAACCTGAGGACCATGATGGAGGTGTACCTGCCATGACACTCAACAGCAGCCACGCACAGGTGAGAAAGGTCTCCCCTTTTCCACTCCTTCAGTCCTTCTGACTGCGCCCAGGAGGCTCCTCAGTTGGATGTGTCTTTAACGTTCTAACAATCTAACATTTTTGTGCTTAGAGCCTTGAGCAGGCCACAGAATCTAGCTAGGATTTTTTCTCATTTTTTTGTTGCTGTTGTGCTAAAATACGTATAATGTAAAATCTACCATCTTAACCGTTTTTCAGTGTACAGTTCAGTCCACTCATAATGTCGGGCAACCATCACTAACACCCATGTCCATAACTCTTTTCATCTTGTTAAAGTGAAGTGCTATACCCGTGAGACATTAACTCGTCATCCTTCCCTCCCTGGCCCCTGGCAACCACCATTCTACTTCAATCTGTCTCTGATTTTGACTGCCCTAAGTACCTCATGTAAGTGGAATCATACGGGGTTTGTCCTTTTGTGACCGGCTTATTTCACGTAATATAATGTCTTCAACATTCATCCATGTGTCGGAATTTCCTTCCCTTTTAAGGCTGAATAATATTCCATCATATAGATAGACTACATTTTGCTTATCCATGCATCTGTTAATAGACACTTGGGTTGCTTCCATGTTTTAGCCAACGTGAATAAAGCTTCTTTGAACATGAGTGTACAAATACCTCTTTGAGACTCTGCTTTCAGTTCTTTTGGGTGTATACCCAGAGGTAGAACTGCTGGGTCATTAGGTAATTCCACTTTTAATTTTTTGAGTAACTACCATACCATTTTCCACAGTAGCTATACCATCTTAGATTCCCACTAACAATGCACAGGAGTTCCAATTTTTTCGTACTCTCCCCAACATTTGCTATTTTCTGGGTTTTTTTTTTTTTTTAATAGTAGCCATCCTAATGGGTATCTCATTGTAGTTTTGATTTGCATTTCCTCTAATGCTTATTGATGTTGAGCATCTTTTTGTGTGCTTATTGGCTATTTGTATATGTCTTCTTTGGAGAAATGTTTATTCAAGTCCTATGCCCATCTTTTTTTTTTTTTTTGCCACAGCACGTGGCATGCAGGACCTTAGTTCCCCTACCAGGGGTCGAACCTGCGCCCCCTGCAGTGGAAGCACAGATTCTTAACCAGGGACTTCCAGGGAAGTCCCCTATGCCCTTTTTTTTTTTTTTGCGGTACGCGGGCCTCTCACTGCTGTGGCCTCTCCCGTTGCGGAGCACAGGCTCCGGACGCGCAGGCTCAGCGGCCATGGTTCACGGGCCCAGCTGCTCCGCGGCATGTGTGATCCTCCCGGACCGGGGCACAAACCCGTGTCCCCCGCATCGGCAGGTGGACTCTCAACCACTGTGCCACCAGGGAAGCCCTGCCTATGCCCACTTTTTAATTGGATTGTTTGGGGGGGTTTGTTGTTCCACTTAGGACTTTGTAACATCGTTTTCATTGCATTTAAATTTATATTTATCTTTCACTTATGGCATGTGTGGTAGTAATATAAATTCCTTTCTAAATTAATTTAAGTTTTAAAAATGGAGATGAGCTGGAGAAGCTGGGTTGTGTCCTGATTTGAGCCACTGGATCCAACTGAGCCTGAAATCCACACTCTCCCTGTACTTTTCATTTGTAAAAGCTCATAGTTTCTAGTTTTTTAAAGTTGATTCCGGATTCTGTCGCTTTCACCTGAAAAAAAATCCTGGCTGGAGCACTACCAGTCTTCCTGGGCTCCAGGCTATGCAGTATGCAAAGGAAACAAACATACAATTCACAAGCTGGTGGTGAGGGTTTTAATCATTGTTTTGACCTATGATAGCACAATTTGTACTATCATTATCCTCATTTTACAGATGAAAAAATGAAGGCTCAGAAAGGTTAAAGTGAATGTTCTACAATCACACAGCTGTTAGGTGACAGAGTCAGTATTCAAATTCAGTTCTATCCAATATCAGGGACACAGTTCCTAACCGTTAGGCAGCGCTGCTTCTAGATCTCATACCCTGTGTTTATAATCACACCCATTTTCCTCCGTGTGTCATCGACGAGTCATTGCTCCTCCATTTGTCTTGTTTCTTTATTCCCATAATCTCTGATGAAAGGTCACGGGAAGGAATGGAGACGGCTCGCCTCCCCGGCAGAGGACACTGAGGAAGGGTCCTTCTCCCCCTCTCGAGCCTCCATCCCTCCTTAGTCACCCTTTGCTGTCTCTGCCATCAAATGCCCCCCTAAGAGGAGGGATATATCAGGACACTTCTGCGACTCAGCCAACTGCATGGCTAGGGTCCTCCTGTTTAGTTTTCGTTAACATTTTCCAAGCTGGTAGATGTGTGGATGTATCTTTGAGACTGTACCTCTCGCTTAAATTTTGACTAGACATCCAGCTGTTAAGAATATTGTGATTTATCTAGCTAAGCATCCCCTCAAGATGCCTCTTCATGTGCTTTATGACTCTTTTGAAGATTGTTTTCCCTTAAAATGAGGGGATTTAAGTGAGAGTAACATAATACGTTATGTAGTTTTCCACTATCCTGGAGTTTCTTCCTCTCGCCTGGCCTCATCAGTGGAAACCCTGAACTTGCCCAGAAATCAGATAATTAAGTGCTTTTCCACGCTGCCCAAGTCTTAGCTGTGCACCTCCCCATCTTCCTGTGGTCACTGGGATCCACTGGAGGAGGTACCAGGCTCCAAATTCCTTGCTTTAAAAGCGACATAAATTGTTTTTCAAGTTCTCAGTGAAATAGAATTACCACAGTGCATTCCAAACTTCAGCCCTGCCAATTCCATGTGCTCAAGGGCTAAAAGAAATTAGTCGATCCCCAAAAGAAATCTGACAGCGAGTCTAAAAAAATTTGTTTAAAAGAGTTCTTTCCTGTGTTTTCTGTTATGGATGCTTGCTGTTGCTGCCCCTTGGCCATCCCGTTCCTCCAGCTCTGGTTTGGACTACATCTTCCCCTGGAAAACAGCTTCTCCACACACTATATGGTTTGGGTGGGGCTGCAAGACCAGGCTTGTGTCTCTGGATTATCCAATCAGAGCATCACATCATATTTGAGATAGGCAGGCCTCCAGAATTGTAAGATAATAAACTTGCTTTGTTTTAAAGCCACTATGTTTGTGGTCATTTGTTACAGCAGCAAGAGGAAATTAACACAACCTTGAATACAGTGATTGGTTCAGATATAAGCCCGTGAGCTAAGCCCAGCCCTATCAGAGCCAATGGGATTCAGTTCTGGGACTTTGAGTGGGACACTCTTCTCTTTTTCCACGGAGGTGCTGAAAGGGCCAGATGGAAGCTTAGAGGTGCTGGCAGCCATCTTGTCACCATGAGGGAAAAAAAGTCTGTCCAAGAATGGAGCCAATATGGAAAGAGCAGAAGTACAAAGTGGAAGTAGGGAGATGAGACTAAGTCTTGAGCCCCGGGTCCAACATGGTACACTAGACTTTTCACCTACATCAGCCACTACATTCCCATCTTTGTTTAAGCCAGTTCAAATTAGGTTTCTGCCACTGGCAGTCAAATTCATACTGATATATTTTGTCTTAACTCATTGTGAAATGGGAGTCAGTTGTCAAGACAACTGATGCAGGGGTGAGGCATCAGTGGGTAGCAGCTGGCAGTAGATGTGGCTACTGGTGGTTGCGTCAAGACAGAGTAGCAAGACGTCATGCTGGTTGACTTGGTTGGGAATGAGAAGGACTACCAAAATAAATATTTTAAACTTTTTAGAACATCTGATGTTCCATACTTCCAGCAGGCGAAAGACATGAGTGCCTGTTCTAAAACCATTTCTTGTGGTAGCAGGAACTGCACAGGAGGGGCTGGGAGAGCTAGCTGAACCGTGAAGCAGCATGTTATACAACCATCAGATGCAGTGCCAGCCCAGAGCCTCGTGGTTGCCTGTCACAAGCATCAAACCATAGAGAGACCGTTGCCTGATGGAAGGGCACAGAGACTCCACCTTTTCCAGCCTCAGCCCTTGGCAGAAGCAGATTTAGTTTGGGAATCTCTGGTCTACATTTCAGTGTCTGTTTTCCTTCAGCAATGTCTCCAACTCATACCTTTCCCACCCCCTCCTAAGAGCCTCCACCCAGACCACTGTCTCACATACCCACTCTCAACTTACCTCCAATGCTTTACCTAAAGGTGGGAATTTCAGGCATCCCAGCAGATTAATGGGCGAGATACTTTTGAACAAGTTAAGTCAACATGCCACAAACACACCTGCCCCTTTTACCTGCCTTGAAGTAGCCTTGACTTTTATCAGAGGAATTTCTCACAAACTGTAGCCGTCTAAAGCTCACAGAGGGGTAAGTTCCCATGTCCACCAAAGGCAACCAATCACTGCATTTGGGAAGCTTGATTCCAGCAGCTGTCAGACGCCTTGATCTGTATGCGGAATAAAAATATTCGCAAAACTTTCCTCCATTCCCTTCACCTCACGGCACGGATCCTGCCCAAAGCCGCTTTAAAGCCCAAATGCTGCCCCTTCTAGAAAGTTCTACCTGATTTGCATGTTTAAAGGGAATACCTTCTGAATCTCTTAGAGCTGCTGAAACATTTAGACTTGCAGTCAAGCCAAATGGTAACACTTGCGGGGCTTGGAACTGAACGGCACCTAACTGAAATCCTGACGCCCCCTAACCTTGCCTAGCTGTGTGACCTTGGCCAGGTCACTCCATCTCTCTGAGTCTCAGCTTCCTCATCTTTGAAATGGGGATAAAAGTAGTAGTCATCTAGTAGGGCTGCTCTATGGATTCAATGAGAGACTATAGGTAAAGCATTGAATATAGGGCCTGGCGCAAAATAAATAAGCATTTCACACATGTTATCCAGCTGTGGTAGTAGCTGTAATAATTACCGCTGTGTGCAGACTTTACCGATCGATTGGAAGTTCTCTGAGGGTGGCGTTTTCATTACCTAGCGACACAATAGTATGTGTAGTAACTGTAAAAATCGGTCCAGGAAGCACTCATTGGCTAAGCAGCTCTGCAATCGTACTGATCTCACTCATCTATCCAGTGGTCATCCGACTGCTGGGGGGCCAGGGTGACCTTCACTGAGACAACAAAAATGACTCAGCTCTGCTCGCGTGGTTCTCACCCTCCAGCAGCCCAGCCCAGCCATGTCCTTCCTATGGCAGTAGAAGGGGCTCCAGAGAGAGAAAACCCGATGCGCTGACCCTTCTCAAGCCTCTGTTGTTGCCACATCTGTGAGCATCTCATTGGCCAAAGCCACTCCCTTGGCAAGCCCAAGACTGGGGAGGACACTACAAGGTTACAGGGTCAAGGGCATGGTAAGGGAGGCATGAAGAATTGGACCCCTTAGCAACCAACCACAGGCAGGAACTTAAATCCTCCAACACGCCTAAAATGGTAGGTAAAATTGACCCTGAGAAATCTGCAAAAGTCAGCTGAGTCGGACACGACCTTGGGCTCCAAACCTAAGTTGCCAATGTTGCCAAACATCAGAATTGGCGATTACAAATAGAGGAATTTACAGACTACAGGTGATTCACTGTTCTTGAAGTTTGGGTTTTTTTCTCCTCCAAACAGCTAGCTTTACTTCCTTAGATGGAAATCTTTAAACTTTTGTTCCCAGGGTCAGAGAAAAAAAAAGATCTATTCCATTTGCCTAAGTTCCCTTGTGTATCAAGCACTTTTCTCCTCATCTAAGTCTCCTGTACACCTGGGGAACCGTCCAAACTTCCAAGAGAAGTAAGGAAACGAAGGGTGAGAGGGACATGAAAACAAATGGGAGGAAGAGGAAGTTTTCGGGGGGGGGGGTGCGGGCGGGACAGAATCCTAAGGGGCTGCCTGATTCTGGAACTTTCCAAAGTTAGAATAAAGAAGGGACTCCACAGAACTCAAGTTATGGCACGGATGCACCTTCTTCTGAAAGAAATTTCACAATCGCGTTTTGAACGAGCTCCACATTTTCTCCTATAAAAACGCTTTCCTTCTAAAAGACAAGAGAAGCCGCCGCAGCTGGACACCAGTTAAACAAAAGAGTAATGAACTGAGTCTGGAAGTCATAACTCAAGTTCAGAAATCCAGAGAGGCCAGGATTTAACCTGATACCTTCTCAGAGATGAAGAGCTCTGAGATGCAGCAAACTCTCCAGCCGGGACGTGGTGATGAATTGGGGGAGGAAATGGAAACAGTTTGCTTTTTTTAACCTTAGGATTAAACTCTTAGTTCCCAGAGATGTCCACGGGTGTCACAGTGAAAGTGAATTTAAAAGGGTCCTAAGTGTGTTCCTTTATTCATTCAACAACCGTTTGTGAAGCAACTGTCAGGAACCAGATACTATTCTAGATACTGACGTTAGGACTTGAATGAGATGGATGCTCCCGTGGTGCCTGCAGGCTATCAGAGAAAGACGATAACCAATGAACATACAAATGATTAATTCATATGGATTTGGGTTGGGATAAGTTCTATGAAGAAAAATGCATGAGGTGAAGGAGTAGAAGTGACAGAGAGGGTAGGGAGGGGGCCCCCATTTCTTTTACTATTTTTATTTTTTAAATGTTATTGAAGTATAGTTGATTTACAATGCTGCGTTAATTTCTGCCTTACAGCAAAGTGACGCGGTGATACATATGTATGTGTGTATATATATACATATATTCTTTTTCATATTTTTTTCCATTATGGTTTATCAGAGGGGCCCCGTTTCGAACGGAGTGGAGAGGGAGGTTGCTCTGAGGACGTGCCATTTGAGCAGAGACCCAGAGCTGAAGGAGAAAGCCACGCCATGCGAAGACACGGGAGAACGTTCCAGACAGACAGAACAGCACGGCGAGAATGAACTTGGCATGTTCCAGGAAGGGCAGCAGGTCCAGACTGTTAGTTACTCTCCACAGTATCATCTGATCTGCCTTCCGAGCCCGGATCCAGGGCGGCTCACTCCCCTCCCCGTTTAAGCTGAGTGCGGTCTCCCATTCTTTTTTTTTTTTTTTTTTGCGGTACGCGGGCCTCTCACTGTCATGGCCTCTCCCGTTGCGGAGCACAGGCTCCGGACGCGCAGGCTCAGCGGCCATGGCTCACGGGCCCAGCCGCTCCGCGGCATGTGGGATCCTCCCGGACCGGGGCACGAACCCGTGTCCCCTGCATCGGCAGGCGGACACTCAATCACTGCGCCACCAGGGAAGCCCGGGTCTCCCGTTCTTGATGCTCCTGGGGAGACTCCCGATTTGTCCCTTATAGTGTTCTTCAGAGTTGTGACCAAATGCCCATTTCTGTGATGACCTGGTGAGTGTCTGGTGCCCCCGTGGCCTTGCTGGAAGGCATGGACCACGTCTCCCTGTTCATCGCTGGGGCTTCAGTAGGTACTCCAGGGCCTGGAGTAGCATCTCCCCAAATGCACTCGGCACCTTCTGTGCATTCTCTCCTTTAATCCTCGTGACAGCGCTGCCACGTGGGTACCAGCATTTCATCTGTGAGTGGTTATATCCTCATTTCACAGGGGAGGAAACTGAGACAGCGTGGGGAAGTGACTTGCCAAAGGTCTCACGGTTGCGGGAGAGAGGGGCGTCAGGATTTAATCCAGGCCTGTTTGCCTTTAAAACCCAACCAAGGCACCCCACCCTCTGGAGAGGCGATGTGTTCAGGGGTGGGCACGTGACCCAAGCAGAGCCAGTGATGAATCAGGCAATACTGCTGGGGCTTCTGGGGAAGAGAAGCCGCCTCCATGGAAGATAGGATGGGGCCACTGAGAGAAGCAGGTCCACGGTGACATCACCTGAGGCACTGGGTCAGCCTCACCTGAGTCAGACCTGCACATGGACGGCCAAGACTTCCTGTTCTAGGGTGGTGGGTCTGTGTCTTTGCCTGGAACATCAATATTTTCTAATTGATGGAGCATTCTGGCAACAGTCATCACCATCCCTACTGGGGTTAGTGTTTTATAGAAGAAACTGAGATATAAATATGTACATATTTGACCAGAGCTGGTTACACGTTGAGTTTTCTAGAAAGGTTTCATCCCCTCCCATGTTCTCTAACCTTCTCAGCAGCTCAAATTTCCTACGGTAAACCAGCTGTCCCCATTCCCTGCTGTGGCTACCATAGCTCCGGAAGGAATGAGATGCCTGGAAAGTCTGGTGGTAAGAAAATTCTGAGCCCTGTCTGCCTTTTCCTCGATACCATGAATAAATGATTAATTCGTGTCAAATGCTGAATTCAGGTAACAGTCATGTGATCACTGTTAAACCCAGGAGAGAGGAATCCATCCATCACCGGCAACTCAGGAGCATCGTGCTTGGGGCCCAGGGGCAGGCAGAAGTGTGACACAGTCTTTGCACTTTAAAAGCCTGTGATCTGCCAGGGAGATGAAGGAAAAGACAGGGGATTGTTCGAGCACAATGCAATCAGGGCTAAGTCGTGTCCCGCAGTCTGTGTGGGTGATGGGCGTTCAGAAGATGCAAGGCTGGTTCTCAGATGTGATCCCTGCAGCAGGGCTGTCACACACACTCCACCACCACGATTCTTGCCCTAGCTGGGGACTCCCCTACCATTAGTCACTCCATCTCTTCCTTTTTCCCTGTAACTTTTTTTCCTCAAAGTTTTTGCTTTAGAGAGATGGCATCAGCTACACAGACGCCAGTCTCATGGGCCATAAAGAGAAAGGAACTATAAAATGAAACCTAATGAAAGCACAAAACAGCATCATGCAACATCTAACCAGACCTGATCGTGTGCCAAAGACTCTCAGCTCCTGGCTGGCCCTCTTTCTGCAGAAAAGGGAAGTGAGCAAGTGTTAGGGAGGTGCCCAGGCTATGCTATTGGCAAAGAGATACTGACTGTCTTGGAGGCAATCAGGATTGAAATAGAACTCAGGAGTGGCCTTATCAGGAGGTGATTAGTGTCAATGTCATGTTCCCTGCACCGTCTAAGACTCTCTCACTCGCCCCACTTGGGCACACCTGCAGGGTAGCTGTGGGCGAGGGCGTCAGCATCCCAGCACTAGTTCAGATGCCACTCAAAGTGTTGGCTCTGAGCACCAGACCTGTATCGTCCTTGGAGAAACGGAGGCAAGAATGACCCCTAACCGGCTCGCAGCAAGATCGGGAGGATTTTAAGTGAGATGGCGCTTTGTGCAACGATAACTCATCATACCTTGACAACCCTAAGCTGCTTTATTTTTGCTGCAATTATGACGGTGACGGTGTTAACAACCAAGACCCACAGCCTGCCTGCTGGGGGGGTGGCTCAACGTTTATTTCTCTGGCACTCACTATGAATGCTCCCTTGTCTCAGACACTGTCCCGTCCCTCCCGGAGTTTAGACTTCAGTGGGGCAGGAAGCATCAGTCCAACAAAAGCAAGGTGACAACTTTGACGACAGCTGCAAGGGATGAGCCCAAGTTGCTAGAACAGGGCAAGCCAGACTGGTCTGAGGAATCAGAGAAGACCTCCTGGGAAAGCGCCCAGTGTTGGTGAGGGGAGAACAGGTGAGAGGGAACATCCCTACCATGCAAATGAGCAGGTCTGGGCAGCCAATGGGAGAGCAGCTCCAAGCACCTGGCGGAGATAGATGGGCCCTGGGAATTTCCACCCGGTGTCCTTCTGGGCAAAGGCCAGGCCGGCCTCACAGGGAGCTGATTGATCCTGGGTGAGGGTGTGGCCAGGGAGGCCCACGCCCTGTTCATTCCAAAGGGCTGCCTGGGTGTTGCCGGGGTGAAGTGCTGCCACCACCCTCTGTTCCCATCACCCAGGAAGCCTTGATTCCCCGTGAGAGCGCCTTGCTGACCACGTAGCAGTGGAACCCGAGCCAGGCACGCCCAGACATTGGTGCGAAAGCAACCCTGGAATCACTCCTTTTGCAAAGTGTAGGGATTATTTATAAAGTTGAAAACTTCGATGTATCGTGTCTGTTTCCAGGAGACCTAGGGGCACCACAGGACACAGTCTGGAGACAACTCCAGAAGCTCCATCTCAAACCCCAAAATTCTTCTTTGCTCCCAAAATGCATCTCTGGAGCAGCTTTCCACTGCAGTGATACTGAGTATGATGCAAGCACAGGAGGGGATACAGTTTACCCTCTGCATGGCCAGACGTGAAACCCAGGAGGTGGGTTTCTGCCGAGTTGAGTACAAATCATAACTTATTATTAAGATTAAAAGCTACCATTTACTGATTCTCCGCTATGTACCAGTCACCAGGCTAAGCTCTTCCCTTACCTCTTCTCATTTGATCTTCATGTCAGCCATGGGGTAGATATCCATATGATCCCTTTTTTGCTATCTGGGAAACTGAGGCACAGAAAGATCGAGTAACTGGCCTTAGGTCAGAAAGCTGAAAAAAATAAACCAAAAAACGGAGGCACCGGAGCCAGAATTCAGGTCTGTCTGACACCAAACCCAGGCTTTTCATCAGATTCTCACACTCCCTCCTCTGCAGTAGCGGTCTTGCCCTGGCATGTCCCCGCTAATGGAAGGCGAGCTCCTTGGTGTGAGGACCGTGTCATTGTCACCTTCATGGCCTCAGCATCACACAGTACCTGGCAGGTGATGGTGCCCAACTGAAACTCATCAGGTAAGTTTGCAGAACTGAGCTGACATTGAAAATATGTGAACAAGGAGTGGTTGGTGTCAAGACGTGCTCTGGTATCTGGGGTTTATGTTAAAGATAAGACAACCCAGCCCCTCCTCTGGAGGAGAAGGCGGGAATCCCCTGGGCTTGGGGACCTGTGTGCCTGTCTCCAGCCAGAACTGACTTGCCAAGGGCACCGTCTTGGGAGCAGAGGCTGGGAACATGCAAGGTGGCATCAATAGGACCCCATGACAATGCCACCAGACCTTATGAGGGTTGCTGCAGGCACCAGCTGCCCCTCAACTTCCCAGGTCCAGTTGCTCACAAGCAAAGCAGTTGTGCAAAGACCAGCAAGGGTGGAATCAAGCCTCTTAAAAGGACACTTGTCATTGGACTCAGGGTCCACCCTAATCCAGAATGATCTCATCTCTTAATTATATCTGCAAAAACCCTTCTTCCAAATTAGGTCACCCTCACAGTTTCCCTGGGGACATGTCTTTTGGGGAGCATTACCAGTCAACCCACTACTGGCCTCTGGCTCCATCTGACGTGCAAAACATATTCACCCCAACCCCAATTCCCCACAAATCTCAACCCATTACAGCATCAACTCTAGTCCCAAATCTCATCTAAATATCAACAACTCAAAAGTCCAGCGTCTCACCATCTAAATCAGCGTGGATGAGACATTGGTTATGATCTATCCCAGGGTAAAATTATTTTCCACCTGCTTACTTGTGCCCTAGGAAACAAGTTATCTGCTTCCAGAATACAATGGTGGGACAGGTATAGGAACAGACACTGCCATTCCGAAAAGGAGAAACTGTGGGAAATAAAGGGGTCACTGGTCCCAAGCAAGTTAGAAATCCATCAGGGCAACTTCCATTAGGTTTCCAGGCCTGAGAATAATTCTCTGTGGCTCTTGGCCCTCTAGCAGCAGGTAAGGAATAGATTTTTGATTTCAAGGACTGAAGCACGGAGCCCAGTTAAGAGGCTTGAACAGACCAAACAGGAGATGATGATGGCTTAATCTGAGATCAGGGTGGTGGCAGTAAAGAATCATGGTCAAATCAGGTTCAGAAAATATTCTGGGGGCAGAGCCAACTGGATTTTGTGATATTGAATTTGGGAAGCAAGAGAACAGTGAGGGAAAGGACTCAAAATGCCCTCGAGGATTTTGGCCTGAAACTTAGGAAGAGGGAGTGGATGCAGACGTGTTTTGGAATGCGTGGAATTCTGAGTGAAGAGAATTTTTCATGCCATTTCAGAAACTGAAACTAAGGGGTGGGCAGCCCCTATACCCCAAGATTAGAGGGTCACACCCCAAAGTCCTTTCCCTTAGCACTCAACTAGTTTCTTTCTTTTATTCCATCCCTCATCTCTACTTCAAACTCAAAGCACATTTCCTATAGAAAAGTTTTTGTGGATGAAAAAGAGAGAAGAGTTATCTTGGAGGCCAACTCTGTAACCCAGAGTCCTGGGAGGGCCTCCGTCCAGCCCTGGGACCTCCTACCCACCCCTCTATCACTTAAGAACAGCCAGGAGATGCTAGGATCTACAATATTTTAATTCTTGCTTTCATTTTCCCCCCAAGTATTCCTTATTAGAATTGGTCTTGGGGGCTTCCTATAGCTGAAACTTAATAAAGAAACTAAACATAATGCTTGCCACTTGCTGGGCACCTGCTAGGTGCTGCATATTGACAGACAATGTGGATAATACACAGCAGCAAGGAAGGTCATTTTATCCCTGTTTTACAGATGAGACTGAGAAGCAGAAAGGCTCAGAGACTCAACTACAGTCTGAAGATTTGAATTTGGGAGTTGTCAGCAGATGGATTGCATGTAAAGCTTTCAGGATCAGCTCATCTTGGAAATAAATGTGGACCAAGAAGACATCTGGAGATTGAGACCTGGGGAGATCCAAAGTTTAGAGCTGGAAGATCCAGAAAAGAGGACAGAGAAGAGAATCTAGCTGTGATTCAACCCAACTGGGCCACTTCTCCCCACTGATAAGGGCAGGAGGGTACAGATCCAGACATCCGTGGTCACTCCCATATTCCCAACACCATTTACCCACCAGCTCATCTGTTTACTCAACAAAACTTCTTGAGACGTGAGCAATGGGCAGGGTATTGCCGAGGTGCTCACTAGCTGGAGGAGAAGGCTTGTGGTACAAAATCATTCGAATTCTGCATAAGTGACCTATGAAATGCCTGCGGGTGGGGGTCAAGTTTCAAGTCGGGATCAATGTACACCCACCCACCAGGTCACTTAGGTCAATATGCGCACCTGACTACATTGATCCGGACAATCTCCCAAATAAAAAAGAAAGCCACCAGGCAACTCAAAGAAACAAAATACTGAGAAAACCTGTTTAACTGTTGTTAAGCATTTTATAATCTAGTGGAACTACTATATAGGAAACCAGGATCACACAGATGCTGTTAGAACACGGCAAATTCAAATAATGCATAAATACAGGAAAAGTTATGAATGCAAGTGCAGAAGAAAACCCTTGTATATATATGCAAATGATTTTCAACCAGGGTGGCAAGGTCCTTCAATGAGGAAGAGACAGCCTTTTCAACATACGGTACCAGGAAAATTGGAAATCCACATATAAAAAAATAAAGTTGGACCCTTACCTAACACAATGTACAAAACTTAACTCAAAACTGTTCAAGGACCTAAACCTAAGAGCTAAAACTATAAAACGCTTAGGAGAAAGCTAGGGGAAAAAATTCATTACTTGGGATTTGGCAATGATTTCTTGGATATGACGCCAAAGGCACAAGGAACAAAAAGAAGAAACATACTGTTCTCCACAGTGGCTGCACCAATTTTCATTCCCACCAGCAGTGCACCAGGGCTCCCTTTTCTCCACACCCTCACCAACGCTTGGTGTTTCCTGCTGTTTTTGATAATTGCCATTCTGACAGGTGTGAGGTGCTTTCTCACTGTGGTTTTGACTTGCATTTCAAAGCCAAAAATTAGAACTACCATATGATCCAGCAATTCTACTTCTGGGTATTTATTCAAAGAAAACAAAAACACTAATTTTAAAAGGTACATGCACCCCTGTGTTCATTTCAGCATTATTTACAATAGCCAAGATATGGAAGCAACCTAAGTGTCCATCCATAGATGAATGGATAAAAAGATGTGGTATATATATACACAATGTAATATTATTCAGACATAAAAAATGAAACCTCACCATTGGCGACAACATGGATGGGTCTGGATGGTATTATGCTAAATGGAATAAGTCAGAGAAAAAACAAATACAGTATGATTTCACTTACATGTGAAATCAAAAAAACAAAACAAAGGAACAAACAAAACAAAACAGAAGAAGACTCATAATACAGAGAAAGAACTGGTGGTTGCCAGAGGGGAGGGGGAGGGGGAGGGGGGAGGGGGAGGGGGGATTGACAAAAAAGGTGAAGGGGATTAAGAGGTACAAACTCCCAGCGAAAAAATAAATGAGCCATGGGGATGTAATGGACACATAGGGAATGGAGTCAATAATATTGTAACAACTTGGTATGGTGATAGATGGTCTCACTGCAGTGATCATTTCATAATGTATAAAAATATCGAATCACTATGTTGTGTACCTGAAACTAATATAATATTGTATGTCAGCTATAACTCAATAGAAAAACCAAACAAGTTGGATTTCATCAAAATTAAAAACATTTGTGCATCAAAGGACACGATCAACAGAGTAAAAAGGCAACACGCAGGATGGGAGAAAATATTTGCAAAGCACATATCTGATAAGGAACTAATACGTAAAATATGTAGAGAATACTAAAACTCAACCACAAAGAAACAGATTCAAAAGTGGCAAAGGACTTGAATAGACATTTCTCCAAAGGAAAAAAAGAAGTACAAACGATTAATAAGCACATGAAAAGAGGCTCAGCATCACTAATCATTAGAGAAATGCAAATCAAAACCACAGTGAGATGTCAATTCACACCCAATAAGATGGCTACTATTGAAAACAGAAACTAAGTATTGAGAGCAGGGACACAAACAGATATTTGTACACCCATGTTTATAGCAGTGCTATTCACAGTAGCCAAAAAGTGGAAGCAACCCAAATGCCCACTGATGGTGGAATGGATACATAAAATGCGGTACATACTGCATACAGAGGCATATTATTCAGCCTGAAAAAGGAGGGAAACTCTGACACATGCTGCAACAGGGATGAATCTTGAAAACATTTTGCTAAGTGAAATAAGCCAGTAACAAGAGGAAAATAGTGCCAGATTCTATTTATATGAAGAGCTGAGAGGAGTCTAATTCCTAGAGACAGAAAGTAGAGCGGTGGGTGCCTGCGGCTGCGGTGCTCAAACGAGTGGGGAGGAAAGGGGAGTTAGTATTTAATGGGCACAGAGTTTCAGTTTCGCAAGATGAAAAACGTTCCAGCGGTGTACGACCCAGCAATCCCACTCCTGGGCACGTATCCCGAGAAGACTCTAATTTGAAAAGTTACCTGCACCCCTATGTCTGTAGCAGTGCTACTTACAGTAGCCAAGACGTGGAAGTAACCTAAACGTTCACTGACAGAGGAATGGTTAACGGAGGTGTGGTACATGCACACAGTGAAATACTAGCCATAAAAAAGAATGAAATAATGCCTTTTGCAGCAACATGGATTCTCATAGAGACGATCATACTAAGTGAAGTAAGTCAGAGATTACATGCTATCACTTATATGTGAAATCTAAAAAATGATACAAGTGAACTTATTTACAAAACAGAAACAGACTCACAGACATAGAAAACAAACATGCTTACCGAAGGGGAAAGTGGGGGAGGGATACCTTAGGAGCTTGGGATTAACTGATACACACTAGTGTATATAAAATAAATAAATAACAAGGGCCTACTGTACAGCACAGGGACCTATCTTCACTATCTTGTAACATAACCTGTAATGGAAAAGAATCTGAAGAAGAATCTGGAAAGAATCTAAAACGGAATCACTTTGCTATACACTAGAAACTAACACAACATTGTAAACCAATTATACTTCGATTAAAAAAAAATGGTCCAATGGTGGCGGTGATGGCTGAACGACAATGTGAATTTTGCTTAATGCCACAGAACTGTACACTAAAATATAATTAAAATGGTAAATCTTATGTTATCTATATTTTACACCATTAAAAAATAAATTAAAAAGCGGGGGGGGGGGAATCCTCTCCCCCGGCCCCAAAAGTTACTGATGACAAGAGTGGCCAAGTAAGTTTTTTTTTTCAGAGCCCTGTAGTCCAAGGGCAGAGGGTGACTCTTTGAAAGAGTAATTAGGGCAAGTCATTTCTCTCTCCTCCCAGCTCCTCTGCAAAGCATAACTGGTCTGCAGTGAGCTGCTCTGCATTCTCCACACCGTCTCTTGAAAGGGGAGGTGAAGCCCCCCGGAGAGGGGACCCTGAAATACGATCCTTGTCTTAATGGCCGCTGTAATGCTGCCCTGCGACGCCCAGCACCAAGCGAGGCACTTGGAATGGGGTGGGTCCACACTGCTGGACGGATGTCTGGGCTTCTCTGTAGTTTTTTCAAAGGCAGTTTTAGGAAGCGGGGAGGCGGGGGTTTGAAACATAATGCAAGTTTCAAGTGAAAGAGATGTTCCGAATCTCTCATTTTAAACAAGTGCCAGGAGAAAGGCCAGGGAAGAAAGGTTACATGGAAATGAAGGAGGGGGGCACAAATGCCAGGCGGGCTTTGATGTTTTTATTTAAATCCAGTACTAATTGCTAGCTTCTGCTTTCCGTGAATGATAAGCAGAGACTGTCCAGATGCGGCTGCGGCCCGGGGCGATCAAACCACACCATGTTGCTATAGAATACGTTTCTCTGGGTGGAGCGTTCCAACAGGTGCTGATTTCCTAGGAGGGACGACCTCTTCACCCCCAGGCGAGAAAATACTCCTCTTGGCATACCCTGCCCTTCGAAGCCGGAAAAGCATCTCGGCTGATGTGTGACTGATTCCCTTGGTAGGTGTCACCTCCTTCGCTTTGGGGTCACTTGAATTATAATTTTTGAACTTGCCTGGCCTTTGAACAGACACAAGCTCTCTTTGAGCAGTTTTTCTCTCTGGAGGGGAATTTTAATTTTAAATGCCAATAGCTATACAAATGAAAGCTTCTGTGCCAACTCGGGCTTTGTTCGGAAGAGAAACGTTATTTTATGACATCTTGGAAAATATTTCAAATGAATGGATTCCTTTGATGTTCAGACATATTAAAGAGTAAATCACTCCACGAAGTTGCCAGGGACAGGAAACAAGATTACTTCCTATGTGCATGGCTTTTTTGTTTGCCTTAAATACTTATTCTGTATCAGTCCCTTAGATTTCCTTGAAAAGTCAGTTTTTAAGTGTACGTTGGCATGGGTTCATCCAGGCAGGACCTCTGGGTCATCCCTCGATTTGATCAAATCCATGTACAAATCTGACATATGGGTCCATGGGTCTTGCTGGGGTTTTTTGTTTGTTTGTTTTTGTTTTCCTGCATTGGCTAAAGTACTTTAAATTCACCCTTTTCACGTGTCATTGAGGAATATACGATTGTTTCCTTGGATTGCCTGACGTATTCTCTTGAGCGCAGTCCTGCCTCCTTCTGCAAAGTGTGTGTGTTTGGGATGGGAAAGAGGTGCGGAAAGTCTCTGGAAAATTGTGTCAGGGGATTAAAAAAAAAAAAAAAATTCCAGACAAAGCAGGGGTAATGAAATTAAAGGCTGACGTGCAAAAGAGTGCAGTCAGCTCTGAGACTTTCAGATTTGGTTTTTGCCATGGGTGCATTTCCCCAGAGTCAGAAATACCGGTACATTTTCTGGGAAACAGAGAAGCATTGCGGGGAAAGATTGGGCGAGGGGTAGTGATGCGTTTGACTTCTGAGGAGGTTCTGTAGCTGTGGTGCCTTTGTTCTGTCTCACAGTAGATTATGAATAAGATTTCATGGTTAGAAGTAGCCTTAGACAGCTGGGGAAGCAAGGCAGGGGCCTCAGGAGAAAATCCTGACATCAACCAAAACGGAGGCCAGATGTTGTCTAAATAAGCTTTGAGAAATAACAATTTGGCAAAAAGCAGAGCCCAATTCTGTGGTGTAATGAATGTTCAAAGCTGTCCAGATTCAACGGAAGAGATGGCTGTGTGCAAAGGGACATCTTCCTGACGTCAAAAGCCAATGAAAAAACTGAGGGCCTGCAGGGCCGGCCTACGAGGTCCCGTCCCCGCAGGCTAAAACGCATGGAAGCTTCACCTGGCAAGGCCGGTTCTGGGACTTTTCACGCCTGCAAACGGAAGCAAAGGGAAGCCTGCATTCTAGCGACGGAATCCAGTTAATTACACGATCCGGTCTACACCTTCAGCTGCAGAATTTTGGCGGAAAGCACATTTGTCGTCTCAAGAGGACTTTGCTGTTCTAAATAAATAAGTGCAATTAGGATGATAAGCAAACTTGTACTTATTTGAAACCCCTTCATCATTAAGAGAGAGAAAGATAGAGACAGGGTGGAAATGTGAGCCGTGCTCGGTAAGACATTAAATGACTCCAACACAGACCAGAAGCTTCTGGAATATAAAGGGCTGGGCTCAGCATTGGCATCTGAAGATGGCAAACCTCTTCTTAACCAGAAGGAGCACAAGAAATGAGATCTTGACCTTTCTTTCATGTCAATTCACCTTGTCTCATTTTAGTTTAGTTTAGTGTTTGGTGTTCTTATCCAATCCATGCGGTACTTTTTATAGAAGATGTCCAATTGCAGGTTTGTTTACATCAGTGGGTCTCAACTGGGGGTGATACGCCTGCTCCCCAGGGGACACTGGGCAGTGTCTGAAGACAGTTTTGATTGTCACTGCTTGGGGGAGCGATGTTGGTTACCGGCATCTAGTGGATGGAGGCCAGGGATGCTGCTATACCTACAGGGCACAGGACAGCTCCTACAAGGAAGCATCTGGCCCCAAGTGTCTATGTGCCAAGGCTGGGAACCCTGGTTCACAGGAGTGTACATTTTAAAGCCTTCACTCATTCAGACAGGAACGCTTACTAGGCATCCCTTTGCAGACCGGGCTCTGTGTTTAGAAACCGGGGAGGACTCTTTAGATGACAAAACACAAAACACAACTCAAATCAGCTCCGGCAGAACAGGGAGCCCAGTGACTCTAGCAACTAAAATCTACGGCTGGAACATCTGGGTTGAGAATCCCTGGTACCCTCACACCAACTCTGCTCACACGGACTAACATCTGCAAACAAAAATTTGGGTATAAAAAAAAATCCAGGTATGCGTTCATTTTATGCGCTTTGTCCAACTGAGACCATCTGCTGGAACGGGCAGAGCTTCTGTTTCTTGTCAATGGAGGATGGGAGAAAGAAAAAGAAAAAAGGCTGGAGCCCTTTGATTTTCCATTGTCTTCTAACTCTAGGACAGGACACTATTCCCCTGGGGTTCGAAACTTTCCCTGGAAAATCATGGTGAAAATAAGTGCAGTTCATACACGGCATAAATTTAAAACTCCTAGAGCTCAAGCACGTACATTGTGCAATGTAACTCCACTTGGAAATGTTCCCTGCAGGCTTGCCCATCAGTGCTCTGCTGTAAGGGAATCTGTTGAACTTTGGAGCATTTGTAAGTCCTAGGTCCATTTATAAGTCCATGGTGCTAAGCTAGCATCCTCCCCCGCCCTCAAAAATAAAAAATAATTAGTTTCCCCTAGTATCCATTTTTCACCCATGATCCTACACGTGCTGTGAGCTCTTCACTGATTAGGAAAACGTGATTAAAATGTTCCGATAATTGCAAAGAGCAGAAGAACATCCCACACGTACCCATCACTGCTGCTTCTCCAGTCAAAAAAATGAAAGCTCACTTGACTTCAATGGGACATTCATTGTAATTAAAGAATCCCTCAAAAGCAGGGCTGGGAACTTCTTACATGCTCCTGTTAAAACCATAGTTTGCTGAATTGAAACAAGTTCCCAAACTGTTATCCTCCAAGATTTTCAACTAGAACAAGACAATGGCTTTGAGTGTTAGGGAGTTGTACTAACCATGTTGTGGCTTGGTTGAAAACCTGTTATTTAAAAATTGCCTATCTTATAAGAGATGGAGATTTGCCCTCATTCTGGCCACTCAGAGGCAGCAAAACCTCCACAGCAGCCTTTTTTTACATTGATGGTGTCACCAGGCTGGTGAGAAGAAGGGATGGAAAGACAGATGAGACCATCTCACCCAGTCTTTTATTTACGATTTTAATTAACTCAATTTTTTTTTTTTTAACCACGTCAAATGGCTTGTGGGATCTTAGTTCTCCAACCAGGGGTTAAATCTTGGCTCACGGCAGTGAAAGCCCATGTCTTAACCACTGGACCACCAGGGAATTCCCAGGCTTTTATTTAGAAACCTTACATTTGTGTTGCACTTTTTCTTTTAAGGTACTTTTTACGTGTTTTGTACCTTTTGAGTCTCATCATATTCTAAAACTGAGCTTTTTTTGAGGACTGGTATTTTTTTTTGTCTCTGTATCTACATGTACCCAAAGGCTAATCGACTTAAACTGGAGAAAAAGTCCACTCGGCAATGACTGCCCCCATTTTTGCACACAAGGATATCAACAATGGACATTTTGGAGGGGTGCTTCCAAGGTAGTGTGGGAAATCAATGCAAGAGACGCTGCAGGTGTTCCACTCGGCCACTGGGTTCCACTGAGAGCTATTTCAAAAGAATCCCCCCCTTTCTAGTGGCTCGCTGTCTCCACCGCAGGCTGAGCTGTGGCTCAGCCTGCAGTGAATCGACTCATTCTTTTGAACCCTGCAGCATATACATTGAACAGATGTACTACGGTTTATTGAACTTTTTACTTGTGGGTGGACATTTATGCTGCATTCTCCTAAAAAATGTCTTGGGGCACCTGTCAACGTGTTTTTGTAGGATAAAGGTATTGAAAGTGAAAATGGGCAACGACCACACCATGGATGGACCTCAAGGGCTCCGCCATCACTCACCTTGACCCTGGCTCTCTGCGGCCACCACTCGATGGTGCCTTGAGGCTTGTTCTGTGAAAACTGAGGAGAGAGCTCATGTTGAGTGAGAACCTTCTGTGTGTGTGTGTCGGGCTCTGAGCATTTAGAACTCTATGTGCTTTTAACCCTGTGAAGCTGGAACAATTACTACCCCCACTTTACAGATGAGAAAACGGAAGCTCATGGAAAGTCAGTAATTTGCCCCAAATCGTAGAATTGATGCATGAACAAAATAGGAATTTAGCTCCAATCTTGCCTGACTCCGGAGGCTGTGCTCGGCACCTCCCCTCCCCCTCCCGGTGGCTGATGGTGGGTGGACAGATGGATGGATGGGTGGGTGATGGATGGATTACTTCCACAGTAATTGATTAGAAATCAGAGCAGTTGGTGTGGGGTTAGATACGAAGTTCTCTTCATCTGGTTTGAATTATTACGAAATCAAAATTATGTTGCTATTTTTTCAGGCTACATCCTGGAGGACAGTGATATTTATTTTCTTTTTCTATCAGCTTTAGCTGCTAAATCCTCCTCAGTATAACCTTCTGGATCTTCCCAAAATTGCACAGGAAGAGGAGGCTTTGCTGTGTTCTAAGCCTTCGGCTTCATAGGGTAGGTCAGATGGCCTCACGGGCAGACGGGCACTTCCAAGGTCTTTGTCTTTGGGGCTATTCTGTCCACAGACTTCTGGCTTCTCAGGGAAAACACGTTTCTAGATGTGGAGAAAAGGGAAGCTTCGTGCACTGTGGTGGGAATGTAAATTGGTGCAGCCACTATGGAGAACAATATGGAGGTTTCTCAAAAAACTAAAAATAGAGCTACCGTGTGACCCAGCGACCCCACTCCTGGGTAGATATCCGAGAAAAACAAAAACACTAATTCAGAAAGATCCATGCGCCCCAGTGTTCATAGCAGCATTATTTATGATTGCCAGGATATAGACGCAACCTAAGTGTCCATCAACATATGACTGGATAAAGGAGATGTGGTGTATACACACACACACACACACGCACGCACACAAAATGGAATATTACTCAGGGGATTCCCCACAAAGAGACTGGGTGCTCCCGTGCTGGGCACCCACTGTCCCCTCACTGCTTCGACAGAGCTGGGGAGGGGAGAGAGGAGAGGAACATGTTTCTGAGGCCAGTCTTGCCAGCCAGACGAAAGGCATTTGTGAAACATTAAGCTCCGAGCCAGCAGCAGCCGGAAGTGAAACTGCAGAGGTGAAGGAAAGGACCATAGTGGGCACAGCGTGTGTGATGCTATCAGGGATTTCTCAACCCTGATTGTTGGTAGGGTGACCAACACCCCCGTTTGCCCAAGACTCAGGGGAATCCTGGGATGTTGGGCTTTCAGCCCTAAAACTGGGAAAGTCCCAGGCAAACTGGGACAAGCTGGTCACGGTGGCAAACATCTCTATCCTGTTAGGAATAAAAGAACGGACAGAGCTCATGAAGGCTCAGACTGGACCACTCCCCAAAGCTGGGCCCGTGGCCCTTGATTCTCAAAGGCACATTCTGAAAAAGTTTGATGGAGTTTGGGAATGCAATAAGAAATGCTAAATATTAATGACCTTTCCCCCCAGGCACTTCTGATTAAATCTGGAGTGTTTATCCCTGATGTGGGCCTTGATGGTGATGAAATCAAATCCCCTTGCTGTCCTGCAGTTCTACCCAGGGCAAAACTCTATTCCATGCAGCTATCAAAGCTAAACCCACAGAGTATATGGCAGGGCCTTGGAAATTGCAAAGCATTATGCAAATGTAAGTAAGATATTATTATCATCCTGGTTTGTGAAGGTCCCTTGTGGTACTGGTGACTTTTTATATGACAAAGATCTATGCTTTTTCTGTGCTGAATTAATAATTCACTTATGCTAATAAAACAAAGAAATCCAGTTGCCAGTGTCTCAAATACAATCTCATTTCCTCCCATGAATTCTAATGTGGCTGGTTTTTTCCTCTTCTTCTTTTCTTTTGAACTGGCAAATGGGAACAGGTGAGTTGCAAAGTCTTGGCATATTTTGAGCCAAAAACGGTCCACGGATTTTTTTTAAGTGTGAGACATATTCCTCTGCTTTTGCTTGGCCTCAGAGTGTACCACCACCACCCCCACCCCACCACCACCCCAAGCTGCAAGTCGTTTGAATCAACTACCCACGTTTTTGGTCAAAGCATGAGAGACCTGTGCTGATGGGACATTTTCACCCCTGTCCCTTAAACGTGTGTGTCTCGTTTGTTCTCCACAAATTTACGTGGTGGGTTGGCCCCATCACAGCATAAGCCAAGGGAGGCAGAGCTGCTCTGATGGCCGGGGGATTTCTAAAGCTTTTCGGGTGCTCAGACAGACAGACTCTTCTCTGTGAGTGACCTCTAGTCCCTGGAGATGTTCTAGAATGCGAATGCAGTGATTAAGGAATGTTCAGATTCTTCAGGACTGTTTTCCAAAGCCTTGAATCTCGATTCCAATGGGCTGTCCATCTCTCCCTCCATCCATTTCTCTGAGCATCAAGATGAACTGGCCCTTGGAGGATGGGATGGGATCATTTCCATAACAGAAGGATGTCACAGTACTTCCTGGCTGTCCCACCTGCTCTCATTTACCAAGAGCTTCCTGTGTCCGACGCTATTCTGGGTTCTCTGAATGGGAAGGGGTTAGGGAGGAAAACAGACCCTAGGGGCAGACAGCTGGGTTTAAATGCCAGCTCTGCTGCTATTAACTGTGTGGCCTCAGGCAAGTTTCTTAACCTTTTGGTGCCTCAATTTCCTCATCTGTAAAATGGGAATGAAAATAGTACTTACCTGGAGGGTTATAGTGAAGATCAAAGGACTTGCCACAGTGGTGCTGTGGTGAGACCTGGGGTCCCTTTCAAGGGGTTTGACACCATTTTCAGAGAAATACTCAGATGTTATTGGCCTTTTATATTCAGATTCTCTTAGGGGCACATGGTGGAATTTTCCAGAGACCACATGGAGTGTGATACTGCAACAGACATTGAAAGAGATGCGCAAAAATGGCAAACAATGCCCCTCTTTTCACTAAATGCTTGGTTTGGAAAATATTGCTGTTTTCTATATAAAGATATGTAATGGGTTTATTATTACTACTTTAAAATGAATTAATACATAATTTTAAAGTTTTCATGTTGATTTATAGAATGATAAATATTGATCACCATTTTGTAATAGAGATTTTGTTATCATTTTGTAATCTTTTCAGGTTCCCAGTCATTTTTAGGGTGTCATCAAGTTCTGAGACCAGAGCTGCTGGCTAAGAGATGAAAGGCCCTCATTTAATGCAAGAAACCCAAGAGCTGGTTCTCACTGTCCCTATTTTATGGAAGGAAAAACTGAGGCACAGAGGAGACTCAAACCAGACAGGCTCAGAGCAGAGGCAGACTCAAGCCCAGGTTTGTCTGGGTCCAAAGCATTGAACACATTCTCCTATAAGCCTTTGTTTTATCTGGTGACTCGTGGACGCTGACTCTGAAGATTTTAGGCACTCTGGCTTGTTGACGCCTTGTTGAATGAATGAATAACTGAATGAGCATTCCAGCTCACACTACATAATTGAACACATCTTATTCTGAGCCTTCCTGTGAGCAGAAACAGGTCTGTCTTGGTCTCGGAATCTCGGATATCCAGCACCAGCTGGACCCACAGTGGCTGCTCATATGCAAATCGGCCACCCCTGGTGATTTTGGGGGGGGGGGTCTCTTCTCCATGAAAGCAAAAGACTTTCTTGTTCAAGGAAACCATCCTCCTTTCTTATAATCAACCCTATCACAAACACCTTGTCTTTTGTTTGAATACCGGAGGAAAACTCTGGAAGTTAACCGAAGAGGATCTTTCAAACTTGGATGGTAAAGAATGCATATTAATTCGGAAAAGCCTTCCCCAGCTGGCCTTCACCTTATCTCGACATTTAGTGAACCCCTGAAAGATCGTTTAAATACAGACACAACCTGCCTTTTGTCTCTCTGACTTTCAGGGTAGAAAATGGCTGAATGCACCCAGAGGTAGCTCGTATTCAAGGCAGATCTGAAGTCTATTCAGGCCAGGGCTGTGGCAAAGGGCTTTGTAGAAAGGTTAGAGAGCATGTGCTTCAACAGAGAGCTGACCAGGTGGGACCCTTATGGACTGGGGGCTTTTCACCCTCACCGTGCCCACCCCCAATGCTCTGTAATTCCACCATTTTATGGGGTGGTGTCGCTCTGCTCAAGTGCGTCCAGAGATGGGTTGCGACTCCCCAGCCACACGAATTCTTCCCTCTGGTACACCAGGTGTCATTTGAAATTCATACGTACGTAACTGGAAGCTACATTTCCTCCCGGTGTGCAGGAGATCACCAAGCAGTGACCACAGGGCTGGTTAATAATATAGCTGCTCCTAGGTTTAGGGTAGAAATCAATTAGATTTCCACCTTCAAGTTCCCTGCTGCAAAGTTCCAAAGCGTATTATTTCCTTCAATCTGTCAGTAATTTCCAACAATCTGCTTATAAAATCAAAGTACAATCCTTAGGATTTTTTTTCCTCCATCCCTTCTCCTATAAGCTCTTTCTCCCTCAGATGAAATTGTGATGAAATCTGCATGATGAGGTTCTGATCTCTCGGCGTATGGCGGCGCCCTTGCACGGTCCCACACCTGCGGGTCTTTCCGGGCAGAGAACAATTACTTCTCCAGCTCTGTTAATGTTTTGTGGCAAATGCGTCCCCCAGGAGGGGACTGCAGCTTTGCTTCCTTTGCCACTTGTGAAAATTGAGTTCTCGCAGCACGGGGAGTCGATGATCATTTCTAATTCCCCCTTGGTGGGAAGCATTTAGCTTTGGGTCAGTTGCACGGGCCAAGGCAGGTACCAGGACAGCGGGGGCAACAAGCCCATCTTTGTCACCCAGGCGCTTCCTGTAGCTGTGAAGCCACCGGTGGTTTAAAATGTTAAATGTTCTTCCTTCTCAACCGTTTCCTTAATTAAAGACCAATATGCACCTTCTGTTCCCAGGCTCCCAGCCCTGAAGGGTTATCTTCTGACACTTTGAAGACAGCACATTTTGAAGTGCTTTTTCCTGATGCCTTCCTGGTCGGATGTGGACCATTTTTATAAGCATCAAATAAAAGACGACTCATCTACAATGACCCAGGAATTGTTTTTTTAATTGGCTGATCTCTACGGGGTGAGAGCTCAGCTACTGACTGAAAAGGTTAAGCTTTTCAAACTTTAAATCTATGTGAAATAAGAACGGAGATAGCCGAACAAAATAAAGCAGCCCCGGCGGGTGCGGTGTTCTGAGTGAATCCTGGGTAAGACCGCACATCAGTAGAGTCCGCTCCTCCTTAAGCCAAAAATAGGCTTGTTTTTCAAATGCTTCCCCACCATTCTCTCTCAGTGAAGAGGGAATGAGAGGGAGAGAGAAGAAGGAAGACTCCAAATGCGAGTCTAAGACTCTGGAATTTTATCAGATCCCAATTCATCTCAATTCTATTCCTCCGTAGTCAGAAGAGAAACGTCTTACTTCATGAGTCTCATAAGACGCAACCCCGGACAGCAGACATTTGGACTCTTCTGGTTGTTACAGTGACTTATTTTCTTTCATCTTTTCATCCAGGTGACTGTAAAAACTGCAAGGCAGGGGCTTCCCTGGTGGCGCAGTGGTTGAGAGTCCGCCTGCCGAATCAGGGGACACGGGTTCGAGCCCTGGTCTGGGAGGATCCCACATGCCGCGGAGCAACTAGACCCGTGAGCCACAACTACTGAGCCTGCGCGTCTGGAGCCTGTGCTCCGCAAAAAGAGAGGCCGCAACAGTGAGAGGCCCGCGCACCGCGATGAAGAGTGGCCCCTGCTTGCCACAACTAGAGAAAGCCCTCGCACAGAAACGAAGACCCAACACAGCAAAAATTAATTAATTAATTAATAAACTCCTACCCCCAACTTCTTCTTAAAAAAAAAAAAAAAGAAGAAAAACTGCAAGGCAATTCAAGCCATCTACTTCTTCATTAGAGGGTTTATGGACAGCAGTTCTCAAATCCTGTGGTCAACTGACCCTTTTAAGTATTTCATTTTAAAGCTTAGATTATTCCGTTGAGATGAGCTGCTGTGAAAATTACCATGGTCAGGGTGAACCAGATGCTGAGACAAAACTCTAAACGGCTCCATGTGGAATTTTGTGCAGCTCTGTGCAGCTCCCTCTTGAGCCCGTTGGAAGATGCTATTTTCATCTTAGGTACCTCCCATTCTCAGGAACAGTATGAACTTTGCCGACAGGAGTGTGCATTTACATTTTAAGCCAATTTCCAGCTTTCTAGTCCCAGAAGGATCTCCTTCCTAGATCCCCAAGCATGGTGTGGATTTTTTGGTCATAGCCTTTAGGATAAAAGCATACTCCTTAACTCTGCCCATAAAATCCCCCAGGTCTGGCCCTTGCCCCCTGCAGTCTGTCTGCTCCCATCCCACATGTCAGGGCCACATCACCGTCCTTTCGGTTCCTGCCACTCAAAGCTCCCTCCACCTGAAACGTCAATTTTCCTCTCATCCTAAGTCAGCATTCAGGCTCAAGGTACCCCGATTCTGTCGGTTCCCCCAATTCTTTTCTCTTTTCTCACCTGGTATGGTCCTTTTTTATCATTTGACAAATTTTAAGTAAATAACGTGCACTATTTTGTTTAATGACAGCTTCTCTACCAGGCTATACCTGGCAGATGGCAGGTGTTCAATAAATATTTGTTGGATGCATGGAAGTAAGGAAAGAAGGAAGGGAGGGAGGGAGGATGGATGTGCCCGCAGTGGAGCCTCACTGTAGTGGATACTGTGAAGTGCCGCCAGAACCTCTTTAGCAAAGGATTGTTGCCCCAGGTGCCGGAAGTGCTGTCAGCAGGCACTGTTGGTCCCTCTGACGACTGCCTCAGCTGCAGAGATCTGCCTCCCCAGGGCCATACCCCTTCTCCAGAGCATCCCAAGGGTTGGCCAAGGCTGTCATGGTCTGTATTAGAGTTCAGCTTCTCCCTCTGCCCAACCTGCTTCTCTATTCTCCTTTGCACAGCTGTGGACCTCAAGGGCATCCCCTGATAGACCCCGGCACTGAACACTGTTTCAGAGTCTGCTTCCAGGAAAAGCCAACCTGAGACTCATAAACCTCTCATTGCAAATGGATGTCCCCTAAGCCTAGTTGGACCAAGCCCTAAAACTCAGGTTCCCATGGCGGGGTGAGGGGACAAAGTGAGATTCCCAGCTGCATCTCTGAAGTTGAGCCATAATGGTTTTGGCAAAAACCTTAGAAGAATGGCCTTTCTCGAACTGTTGGAATCCAGCAATGAGGCATCTAGAAGTTCTTGACTGAAAGTAATTTTAAAAGTAGAAAAAGTCACAGAAAGTGTAGCCTGGTGCCTGGCAACATACTAATACCCAATAAATGTTTGTTGAAACAATGAAAGCTTCTTTTTTTTTTTCTCTTGTTCTCTGTTTCTCCCCTAAGAATTTAAAACCAGAAAAAGAGAATAAGACTAACACATTCACTCCCATGCAGTTATTTTCTCCAAATCACTTGTTTTTAGCACAAAAGGGATAACTACTTATGATGTATTTTTCCATTATTTTCTTTGTGCGGGAGGTTTTAAAATTAATTTATTCTCTCTCTGCATCAGGTTGTCTTATAATTGAAGATGAGAAGTGTTTGTCTTCCAAAGGCTTTTTGGTGATGTCTTTTTTGCTGTTAACACTTCTCTGTCTATGCTTGTGATCCCTGCCAAATTTATTGTACTCAAGTACATAAATTAGGGGACCACATAGGCACCACTCACATCTATTTGAGTCCAGATGTCTTAGGAGAGAAGTTTTCTTTTTGCAAAACCAACAGAATAACACCTAGATTAACTAGAACATTTGGGGAATGGTTCGTGTGGATAATTTAATTTTCTGGATGATTTCTAGTTAACCAGAACTCCATTGGTATTTCCCAACCCTGAGGCAGAAAACCTTTATGAAATGTATTGTTCTACTTGACACTCTTAGCAAGCACAGCGGACATAATGGAAGATTTCAGAGGCAGGACCTGGTCATGTCATGGCAAGCATGTTGGACTTGGGGGCTTTGGTATTAGTCACAGCCTTGCCTCTGACTCGAGCCAGGACCAAATCCTCTGGTTCTCAGTTTCCTCTACAAAGAAGGTGGTTCAAAGCAAACTTTCAGATTTTGTGCACCCCAACCAAATCTGAAAACTCCCCGGTTCCCAGCAGCAGTATTCATGTTCTTTCATTCCATTTGCCTGCAGAGGTCAATGGAGTAGTATGGGACTTTGGGTTGCATTTACCCTCACAGTAAAAGCTGATCTTTTGATCTGTCTTTACTGAATGTCTAGTTGATATTCACATTGACTTAACTTCCCATGTCCTGGTTCTTTCTCCTCAAGGTGGAGTGAAGAGTGGAAAAAAAAAAAAATGAAGTTAATTGGACCATAACCCATAGATGGTCTACTGTGTGTAGACTCAAGACACAAGTCCTCACGCAACTTGGAAAGTTCCAGATGTGAGGCTACGGAAAGCATACCGGACTGGGATACGGAGCCCAGACTCTGCTTCTGGTCCTGCCAAGGCAAGTCTTTCTTCCCGTTCTAATCTCGTCATCAGTTTGAGGACAGGGCTGTTCTAGGGTCTCTAATAGAATGTGACCTTACCTCCTTAGACCAGAGTTCCTAAACCTCAGCACCACTGGCAGTGAGACTGGATACTTCCTGATGGGGACCATCCTGTGCCTCGTAGGATGCTGAGCAACGTCCCTGGCCTCCAGCTCAGATGCCAGTGGCACCCCTCACCCAAGCTGTGAAATCAAAACTTCCTTCGGTCAACACTTCTCCAAAGAAGACATACAGATGGCCAACAGGCACATGAAAAGATGCTCCACATTGCTAATTATTAGAGGAGTGCAAATCAAAACTACAGTGAAGTACCACCTCACACTGGTCAGAATGGCCGTCATTAAAAAGTCTACAAATAATGCTGGAGAGGGTGTGGAGACAAGGGAACCCTCCTACACTGCTGGTGGGAATGTATAATAAATTGGTGCAGCCACTATGGAAAACAGTCTGGAGGGTCCTTAAAAAACTAAAAATAGAGCTACCATATGACCCCGCAATTCCACTCCTAGGCATACAACTGGACAAATCTATAATTTGAAAAGATACATGCATCCCAATGTTCATAGCAGCACTATTCACAATAGCCAAGACACGGAAAATACCTAAATGTCCATTGACAGATGAATGGATAAAGAAGATGTGGTATATCTATACACAATGGAATATTACTCAGCCATAAAAAAGAATGAAACAATGCCATTTGCAGCAACATTGAATGGACCTAGATATTATCATACTAAGTGAAGTAAGTCAGAAAAAGAAAGACAAATACCACATGCTATCACTTATATGTGGAATCTAAAATATGATACAAATGAACTTATCTAGGAAACAGAAACAGACTCACAGACAGAGAGAACAGACTTGTGGTTACCAAGGGGGAGGTGGGGAAGGAATGGATTGGGAGTTTGGGATTAGCAGACGCAAACTATTTTATATAGGATAGGTAAACAGCAAGGTCCTACTGTATTGCACAGGGGACTGTATTCAATATCCCATAATAAACCATAATGGAAAAGAGTACGAAAAAGAACGTATGTGTGTATAACTGAATTATTTTGTTGTACAACATAAATTAACATAACATTGTAAATCAACTATACCTCAATAAAATCAATTTTAAAAAATAAAACATAAAAATTTTTTTTTTAAACTGTCTTTGGTCATTGTCTTACGTCTTCAGGGAGGTAAACTGCTCCCTTTTGAGAACCTCTGACTTTAAGGATGCTTTCTTAACCTTTCCTGAGAAAAAGAATCCAGACTTGAGCACATCAAGTCATCAAATATTTGATGGTTTCTGTTGAGAAAATTAGCTGCAAAATAGTGCCCACCTGGGTTTCTCTGCTACCGTGGGATCCAACAGGCGTTCACTCTCTAAGTGCTAAGGTATGTGGAATTCAGCACATTAGCACAGGCAGCCCCAAATTACCATGCTTACTGATGCTAACTGAAGCTTTCAGGAGAGTAAAAGAAATTATAAGCACAAGACTAGAGACACGTCATCCTGCAACATTCTCTGCTTCATGTGCGAAGAATTGAGGTGGTGGCATGAAACAGAAAAGGAGATAGATCTTAATGTGTAGGATGGTTTCTCTTCTACTGAGGACAACAAAAGAAAAATGTTAAAAAAAAAAAAAGAAAGAAAAATGTTTATTTGCATTAAACGTTTTGAATTAGGGTAAGATAAACCTTCTAACATTCCCTTTGCTTTCTTAGCCATTGGCAACGTCTGATAAAACGTTGCTTACACATTTGTTTGCCTGGTTGGTTCATGAATTGGCATTCTCTCCCCCAAATAAAAGCTCCACGGATCCTGTATGCCTTTTCCACTCCTATATTCTCCTGTGTCTGCTATGTACTTAAGTACTCAATAAATATTGGGCGAATGAACGGGATGGAATAGGTAATGGAAAATTGTCGCTTAATTCTGAAGTTGGTGGGCAGGCACTTCTCTCGATGCCTTTGTTCATCTCCGATAAGGAGGCAGGTCTCCATCAGAAAAGGGGTGTGTCAAATTACTCATCTTAGAATCCTTCTTTTGTCTCCCTGCCTGGTGAGTTATTTCCATTCGTTTACTTAGCAAGTGTGCGTTAATACCTGCTCTGAGCCAGGCACTATTCCCAGATGAAGACACCATGGGCCCTGCCTCCAAGGAAGTCTCTTTGGGGCCGTCTATGGGGCCATTTCTTACCTCATTGGCCCACTCCACCCAATTCTTTATTTTAACAAGAAGAGGACTTTCAGAGTAGGGTGTGGCTTACGTGCGTGTGTCTGTGTGTGTGCGCACGCACGTGTGCCCGCATGCGCATAAGGTGGGGTTCTTTAGACCAAACACAAGCCTAGATATCTGGCCTTTCATTTACGATGGCGTCAAGGGGCTCTGTCTGAATTTCTGCTGGATTCTGCTGAATTCTACTCTGTTTCACACAACATACACATAGAAGACAAACTAGATTGCCACTGGGGCCAGAGACAGGGCTGGGTCCCGTGCCCAGATGCTGCACATACAAAACCGCCAATTCCCTATAGGAATCCGTTCACGCCTGCATTTATCCAGAAAACAATTCCCCTACTTCTGGATAGAAATCGCCTGGATGCTCAGTTGTAAAGGGTGTTGAGTTTGCCCCCCGGCAGAAGCTGAGGGAGGCTGAAAGCAGACGTCTGTCGCAGCTGGAGACAGATGTCCTAGATGTCACCAAGCAATTCCTTCTGCGTTTGCAGCCCAGAGATCAACAGGCTGTCCCCAAGCAGGAGACTGGAGAATTAGGGTTAGTACAGCCAAATTAGTACAGGTAGTACAGCCAAATGCATTTGCTTCGAGTTCAAGAGTATGGAAGCGGGTGTTTCATCAGAACTGATGGGAGTTACTGGTGGTTCAGCATGAATCCCTAACTACGCTTTCCTGTATATCATTCTGTACTCATTAACCAACCAACCAACCAATAAAATACCAAAAAAGAAAATATATATATTGACATTATATGATTGTTCCTTTGAGACTAAAGGAAGTGAGAATCCTCTGACTTGGAATGCTAATTAACCAGCTGTAAAGTTTGACTGAAGACGCTGATCTGATAAACCTACAACGCAACTTGCCGCCACCAGTTCCGCTGGACTGGAGAGAGAGCTGAGCTTAACAAAACCCAAAATCACTTGAGCTTCCCTGGTGGCGCAGTGGTTGAGAGTCCGCCTGCCGATGCAGGGGACGCGGGTTCGTGCCCCGGTCCGGGAAGATCCCACATGCCGCGGAGCGGCTGGGCCCGTGAGCCATAGCCGCTGAGCCTGCGTGTCCGGAGCCTGTGCTCCGCAATGGGAGAGGCCACAACAGTGAGAGGCCCGCGTACCGCAAAAAAACCAACAAAAAACAAAAACAAAAAAACGGAGTAACTCAAGAACTAACAACACATGTACCTTTTAGATTAGCTCCATGCTTCCCCTGAGTGTGGGGGGGGTGTGCCGGGTAGTACAAAGATGATATTTAACTGGTACATGGATAACCAGTCTTAATACTTTTATTTTAACGCATATCAGAAGATACACACAACTACCAAATTAAGGTTATTTCACAGATATTATTACTTAGGAAAAGAATAGCTTCTTGAAGACAAAGATGATTTAAATAAAAGCATTAAGTAAATAATGTACCCACATGTGGATACATATGGCAAAAAGCAGTAAGATGGTTCTCAAATGATGGAAATTTGGAAATAATGGATTAATTTATCACTATTAGAGTTTGATTAGTTAGCAAAAAAGCTATGAAGATCCATCAGTTGGTGTATCTGTTCCTCCCATGTTTCCATTCCCACTTTTTCTCCCAATGCATTGTGTCTTCATTGACTTCACGTGGCTTCAGGAGGTATAGACATAGAAGAATATTGTGTTGGTATGTAAAATAAGTCTACTTGTTCTTGCCAAGAGTACATGATTTATCTTCATAAGGAGGCACTGCTTTGAATTACAGATTTTTTTTCTCTGTTAATGAATAATATTAATTATCTAAGCAACATCAATTCTAAGGGGAAAACTTTGGGATTATTGCACTGTGGATAGTGCCCTAATGTGGCTTCAAACTTTAGCTACATTTAGGAATTTAAAAACACATTGCTAAGTTATGAACCATAAAATATGGCAGACAATGACAGAAGAGACACATGGGAAAAGAAAACAGCACAAGAAAATGTGATAATTTGCCATAACCCAGTTCTTTCGTTGAGTGGAATGGGATACCAATATGGCGGCCAGGACGCCTGGTCAACTATTTAAGAATAATCGGACACCCAATTTATATAGGATAATTTTTGTGGTAGTTTTGGTTAAAATGTGAACAAATCACACAAGGCATTTCCATTTTCAGTTTTATTTTTATCAAAACAAAATAATTTAGCCATATAAAGGAGGAAATACATTTAAACAAACCACCAAGAAGCCAATAGCTTCTTGGTTGTGAACAATCAATAGAGTAGTAAGTTCTGAAGAGTTGACTGCATATGTAAGGTACTGAGTCATCCTCTAGGGCTTCAACGGACTGAGGCTATTTTCCCTGGCTTCTTTTCTTCCAGTGGTGAAGTAATATGCTCAATGTTCTATACTTCAGATTGAATTATATGTATTCCCACATAAGTACAAAGCATGGCTGAAAAGGATTGTACAAGGTACAAATCTGGCACTGGATTTTTTGGGTCCTGACACCTATGTTTAATGAGTATCGGAAAGAGAAGGGCAAAAACTTGTGCTTATATATTGAGAAATGTAGTGTTTCAAAAGCCAAAGGTCTCCCTCACAAGAAGTATGGGAATCACAACTGAAGTGAGAAGAAATACACAAGCCCTGTTTGCTGTGGTTGTAGAAATATGGTCACCATAGGGCCAGGCAGACCATTTTCTCCTCACCATATTGAATTATGTCTGGGGATCTGAGCAGTGGTACATCCCAATAATGATGAGTTTCCATAACTATAAAAATCTGCTGCACCAGGCAAATTTTGTGCAAAATGCAAATTTCTATGCTGGGGAAAAAGTGAATAACGTGATCCTTCTAAGTACTGAATGTAAATGCAAGGAAATACGTTTTGGCGTGAGGCTGCAAATCGTTCACCTGTCCTGCCAAGAACTGTGGCCACGATGCGTTCTTACAAGGCCACTCTTCCCATCTGAGCTTTAGGGGAGGGATTTTAGGAAAGGGAAGTTTAACTTGCCCTCAGGTACCCATCATGCTATTGACAGGGTTTTGATTCGAATCTAGAAGCACCAATCCCCTGTCTTGTTTTATCTCTTGACAAATGAAAAATAGGTTCTTCTGGATTGTGAAGTAAAGGATATTAGCTTCGTCCAGAATCTCAAAGGTCATATGCAACAGGAGACACGAGTTGTCTCCATCATGCTTTACAACAAGGAGAATTCAGGTTGTCCATCAAAAAGCACATGACGTTAAGAGCCACTTAACAGTATAGGTTGCCAAGGGGGAACATGAAAGCTCTTTTCTCTATGCATCTTCAACAAGTGAGATCTGGCCAGGTGTAGGTACAGCTGGAGAAAGAAACTTGGCAATGTCTTGAGCATCATGGTTAGTGGCATTTGTATACCTTGCTCTGAGAGAAAAGGAAAGAATTCAAAGTGCCCTTTATTAGTCGGTGCCAGCATCCCAGGAGTTATTCTCTGTGGGAGAAGCTGAGACACCATGGGTTAAGGCCCTTACCTGAAGGTACAATGAAATTAGCAGTACTGGGGAGAAAGGGGGAATCCCTGATCTTTAAACTCTAGTTTGCCCTGTTCTAAAATAAATTTGTCTTCCCTGAACCATTACACAGCACACATTTGTAGAGTCACTGCAGCAATGATCAATCCATATTACTGAAGTTTTATTTTCAATAACCCAAACTCGGTTCTAGATCACTGATATTATCTTTAAAATGTATCCCTATAGTTGCATTCCACTTTAAGAAAAACCCTAGGAAAGTTAAGATTTATAAAATCAGAGATTGTTTGTTGCTTTATAAAAGAGTTTTTCATTAAAAAAAATATTCACCCTGGGATGATTTTCAATAGCCAAGTCCCCTCGGGTCATTCAAAATACATTAAAAAAAAATTTTTTTAAACCCACTGAAATATAGCTTTTCACAAATTCATGTTGATATAAAGTAAGGTACACTTGTAAAACATTGCCACCAACTAGCTAAATGACCAGCTGAGACAGGAAATTTTGGTAACCTGCTCACTCTTGTATGAGACACACGGGGAGTTGGAGATGGAATCAATGTTCCGCCATGTTTGATGGAGGTTGGGATGTGGCAGCCAGCATCCGTGGCTCGTAGAAGGATCAAGCTTCCACCTAACCTGACTATCCTGAGGTCGGTGCTACTGGGAGCACTGACTTACTGACCTCAGTCCAGTGGTCCAGCCAACAGCTCAGCAGCCGTCCAGGAGAGAAGCATCTGGATGACCAGTACCTCCCAACACAAAGTAAACCGATCCAGCCACAGACATGTTGTCTCCCACTCACACAGCAGTGTTCTGTTTTTGCTTCTAATTTTTGCATTATGAGCCACCATTTAGAAATGGGTTGATTGCACCCCCAAATCTAGAGCTCTAGAGAAAAAAAAAAATTAGAAGGAGCTTCCCTGAGCTCACATTCTTCAAAAAAATAATTGGCTTTAGTTCCCCACAGCCCCCTCCCAAACTCCTTGAGTGCAGGACCCTTTCCCACGGGGACCACCTCCGAGCCACTCGCACAAGGGTCGGGGCCTGAGGTCACATTCGGCACATCTTGTCTTACTCTCTTCTTCCCAGTCGGAGAAGCAGGCGCTGAGAGGGCGTGAGTCTTCACCAAGATTCCCCAGCCAGCTCAGGACAAGGTCGCTTTCTCTCCCTCCAGGATTCAGACCATTTTCCTAGACCTCTCTCTCATTATAGTGGCACGGACAATCCAATGGGTAGATAATTACATCACTTTTGTTTGGTTTAGAAAGTACACGAAGTAAACGCTTAGCATCCTTTTACCTCCCTTCTTATGTTTTCCTTGGCTGGGCTTGAAATCACTTGGCTATGTATGAGTGCATCTGAAATGACCACAGACATATGCCAAGTCACCCGGGGCAGCTGGTCCCACCTTGACGTTTCTAGAGTTACCCTAAAATTGGAAAATTCACTTGAAGATACGTGAAATCGGACCATCCTTCGTCACAGACAAGGACGTATTAAAGCATCTTCGTTCACGTGAGGTGTTCTGCATCGCTGCCCCGCCTTTGAACTACAAGATGTCGTATGAACATCCTTACATCAAAGTGAAGCCAAGAGAGCTCGGCTATAAATTTCAAATCGTACAAAACCAAAAGCCAAGTATAAAATTTTACTGGAATGCAGCAGTGTAAATGTCTTGAAGTTTTTCCTCTCCCATTTAAGGAGGAGGAGAAGAGTGCAGTAAACCGGAGGCTTTGCTCACCGCGTTGTCTGATGCAGATCACCTATTTTCTTCTGCACAGGGGCGCACGGGCCTGGAACACTGGCGAATTTTCTCTGTGCTGTTCTGACTTGCACAATACAGAGGCTGATTTAATTTGACAGCAAAGTAACACCAAGCCCCCAAAATAAAATTACTGAGATGTAAAACAGCGTCAAAACTCCAATTAGTTTTGTATCCTTGAAGCTTCTGGAGGAAATCTAAAAGGCTCCCATCACGATGAGCAGGCAGCAGTTTAAGCTACAGAGATTACTAAAATGTAACCCTCTAATTGAAGTTGCTCAGAGCACAATATGACAGAAAGAATCAGAGGAAAATAAGTGAATTTTTCCCCCTCAAAAATGACTCATTACAGAGACTGTTCTATTAACTTTTAACACAACGTTCCTTTTGCAAGAGCTGGAAAAACCAAGGGTTTCAGAGGTCTCCACAGAAAAGGCACTGGGCACAAGAGCTGTACATGCTCGTGTCACTGAATCATACGTAAGCATTGACCATTTGTGCGACACTGAAAGATACTTAGTATTTCATCAGATCATGGGCATTTTGAAGTATATTTACAGCTTCCATTAAGGAGGCAAATTATTGGGACCAAACTTCAGTTTTTGAATGAATCTGGATTTTGTCTCCAGAATAAACAGAAGTATCTCGATGCCCAGTTCACACCCCATCTCTTTTGCAAGCTACCCCAGTTTTCCCAAGTATGCTCACTCCCTTTGAAGCCAACCCCCAGGTCACTAACAGAGGAAACCTGTCACCTTGACTCTGGGGGGGTTCACATTTGTTCGGAAACAAGTCGATCGTGGCTCTCTGGGTCAATGTCATTTTCCCAGATGAGGCAGTGAAGGACCAATGCAGTGGATACAGCTGGGAGTCAAGCCACAGTCATTGTGTAGGTCAAGACTTCTTAGACCTTGCTTCACTGCCAGCTTTGCCCAGCCTGGTGCCTTGCGAGCAGGGCCTCTTGGGAAGGGTGAAGCTGCGTTTGGGTTTCAGAGTTGGTTGGGGGAGATCTTAGAAAGACCCCCAAATGGCTTTCCTCTCTGTAGGGGCTTCATGAATAGAGTTCAGTCCTCCTGCCCGCTTGACGGCATTTACTGTGAAGCACCATCCGTCTTTGACCGTGGACGCATCTTTCTCTGGAAGTTTCAGATCTCTATCACCAACCGATCTTCATCATCGCTGCTGGTGTCGCTGAACTCCACGCGAGTTTGCTTTCTCATTCCTTCCAAACTCCTCTTCCTGAGGGTTTTCGAAGGGGCTGCAGGGATCTCCGTGGGCTGCCCTGGGCTAGACGGAACCACACCATCCTTTAGAGCGATGAATCCAGATCCTTGACATTTCCCACTGTCATTTCCTACAGGAGGGCAGGGGACCCGCACTTCCCCACACCCGTATCTCCCCCCCGAAGGGAAGAATGTCTTGTGTTTCCCTTCCTCTTGGTGTGAACTAGCTGAACCTGGTCCTGAAGCTGGTATTTCAAGATGAGTTTTTCCAGTGGACCCCAGTGGAACTGAACCTGAAAGTCTCTGCCCAGATGAAGGTTTCCCTGGCAAGAGTGATGGGGACACACCCTCTGCTATCGCTTTTCTGTCGGGGGAGCTTTGTGTCAGAGTCTCCCTTGCACCCTGGCTGTGGTCTTGTGGTTCCACACTGTGAATTCCCAGGGTTGTGTGACCTGCTCTTTTCCCCAGAGAAGGACAAAAGGCAGCCACAGAGGTAGCAAGGTCATGGCAGAGAGAGGTTCCTTTGGACTCAAAGGAAGAAGGTTCTTGAGCATCTGAGAAAATGCGTGGTGTGGGGTCTGTTGAGACTTGCTCCTGGGGGGGCGGCAGGTGAGTCTCAGGCAATCCCACGTGCAGACCTTTGCCACGGGCTGGAAGTCTGTCATTAGCCACTGCCACCAAGGAGTCGGATGGCAGAGATAATCCTGACCTCACAGCTGTAGTCTGAGGACGACGACCCCCATGCTCACCGGCAGATGGAGAAATCTCCTGCAGCAGTGTGCAAAGGAAAATAAATGGAGGGACAAAAGGTTAATTGGTACAAAAAAACTTGTGGTCAGAAACGTGGTCCTCAATGGGAACAAGGTCTGGAGGTCTTAATGATTCTTTACAGAGCCTGAACTTCGATACAATGTTCTCATTGGTTTTCATTAATAACTCATTGATGCATTAATAACTCCAGTAAAGTTCCGTGTTGACACACAATAAGCTACTGAGACAGCTCTGTATTTGTATCTGGCCTTGTGAAAACCCAGCCACTCAATTATCCAACCGGTTCTGAGCATCCGATTTTAAATCATCACTGCTCCTGCAGCGGGTGTGCTACTTTATAGTACCGTGCATTTGAGTTTTTCCAGATTAGCGGTTTTTCAAGGTGCGGTCTGGACTATAGCATTTTCATGTTTCTCAGCCCAAAGCCCCCCAGTCTGCCTGGCATTGATGCCGCATTGCAGTGACCTCCGCAGGGTGACAGGCATCTCTATTCGGGTATGAAATAATAAGACACTTGGGATTTTTTAATCAACTGTGAGATCATCCCAAGTTCACAGCCCAAGTCGCCGGCTGATTGAGCGCAATGTTTGGAGGCATCTGTTTGCCTCACGGGGTTTCTGTGCCAGGAAACCTCTAGATGGCCCAAGCGAGTTTTGCCACACTGGACACTAACAAGAAAAAAGAGGCATAAATCTAGAAAAGAGACAGGCAGAGACCGCTCAGAGCCACAGTTCCCACCTTCGAGGTTGATCTGTCTGTTTCCCTGACAGCTCTTGGACTTGGGTGAGGACAGGAGCTTCCCGAGCTGTGTCTGTTGCCCTCCTTCCTCTCCTCCTTCTCTCCGTCCCCAACACAAAGAGAGGATTCTGAGGCAGCACAAGGCGGCTCCCCTGACAGATTTAGACCTAAAAAGGGGGGAGGCACATGGATATACACCTGAAGTTATAAAGCCAGCCAACAGTCATTTCCTAGGAGTTGATCTGTGTCTACACGACCAGCTCTGAACTCATAGCCTCATCTCACACGGTGTATCTGGGAAATGGATTTACCGTGAAACGGTTCACGTGGTCAAGCAAAACGTCTCCACTTCTGATAAGGAAAGAAATGGCAAAACCAACTCCCAAGGCAGAAAACTCCCTCGATTACAGATATTTTAGAAGATATTTCATGTGAATCTTTTTTTCATCAAAGTCATCTTCCTGGCCACATGGGTTAATTCTGGATCGGTTTGAATTCTCTGGCCATTCAACTGAGGGTCGACAGTAGAAATTTCCCTATCACGTAGGATGCCTTAGTCTCCATCAGGGCGCTGACAGCAGGAGGGAGGTTGGTTTTTGTGTTGCTGTGGTTCTGTGGTGGTGTTTGTGATGTGTGGGGGGAGAGGGGTGACGAAGATACGGCCTTGACAACATCCCCAAAACAGCATCTCCCTTTCAGGGGAAGAGCTGCCCTTCCCTCGTCCTTCATCGGTACTCTCTCCTCCATTTTGTCATATTGGCCTGGGATACAAGTCCGAAGGACCACAGAGTTTCAGCAAGTAGATCCCATCGTGAGAGGAGATCAGAAAAACATTCTAGAAGAGCTGTGTCACCAGAGAAAAGCATTCAACCCACTTTTACATCTGCTTTTAGCTTGATTAACGCTACACATGCACAGAGTTTTTAAAAGTCAAGTATTTCTGTGTACTAAGAGAAACAGCCACACCTGCCCACCCACTCACCTTTTCCCACTTTGGATTCCTTTTGTATCTATCTCCTTCTCTCCTAAGAACAAGCGTGTAGCACCCCTTCTGGATTCCCTGTTTCAGGTTTGGAGGATAGCCTATGACGTCATGAGGGGAGAGGAGGGTTTAGGACGAGCTCCCCCATCCACAATCTTTATCACCTGCACACCTGGGCACACCCCCTCCCCTCTCTCCTCTCTACAGTCATACGACTATGATGTCATAATTTTGTTTAGGATATCCAGTGTTTACATCACTATGTTCAGGAACACGCTCTTCACCACCAAGCCAGGTAGCGTGCTGTGATTACATTGCCTTTCTTGCCAGCACTGTTCTCCCTGGAGTTAATCATTGTTTTGTCTTTTTCTTTTGCTTACTTTTTTGTATGGACTTATGCCTAAAATCATCCTCCCACCTCCTTCCCTGTGGTCTTTCATTTCATTTATTAGGTTCCATTTCATTTCCTTGGAAATCTGTCTCTCAAAACTTTCTGACCTCCTCCCAGTGGACCACTGCTCCCTTGGCCCGATGGGGGCTGAGCCCGTGTGCCACCCTCATCCTGGCAATTTTCTTCACCTCCTTGGTTCCTGGACACCCACGCTTCTTTTTCCTGGGTTTACTCTGTTTGAATTCTTTCTTAACGCAAAACTTCCAGCAGCTTCATGAGAAAGGGTGAAATAAAATTGTTTAGACTTTAATTGGCTACTTGTCTGGGTATAGCTGTCTGAATTAAAATTCATTTTCCTTCAGAATTGAAGATGTGGCTCCACTGAGCTCTAGTTGTTGAGAAGTCTGGAGCCAACATGATTTATGGTTCCCGATCCTTTGGAGGAAACCTTCTGGTTTCTCTCTCTCTGGAAACTCCTAAACTCTTTTTATGCCAGTGTTACCATGGTCCTGGGTCTGTTTCCATTCATTGTCTGGACACTCAGTGGGCCCTTTCAACCTGAACCACGTCTATCCATTTTAGAAAAATATGTTATTTCTTTGATATATTTTTTTCCTTATGTTTTGTCTTTTCTCTTTTTCTAGAACTGCTCTTCGTAGGTTATTGGACATCTTGATCTAATCCTCTATTTTTCTTATCTTTTCTCTCCTATTTTCTAATTCTTTGTCTTTTTCACTTGGGAGAATTCTTTCAACTTTCTATTTCAACTCAGAGGTGTCCGTGTCTGCTATCATGTTTTTAATTTCATTATTATTATTAATTACTACTATTCCTTCTTTATAGCATCCTGTTACTATTTCATGGCTCCAACATCTTCCCTTCTGTCTCAGGCAAGATTAATAATGATCTGTTGTCATTGTTATTGCTGAAGTTCGCCTCTTCCTATATTGTCTCTCTTCCAAGTTCCTTTGTTTCTGTATGTTTTTCTCTCTCTCTTTCCCACTAAAGGCTTCCCTGAGATACCCGGCAATCTTAACTACCTGCTCATGTTTAGGAAATACGCACTAAAAAACCGGTTAGAAACACTTTACAAACATAAAATGTCAATTGTGGACCTCCCTGCAGGGTTATCTGGTTGCCCTGTTGATGTGGGGAGACCTGAAGTCATCCCCGTTAGGTCTTCCACACAGGCCGGTCGGCTTCTGCCCAAGGAGTTCTCTGATCTCCTGCCTGGAAAGTGTAAGGCAGGTGCCAGCATCCTGCAGTCAGAATTGGGATTGAGAGCGGAGGCCTCGATGTGCGGTGCCAGCCTTTGTTTAAACCCTCTGTTTTCAGTACAGCCCCCTTGCTCCCCAGCGTTTTGTAGAGTCTCCAGAGAGTAAGCCCAGAGTCTTATCTGGGGGCGAGAGCGAGGGACGTGACCAGGCTCTGAGAAGCAGGGGCGGGGTGCAGATCTGGGGGGGCGGGCGGGGGGGTTGAATGCTGCTGATTCTTTCGACCAACGCTCCTGTTTTCAGCCCCACCTGGTACCATGGATTTCTGAATGTCTAGGGCTTGACCACTGTTAAACAAGGATTAAGTTCACTTGGGTCCGCTAATCAGTGACCACCTAGCCTCTGCATTCCAGCCCCTACAGCTGTGGCGCCATTTCTTCTCCGGTCATCTTGTCCCCTTGGGCCTGGGCATTCCAAACACATTCCTTCACTAATGTCTGGGAGGGAAGTGTAGGAAGTGTATGTGCTCTGTCCTCTACCTTGAACCCAGAAGAACAGACCTACTCCTTATACCCCCAGGGGTAGGTCACTAAGATGATCGAGCACACCAAGCTTGAGTAAATCAACTTTAAAACTCCATCAACGTTGCGACAATTTGGGAAAGGAAGCAATGACTTTTCCTTTAATACAAACAATCTTCACTTGCGCACCACGTTACTGAGATCACCTGAAGAGGCAGCACCGGGGTCTTTGGTATCTCATTCATCCGCTCAACAGACATGTCCTGGGCTCCTTCAAGGAACCAGGTACCATGTTCAACCCTGAGGAACTGGAGGACAAGACCAAGGTGCCCTGGCCCTCAGGAGCCTCTGTTCCGACGGGGAAGAGAAACAGAGACAAGTAAGATAATTGAGGTTGTGACGGGGGTCACAGAGGAAATAAACGGGGGGAACCCCAGAGAGGAACGATACACAGGAGGCTATGACAAAGATGCAATAAACAGGAGAGGGTAGAGTAATAACAAAAGTGATGATAAACAGGGAATATTATAGAGAGTAACAGTCCCTGAAGGGCAGATTACATAGAGTAACTGGCTTGCCTAGTTGAAGAAGGCATCTCTGAGAAGGTGACACCTGAAATGAGACCTTCAGGATAAGAATGGCCCTCAAAGGCCATTCCAGACAAAGGAGGAACAGAGGCAGGGGCCCTGCGGTGGGATGGAGCTGGGAGGATTAAGGAATCAGTGGAAGGCGGTGGTGGAAAGATGGTGGTGAGCACGGGGCAAAATGAAGCTGAGGGAGCCACCAAGGGCTCAGATCTTGTAGGGTGCAGGCAGCCCTGGGAAGGGGTTTAGATTTTATTCTTCATTCATTGTGAAGAAACCAGTGTTTCCAGCAAGAGGTCTACATCTTCTAAAGAGGCACTTGGCTACTATATGGAGGCTGAAGAAGGAGAGAGGGGAATAGGATGGGAAAACCAGTTACAAGGTTCCCAAAGTAGTCTAGGGGGCCAGGTGAGATGACTTGGCTAGGGCAGTGGAAATAGAAATGGAGAAAACGGATGGATTTGAGATCCATCTGCATTCTCACCTATGAAAAATCACCCAAAGACCACAATGATGAAAAACGTTTCTAGAGCTCCAGAGTTTACCAAGCCCAAGCGCCTCGCTCTAAGTGGATTAAGCTGTGCTCCCACAGTGACAAAACCACCAGGCAATTCATTCAATTCAAAGAAGAAGTAAAACCAATTAGTGCAGAGAAAATAATCAGATTGGCCAAGCATCTTCTCAGCAGGTCATTTGGGTTTTTAAGCTTAACGAAAAGGTCATGCACGCCTTTGACCAATAACTTCTGACTCATCCGAGGAAGCAAGGGAAGGAAATACATTGATTTAATTTGCCTGTGACCTAACAGTCTACAGAGAAAAGTGCGTTATCTTTAATCACTGTGAAAAATGCCCAAATAATGTCACAGAAGTGTGTTAAGCGAATTGTGACCCTTGAAGAAGGAAAGCATCCTTGCTATTAGATGAATGGCCCTTTTCAAAGGGTCGGTAGGGCTCCAGTCAAGGGTTAAAGCACAGAACGGCATCCTCTTTACGTTTCGGCATCACTCTGTGAATCACTCTGTACATCTTCAGAAATTATGGATTCCACCGTCCTATCGCAATCTTTGCAAATTCGACCGCTCTTACGCAATTACCAGAATATAACTATAGGACCCATCTCTCATCACAGCTCTGTGTGCTGTTCTGCCCGCCCCCCACCCCGATTAAAGGCTGCGTTTTTAATAATTTCCCTCAGAAATCATTGCCAAACCACGTGGAGGGAGGAAGAGACTGCCTAGTATTGTAGCAAATTTAAATTTAGCCATCTTGAAAAGGCGACAGGAAACTGTAAAATAATTAGAAGGAAAACGGAGTGAAGAAACAACACGATGAAACGTACAGCTTAACCGGTGACATCTTTAATGTCAAGCCTCCTGCAGGCTGTCTCATTGCGAGGCCTTGTTAAAATGCTAACAGACATATTACTCAAATATCATTATCTGAAAATGTAAGTAATTTGATGCCTTTTCATCAGTTGCCCCAATATACCCCAAACCTCCATGAATTTGGAGTCCAAAGACGCTGAATTATAAGGAAGGGGTAAAAATGAGTCTATCACATTGGTCTCATTAAGTAAGCTATAAGCATCAACACGATCCCAGGGGTAATCTCCCAGACTACTAATTTATCTGAGATGAAATTGTTTACAAGCATCCCTGTCATCGAAGGATGCAAAATGTGCTAGCAATTAAAATTTGCAATTACTTAAGGAAAGCGGGGCGGAACTCTAAGAGGAATCACTATGTGGGCAGTTATTTGCTCATATTCCAAATACTAGTTGAGCCCCTTTGAGTCCATATTTTTTGAGCCAATTTATGAGCCCATATGATGGAGCCTAAATATTTATCGAGCACTGACCACAGTCAATGCTCTGCGCCAGGAACTGTGCTGAACACAGGCAATGTATTCAGTGACGGAGGCAGATACCCTCATGGAAATGACAGTCTAATGGGGGGAGAAATTCAGCCAGCAAATAATTACACCAAAAACAAAAAAATCACTTACAAATAACCAATGCTGGAGAGGGTGTGGAGAAAAGGGAACCCTCCTACACTGTTAGTGGGAATGTAAATTGGTGCAGCCACTATGGAGAACAATACGGAGGTTCCTCAGAAAACTAAAAATAGAGCTACCACGTGACCCAGCAATCCCACTCCTGGACATATATCCAGACAAAACTCTAATTCAGAAAGATACGTGCACCCCTATGTTCATAGCAGCACTATTCACAATAGCCAAGGCATGGAAACAACCTAAATGTCCATCCACAGATGAATGGATAAAGAAGATGTGGCACACATGCACAATGGAATACTACTCAGCCATAAAAAAGAATGAAATAATGCCTTTTGCAGCAACACGGATGGACCTAGAGGTTATCATGCTAAGTGAAGTAAGTCAGACAAAGACAAACATCATATATCACTTATATGTGGAATCTAAAATATGACAAATGAACTTGTCTACAAAACAGAAACAGACTCACAGACATAAAGGACAGACTTGTGGTTGCCAAAGGGAAGGGAGGGTTGGAGGAGGGATGGACTGGGAGTTTGGGGTTAGCAGATGCAAACTATTATATATAGGATGGATAAACAACAAGGTCCTACTGTATCACATGGGGAACTATATTCAATATCCTGTAATAAACCATAATGGAAAAGAATATGAAAAAAATAAAAGTCCAATCGGAAAAAAAAATCACCAAGCATATGTAGCAAATGCTAGGAAGGAAAAAGCAGAGGGTGCAATGAGATGGTACAATGGGGCCCTGACCCCACCTGTATCCATGGAAATGAGTAAAACCATGCATACTGTAAAACCGTTCCCACATGCCACCTGTTTGGGGCTGGTTTTCTCTCTACCGAGTCTGAATCATTCATTTGAGTAATTATTCAACCAATATTTTTTAAGGCTCTATGGCACACCAGATATCAGACTAAAATTTTTTACAAGTAAATTCATTTGTTTCTGCAATCGTATTACAATTTTTGTTTATAAGGCCTCTGAAGAAGAAAAAAATACGGCTGAAAATGATGGAGGGAAGAAGCCTTATTCTTCTCAGGCAGGGGCTGGGGACATTCATTCCAATCAGAAAACAATCAGAAGTGGGTGGACTGTAGGACGTGGGGAGCGGCCACCCACTTGAGTCCCACAGGCAGAGAACGACTTGAGAGACAGCCAGGAAAATATATTGATCGAGTACAGCATCAGGTATTTCTGTGCTACCCTAATGCAGTCTTCGGAAGGTTCGCCTCTAAGTAATCACAAATGAATCTTTTATTTCAGAAACCACTTTCCTTTGTGGTTCTCATCTCTTTTCTATTCCTTTGATGAAAGGCAATGAAGACAAGAACTGTCCCCGCATAGAAATTCTTCACCTAATAGACTATGTTTAGTGCAAAGCGGTGTTTAAAATCTTGCTTTAAGGGGCTTCCCTGGTGGCGCAGCGGTTGAGAGTCCGCCGGTTCCGGGAAGATCCCGCATGCCGCGGAGCGGCTGGGCCCGTGAGCCATGGCCGCTGAGCCTGCGTGTCCGGAGCCTGTGCTCCGCAACGGGAGGGGCCACAACAGCGAGAGGCCCGCGTACCGCAAAAAAAAAAATCTTGCTTTAAGTTAAAAGTTGTATCCTGTCCAGACAACAAGAGAGTGACTTTAAAATACAGAGTGAAAATAGGATGATGAAATCACGTCAGGAAAAGAGATGATCGAAGAAATGCCATTTGAAACGTTAAATGCCAAGACAGAACACAGCAGCCCATCTAGTCTATGTATCGTTATTTTAAAAGTTTCCTATGGCTAAATGAAAATTGTCTATGAGGGTCGCTTCCTGGGGACCTCACTGATACACTCACAAAAGCTTCTCATCTTGCCTCGAGATTTACACGTTGGAAGGAAGGAGAAATTACCCTGTTTCAGCAATTCCGGAGCTCTGTGACTTAACTAATAGCTTTAGGGAAAGAATTAATACTTCTCTATTAATTCTAATGAGAAAAGATGTAGGAAAGTCATTTGCTCCTGTCAGAGAAGGAGAGAGAAGGCAAAGGGGGAGAAAAGCCCTGGAGAGACCCCCTCCCCAGCCTTGCTGATTCTTCCTGATGCTCGGGAACATTCTGAGGAGAACTCTTGTGAGAACAGAAGGGGAGAAGGGTGCTTGCCCGAGGCCCTAAATCACAAAAAAAAAAACCACTGCAGAAAACCCAAGGGAACAAAGGCAATGTCTCCCTTTCTTCCAGGGACTTATTCAAGCCTCTTCATCCAGTATTTAGAAATTGTACCTTCTACGTGTGTGTAATTAGGTAAAGCTTTTACTTGAGAAACCACCTGGAATCACGGCCGTGTCTACACTTCTGTTCCGGAGATGAAAGGAAAGTGTTTTGATCACTTTCTCCGCTCAGATATTTTCTCGCAATTCGGCGAATGGGGCTGGTTTGAAATATTTCCGTGACTTTAAAGCTTGGTTGTGTACAGAACTCAACAACATTCCTTCAGAAAGCGAGACAGAGGCCTACAGGATAGAGAGAAATAATGAAAGTGGCTCAGGAACACGCTTGGAAAAGTTGATCTCAACATCTACCGAAGAAAATGGGATTTGTGGGTCTGTTTGAGCCAGTGGTTTTCAGCCGGAGGTGATGTCCGGGGACTTTCCTGGACATGCGGTACACAGGATGGACCCACGGCCCACCCTGGATGGACCCAGCTGCGAAGGTCAACAGGGCCACGGCTGGGAAACCCTGGTTGAAACCAAGAATCACAAACTCAAAAGCTACAGGGCCAGACCAATAACAGAAACAAGGGCTTCTGCCTGGGGTGAGGGCTGTGGATGGAGAGGGAGGACAGGCCCAGCCTCCAAGGGCAAGGCTGCCCCTCAGCTCCCACCCACCAAGACCACCGAGGACCAAGCATCCAGTTTGCCAGAACTATCCATTTTCCAAGAGAAACCAGAAATCTGAGTCCCATGATTCCCTTTAAACACTGATAACGAGTTAATTTTCAAACAACAGCGCCGTGCTAACCAACGTATGCGTGGCCTGAGGGCTGCCAAGAGAGGCCAGCGTGAGACCCTTTGTCCATGAAGAGGTTCAAGGGCGCCCGCGATGAAGGGAAGGCTTTAGTCTCCGCGCAGGCTCTGCTCCTTTGCAGAAGCAGAGTTTCTTTTCAAAAATACTGTTAAAAAGATATTTATGGGAGAGTAACCCTGTTTTTGAAAAGTAATTTAGTAGTATCTCATAAAATGAAATTTATAATTATAAAACACACATTGATCTAGCAACTGCTCTTTGCAAAATGGAGCAAGAATATTTACTGCAGCAATAGCTGTGGTAGGAAAACCAACAGAACCAACAGGAACATCCATCAGTACAGGAAGAGTTGAATAAATAAATATGGTACAGCTATACTGTGGGGTTTTGTGCCATTATTAAAATGATCTATCTGTCAATCTGTAATATATGCCTAGAGTTATATACAAGATATATTAAGAAGAAAAGAGCTGTCGATGACTATGTATGGTATGATCTATCTGTGTAAACAACAAAATAAAGTGTCCATCATGTACGTGATGGCACATCAGCCCAACTCTGGCAACCTCGGGGGGCCATGAGGCTGGGGATTGTCAAGCTTTCCTTGCATATGTCAATGTTGCTTTTCTGTTGCAACAAGTATGGGATTGCTTTATTCGTTTGAAAGAAAAATCAGAGGCAAATAATGGCACTGGCTCTAAAATTCAGACTGAACGTCATGAAGAAAAGCCCCAGAGTGTGCAAGGGAAGTCATTTCAATCAGGACACACATCTGACAGAGGGAGATGGACCCTCACACCCTCATACCAAGAGTTCAGTTTCTCAGGATGAGAAAAGGTTGAGAGACTCAAAAGGAAAAGAAAAATATATTTTCCCATCTCTAACCAAATCTGAAGTATTTCTGTTCTAGCCTCATTTTTTTGTGTGAGATGTTGCCTCTTCCGAGTAATCATTTTCCAATCTCTTTTTTCCAGAAACCACTTTTCTCTATGATTTAAATTTCTCTTCTCTTTCTCTGATGAAAGGCAATCAGTTTGAGAACACTTCACTTACCATTTTCTCTAAAAAAATATATTTAGTGGGAAAGTATGCTTAAAATCTTTCAATAAGTTGAAACTTGAATCATCCTCAGACAATAAGAGAATGCCTTAAAATAAAGAGAGGACAAATTGTGGGGAAGAGAGAAAATGAAATGACGAACAAAGAAAAGAAAGGAAGAAAAACCCAGCTAATATTATTTGAATTATTTAGTGCCAAAATTGAATCAAGAGAACCTACTTTGAGGGATCATTACTTTCAAACTTTCTTAACTCTAAATGAAAATTGTAGCAGAAAAAAAGTTCAGGCTTTGGAATATAATTGATGTGTTTAGGCAAGTGCCTCATCATTTCTTAAGATTTACACCCTGAGAAGGAGGTGTTATCCCTGGTTTCAGCAATTCTGTAAGCAATATTACTTAACTAATGGCTTTAGGAAAAGAATATCTCCCCATTAAATCTGACAGGAAAAATAATGGTACGGAGCCATTAGCTCTAGTCAGAGGCGGAGAGGGAACTGGTGGGTGACGGAACCCTGGAGTTCAGGCTGCCATTTTGTTTCTCTCAGGAAAACGTCTGGAGGCGATGTGTGACAAAGACAGCAGGGCACAAGTGACATGAAGTAAACCTCCCCAGCCCCACCTCTCCCAGTTCACTCAACTAACAAAAGTTGAAAGGATGGAAAAAAAAAAAACAAAACACAATTCACAGCTACTTAATTTCAGAGAATTGCATCACCATCCTCCCATGATATTGAACTATTCCACCTTTTCAACAGGATTAGGTAAAACTTTTATCTCAGGAAGTACCTGTCAGAGAAGTTCTCTTTACCTTTCTATTTTTTCAATGAAAGACAGCTGCTTTGATAACGTCTGCCTCAGAGGAATTTTTCCTAAACTATGTTAACAAAAAAAAAATCCAGTTAAAATATTTCAGTCCCTTAAAAGCTTAGGTACGGACAGAAAATTCAAAAGAAGAGATTCCGGTGAGAAAGAAAGTAAATGAGGCCAGGAGAAAGCACAGAAGAGGCTCCTTCACCCTGGAATTAAATATGGGTTTACTGTTAATGATTTAAGAAGCTCAATTTTGCCTCGCTGAGGTAGTACACACGTAGGTGAAGAGAAGAAAATTAGGACATAATTATATAAGGATTTGTATTGTGGTAAATGCCACAAAGGAGATGGGTTATGAGTCATACCACAAGGACACCTAATCTGGCTTGAGAGGAAATGACCAGCCTGAGGAATCATGAAAATGTCACCTCAAAAAACCATCCAAGGATTGGACTGATCTGCAGACTGCCTTGGGTAGTACAGTCATTTTAACAATATTGCTTCTTCCGATCCAAGAACACGGTGTATCTTTCCATCTGTTTGTGTTGTCTTCAATTTCTTTCTTCAGTGTCTTATAGTGTTCGGAGTACAGGTCTTTTTGCTTCCTTAGGTAGGTTTATTCCTAGGTATTTTATTCTTCCTGATGAGATGGTAAATGGGGTTGTTTCCTTTCTGATCTTCTGTTGTTAGTGTCTAGAAATGCAGCAGGTTTCTGTGAATTTCTTTTGTATCCTGCAACTTTACCAAATCCATTGATGAGCTCTAGTAGTTTTCTGGTAGCATCTTCAGGATTCTCTATGTATAGTATCATGTCATCTGCAAACAGTGACAGTTTTACTTCTTTTCCAATTTGGATTCCTTTTATTTTTTTGCACCTCTGATTGCTGTGGCTAGGACTTCCAAAACTATGTTGAATAAAAGTGGCGAGAGTGGACATCCTCGTCTTGTTCCTGATCTTCGAGGAAATGCTTTCAGCTTTTCGCCATTGAGTATGATGTTAGCTGTGGGTTTGTCATGTGTGACCTTTATTTTGTTGAGGTGGGTTCCCTCTACGCCCACTTTCTGGAGAGGAATAGTATGAAACCTCAACTGGGTTCTTCAGAGAGAACATAGTTGAAGGACCCACCAGAGGGACAGAAAAACACATTTATCGAAATCTCACTACATGCCAGAGTATTTCTTTCTCCTAATGCAGTTTTCTAAGCAATCATATGTTTTATTTCAGAAACTACTCTTAGTGGTGCTTACTTCCCTTCTTTGATGAAAGGCAATCAGTTTAAGATTTCCCTCTCAGAGATTTTTTTTCCCCCCCTGAAAGATGTTGAGTGGAAAGCGATATTTAAAATCAATCCTGAAGTTAAAAGTTTGTTCCCAGACCATAAGCATGTACCTAAAATTTAGAGAGCCACTGTGGGTATGAGGTGAAAGGGAAAAAATACAATTACTGAAAATACCATTTGGGATCTATAAGGCCCAGATCGAAATCAAGAGTATCTACCCTTTGAATTATGGATTTCAATGCTTCTCATTACTAAATGAGTCTGTAAAAGATGGTCCATTTCTCGAAATATGATTGAGATATTTGAGAGAGCTCATTTGTCCTCAAGATTTGCATCCTTAAAAAGAAGCAACTGATCCATTTCAATGGTAATAGCTGGGAAGAAAGAGCTTCCCTTTTCTCCTTCACTAATCCTGATAAGGGGGGAAAACTGACTAATTTCCAACTAGAAACAAAGACGAGAAAGAAAATATTGGCGTTGGCCTCCTCCATTTTGGTTACCCACTCACCTTAGGAAAGCAAACATTCTAAGTTCAGTCTCTGTGAAAAGATAAATGTTCGGGGAGAATCTAGCTCTTCCCTCAAACCTAAACTGCAGTAAAAGTTAATTAGACAAGAAAACCAGGAAACAGAATGAGAGAACACTTTTCTGGTTTTGTAACGTGTTTAGGTACGCCATCTCACATGGTACTTGGGCATTTCTTTTCTTCCTTCAGAGCACCTGCCACTATAGTTCTACCTTTTCTGAGGAGAGGCAAGTGTTTGGAAAGCTGAAAACTTTCTCCCGCTATTTCTTCTAAACAACATTAGCGAAGGAGTCAAGGTGAAATATTTCAATAATGTGAAATCCTGTGCGCGCACAGAATTTGACAGCGTTTCTTAAATACTGTTGAGGAGCAAAGGGGACTGAGAGAAAGGGAAAAGAATAAAGGCAGCTCAAAAGACTCTTTGAAAACTTTTCAGACCAAAATTTACTCAAGAATGTATGCTTTCAGCCTGATTTTCTAAGTGGGGTTTTTCTTAATAATGAAAGAAACTCTACTGGGTGGACTTTGCCATAACTGAAGGACTTTCAACTTGGCTTCAGCTTTTCTCAAGATTTCCGGCTCAAAAGAAAGAGTACTCCTGCGACTGCAATTCCGTAGCAAAATGCGACTCAATGAGTATGTTTTGAGCAAAAGCCTCTATGTGGTTTCTACGGATGCTGGCAGAAAATAAAGGGGGACAGTCATGGGTTCTTTCAGCCGAAGTAGGAAATAAAATACCAAGGGTTGACTCTGCCCTGAGATGAAGAGGCTTGACTTGGAAGTGCATGGAACAAAGGGGAAAAGAGTAATAGCAGGAAGAGATAGACCCAAGTCTTTCAAAATCCCATGAAGTCACTCTTTTGTCCTCCCACCAGCTTTAGAAATTCTACCTTTTATGATGGGAAACTTGAATTCAGGGCTTTTTTTTTTTTTTTTAACTTCAGAAACTCTCCTAGACTCAGGGTCACACCCTTTATCTCCCCCTACATTTAATCAGTGTGCTTAAAACACACTGGAAATGTAGAAGCTCAGTTACACAACCAAAGGCTTTCCTGGAAATACAGGTAGGACTCCCAACGCAACATTAAGGAAAAAGAGAGGATAAAGAAGAAAGAATACCGCCCCAGAAATAAATGTTAACCCTACCAAACTCATTAAGAAATTTGATTTCTAGATTTTTTTTTTTTTTTTTTTTTAAGAACAGCGATTGACATATTAGGACCTTTGAGAAAGTCAACGCTTTGAGGCATTTAAGAAATCTTTACGTCTTTCCTTGAAGATTTCTACTCCATCACCCATAAGGGGAGTCTGTTTTGCAAGTCAAAACCACTTTAGGAAGGAAGACCCAGATCCTACAGAAAGTGGGAGATGCCCCTTAACCCTTGTCTGGGAAAGAGTATAAATAATGTCACACATCCAGAAAATTCCACCTGGGGAAGGAGTAGGGAATGGAGTGGAAGATGAGACTTGAGGTAGATATACAATTCTGCACAAATGATATACAGAGGCGAAGGAGGTTGTGGGAAAAACAGAATTTAAAATATGCAAATTTTGGGACTTCCCTGGTGGTCCAGTGGTTAAGAATCTGACTTCCAATGCAGGGGACGCTGGTTCAATCCCTGGTCTGGGAACTAAGATCCCACATGCCGCGCAGGGGCTACTGAACCCGCATGCCACAACTGGAGAGACGCCTGCCTGCCACAACTAAGACCCGACGCAGCCAAAAATAAATAAATACTTAAAAAAAGAAAAAAATAAAATATGCAAATCTTGCTCCAGGGAGAGAAGACAGTCTTACAAACTCCTGCCTTCAAGCAGTTTCTGGAATCCTCGCTGGGGGTGGTCCCGAGCAGGGTCGGGCTGGGGGCACCACTGCACCTGACCACACAGCTGGCCCCTGGTTATTTTCTTGAATCAAAGACAGCTGGTTTGATAAGACGACCCCCCCCCCCACTCCAAAATTTTCTCCTCATAGAAGTCCCAGGGTCTGTTTAAAATGCCTGGAGAAAGAAAGGATGACTCAATTACGTAAATTACGTTAAAGAAGGGGAAAAAAAAAACCAAAAACCCGGAAATGTCGTAGTTGTCATTGAAAATTTATTCAGGAAATCTTCTTGACTTCTGTTTTAAAATATGTTATTACTAAATTCAAATCAGAAAAAGAATACACGGCTTAAATTATCATGGAGTAAACTAACATAATGGTTTTGAAATAAAGTAGTTTACACTGTTTCTGTGAAAGCTGAGAGAAAAATAATGAGACAATAGTATGAACATCTATCAAAGAATGAGGGCTAGAAGCACCGAAGAGGGGGTTCTGGTAAGCTTTCTCAGTCAGACCTCTCATGAAAATCTAAAAAGAAGAAAAGTCACTGTGGGGAGAGCATTAGAAAGATGGGAAATGGGCTTGAACCCCAGAGGATGCTGGCACCCAGAGAGACAGGATGACAGCAGCCTGCCAGGGAGGGGAGTCATAAAGATGCTCACAGAAGCTTTCTGCCCCTTCAAGGAGTTTTCAACTTCTCTATGCAAAAGCAACCTTCAACACTTCCATCTTGAGAAATAATTAGTCTATCTTATCTTAAATATTTCTCTCGGACAGAGGAAAACAAGCCTGCCCATTTCCCTTGTAGAATACCCTCCAATCCTGTATGTTCACCGTGAGCGTCTGCCAAGCATACTTCATTATTATAAAAGTTCTCTCAGGGAAAGAAATCCCTACCGAGCCTCTAATAAATACGAGGGGGGAGGGCAAGAGGAGATGAAATAGCAAGAGGGAGATGATAAAATTTCAAATAGGTTTTAGTGTAGAAATGCACCCTGCCTAGAAGGTCACCCCTGATTACAGCTTCTGAGTGTGTGTTCTGAGCCAGAATGGGGCAGCTTTGATGCTGTCTCCCGCACATATTTCAAAGAGAAGAGAAAATTAACCCCTTTCTTTCCAGGGTTTGGCTTGGCAAAGAAAGAAAGTGAAGGTGGCCTTTCATCACTGGTGGAGTGACAGGACTTGGAGGATGCACGCCTCCCTCACCGACCTCGCTTGGGGTCTGGGTGTCTGGCTGAGCGGCCTCAGGTCACAGAAGGAAATGCCTTATCCAAGGGAAGCAACCCAGAAAGCAAAGACGGGCAGAGGGACACACAAAGGGAAGTGGGGAGAGAGAGAGAGAGATCAAAATAGACCGATTACAGGCGAAACTGGGGGGTCCGGGTGCCCAGGTGAGCGGACCAGCCTCCCACCCCTCTTAAGAGGCAACCGATTAAGAGCTGGGACAACTGACAGCCCAGGAGTCAACCCAGCTGCAGGAAGAGCCCCGCGCCACGCAGACGGGAAGAGATGACAGAGCACCCCCAGCCTGACCGGAAAATGCGGACGCAAAATCAGACATGAAAGAACATTCAGGTCCATTTTCAAGCACGTGGAGTCCCCCCAGGATGGTCTGGGCTGGAAAGGGGGGTCTGAGGGCCTTAGGGAAAGGCGGCCGGATGAAATGTGGATGCCCAGTTAAATCTGAATGTCAGGTCAACAATGAATCATTTTTAGCATAATGTGTCTTATTGCTATGTTCGGGGGCATACTGCGCTAACATATATATGCATGTATATTATATACACATATATGCGCGTGTGTATATATACATGTACGTATTTACTGTTCGCGTGAGATTCGGCTTTAACTGGGTGCCTGCATTTGCACCTGCTAACTCTGGCCCCCGGCGTGAGGTGTGGGGAAGGGGAGCTGGCTGGGCTCAGAAGCATCTGCCCGGGCAGCCACCGCCTCCCCGCAGGCTCCAGGCATTGCACGCCGCCGTCACTCAGGACGAGCCATTATTATCAATAAAGCCGCCTCTGTGAGGAGGTGCCTCGCAAAGGTTTTGAGTGGGGACTTGGCCCCAATAGCCCTTGGTGATGAAATGACTTATGGGGGTTCCAAAAACCCTGCGGAGACGAGCCCACCAGCAAAAGACAAAGAGAGGAGCAGCATTCTGTGGCCCTTCTACTATGGTTAAGAAATGTTTAACACCACCACAAAGCAACAACCTTCAGAAATTACCAGTCTCTACAATCTCAGAGTTGTTTCTCCCATCCCCATGGATCCAAGGACCCCAGGCTATCTATGATCGTCCCCTAACCCAGCCCCACCAGGAGAGGCCACCAAGGAGAGCTCACTGTTACAAAGGGTTTTTCTGGGTGAGAAAGCTGGGCGAGTCTCTAATAAACACAAGAGGGGAAGGACGGGGCGGCAGAAATGGCACGGTGGAGATGACCACATTCAACAGAGGCGCCACGTGGAAACGCTTTCTGGAGGTCAGAGCGCAACGGCCGCATTCCAGTAACTGCAGGTCTGGACACATTTTCCAGATGAGAGTTTCGTTAGGCTCATAACTTCTACCGCTACAGTTGTTTCTGTTTTGTTTTGGTTTGGTTTGGGATTGCACCGCACGGCTTGTGGGATCTTAGTTCCCCGACCAGGGATTGAACCCGGGTCCCCTGCAGTGGAAACACGGAGTCCTAACCGCTGGACCGCCAGGGAAGTCCCCTCCCACTAGAATGTTTAAGCGGGGCCAGGGGAGAGAAAAAGAATAAAACCCCTTTGCTTCCCCATCTAAGCTAGGAGAGGAAAAGAGTGCAGACTTTGGCTTTTATAGTGAAACTTGTCAATGGTGTGTACTTCACAGAAGGGCGAGGGTTGACTTTGCCATTCACCTGAGGGCAAATGGCTCGTGAGAAAATGGTACTCATCCGAAGGAGAGGCCTCAGCCCACAAGACAGGGTTCCCTGAAGGGACAAACCAAGCCACCCAGGAAGACACTGTGTGTTCATCTCCGCCTCTTCACCTGGCAGAGGGGAGAGAAGAAAACAAATGGACGAATGGCAGGTCTGGTCCAAGCGGCCAGTCGGCCAGTGGGGCAAACACACACACTTCCTTTTGTGTCCGATGGAAGCAGAAAAGGTCCAGGCACGTCATGACAGTACCTTGAGTTTGGAGGGCTCTCAGACAGGCCCAGATGGAGGAATGAATTTAAAACGACTTCAGACAGACCCAGGAGGCCACAACACATAGACAGAAGGGAAAGGACTGATGGACGGTCAGGCTGTGAAAAATCAGAACCCCACATACTTCCTGTCAGTTCAAGACATTTTTAACCTCACTATGCAAAATCAGCCTTCGAAAAGTCTATTTTAAAAAAAATTCCTAGTCTGTTTAGCTCAGAAACATTTCTCCCCCGTAGATGAGGACTCAAGGCGATCCACTTTTTCCCACTGAAATCGCCCTCCCCTGCTACCTTGCCCTCGCTGGCAGAGAATCGGATGCGTGCTCCATTATCACAAAGGTCCTCCGAGGGGAAGGAGGCTATGCCCACCTGCTCATAAATTCAAGGAGAGGAGATGGGAATCGATGAAAGAGTACAGGGTAAATAATAAAATGAGAAATAGGTTTCAGTGTGGAAATGTACCCGGTGGTTCTTTCTTTTTTTTTATATAGGTAACATCTCTCCTCTGATGATAGGTTCTGGGTCTATTTTCTCAGCGAGAATTCTCATGCACTGCCTATCAAATATTTTCAAGGAAAATAAAAGTAATTTACTTTTCCAATAATGTTTTGGTTCGGGTAGAGACGATGGTGAACTTGGTCACCAGTAGCGGCTCTGGGTTCTTTGTTCTAGAAATAATAATTACCTCCTGCATCACAGGAGATGAGACTGGGCGAGTGAGGAGAGTCTTCAGGGCAGAGTTTGCAACCGAAGGAAGCCAGTGGTAGAACAGGGACGCAGAGGCAGTCCTGGACACTGCCGGTGGAGAGAAGCAGAGTTCCTGTGGGTAAAATGTCTAATGGTGGGAGGAGGTGTGGGATCACTTGACAATGGAGAACCTGAGAGACCTCAGCCAGGTGATCAAGGTCAACAGTGGCAATGATAAGCCATGTTGATGGTTTAGCCTTGATAGGATGTTATGAGAAGGGCATGGTGCCTCTGGGGTCTTGCTCCTCAGGCCCACCCCCCTAGTGTAACCTCGAGAAAACCATTAGACAAACCCCAGTGGAGGGACATTCTCCACAACAACTGAGCGGGACTCCTCCCAACGGTCAAGGGCATCAAAAACAAGAAAAGTTGGAGACGCTGTCAGAGACAAGAGGCACCTAAAAACCTCCTGGAAGTCCACACTTTCTCCCTTATTCTTTAGATCTTGGGCACACGGTGCAGCTCTTCTTCTGAGATGTATCATGAGAGCATTTCTCCTTCACTGATGGGTCTTGAAGTAAATATATATATATATATATATATATATATATATATATATATATTTTTTTTTTTTTTTCAGTTCTCCCATTTCAAACCACTTTCTCTGATACTACCCAGGGTACTGGGCTGTCAGGACAAACTACCAAATTTGCAGGGCTGAGTGAACATGAAAATGTGGGGTCTTTATTCAAAATGATTAAGAATTTCAACTCATACAATAACCAAGATATGGAAGCATCAATAGGTGAATGGATAAAGTGGCCATCAATAGACAAAAGGATAAAGATGTGGTATATACACGCAATGGAATATTACTCAGCCATAAAAAAGAATCAAGTCTTGCCATCTGCAACAATATGGATGGACCTAGAGGGTGTTGTGCTTAGTGAAATAAGTCAGACAGATAAAGACAAATACTGTATGATTTACTTGTATGTGGAATCTAAAAACAAAAACAAACAAACAAACATAACCAAACAGAGTCATAGGTACAGAGAACAGATAGGGGTGAGGAGAGGAAGAAATAGGTGAGGGAGATTGAGAGGTTCAAATTTCCAGCTACAAAATAAATGAGTCACTGTATAAAATGTACAGTGTAGAGAATACAGTCCATTATTATGTGATACCTTTGTATGGTGACAGATGGTAACTAAACTTATCATGGAGAACATTTTGAAATTATAGAAATATCGAATTGCTGTGTTCTATAACAGGAACTAACATAGTGTTGTAGGTCAATTACACTTCAAAAATAAACTCATAGAAAAAGAGGTTAGATTTGCAGTTACCAGAGGCGGGGGCAGGGGCGGGGGAATTGGATGAAGGTGGTCAAAAGGTACAGACTTTCAGTTATAAGGTAAAAAAGTGCCAGGGATGTAACATACAGCAGGAGAAATATTATGAGCACTGCTCTACGTTATATATGGAAGCTGTTAAGAGAGTGAATCCTAAGACCTCCCATCACAAGGAGAAAAAATTTTTTTAATTTCTTAAATTTTGTATCTATATGAGAGGGTGGATGTTCGCTAAACTTATCATGACAATCATTTCATGACGTATGTAGGTCAAATCATGATGCTGTATATCTTAAACTGATACAGTGCTGTATGTCAGTTGTATCTCAATACAACTGGAAGGAAAGAAAGAATTTCAAGTCATCCAGCAGACCAAGCTTGGGGCCTTCTGAGTTTGGCCCTGTGCGCTGCACGGGTCACAGGCACACCACGGTTTCCGTTAGAAGGTGTTTATTTCTTCTGATGAAACCAATCTTAACATCAACCATGACAAGAACCAACAGAACAATTCTTCAAGGACAGAACGAGCTGAAGAATGGAGCTCTTATGTGGAGCGAGGTGAGGCTGTGTCTGAAGGTGAGGGGCACACCTCTGTGCTCTGTTGCTCCCCAAAGGACCCCGAGACCCCCAGACAGCTGGCTGACCTTTCTTCTCAGGGAGGAACCCAAAGCCTATGGTGGCAAAGCTGCTTGCGGCCAGAGGGAGGGAAAGCGGTGAGAATGAGAAGCCCGTCTGGGTTGTTTTCTCTTTTATTCTTTTTCAGAGGATGGGGAGAGGTCGCAGATTGTCGGACACAGACACAGACACAGACACACGCATTAACACACACACACACACACACACACACACACACACACACGGATTAACTCATCAACGCTGGGCACATGGTGAAGGCAGTTGTCGGCTTTGATCCTCAGGAAAATTAGAGAAAGGCCTTGAGAGAATCCTTCAAGGTCTCTCCCCAATTCCTGCCGTGTGTTTGGGATAAAGCAGAGGTGCGCTTTAGGTCTGATAAATAAAACTTTCATCTGACCACAGCCCCCGTGTTTAGAGGGACTCTGCATGGGGAGGAGGCATGGGTACTCTTCTTCCTCTGAAGTTATCGTTTCGAAGCCCTTGGCTTTGGTAGAGTTTAAGTTCTTGGCTATTTCCTGATGAGACTGGGGTCTCCTGTTCGTTTGTTTTGGAGCTCTGTGTTTCGGCCGTCCTACGGTCTAGGGTGGAAACAGACGCAGCTGAGTTTCCCTTGATTCTGGTGAGGCCACCTGTGCCCCTGCTATGCAAGTTTTCCCCCCACCGCACCCAGAGGGGCTCAAAGGCAGATGTTGGGGGGAGACCACTGGCCAAAACGGTGGCCTTGTGAGGCACAAAGCCAGTCATTTCGGGTCGGGGGCGGGGGGACGGTTACTGAGCCGGCCAGGAGTTGTAAAGAAATGCTCACCTCCATGCACAGATCACTCCCCTTTGTGCCTCATCTGTGTAATGGGAGGAAACTAGCACTTCCTGCCAGGGCGCTTGAAGGAGTTATATGGGTTCATACCACAAGCACCACTCTCAGGACCTGGGATAAATGCTCCTGGGATAACGGCGGGGCTGTTATTCCTGCTGGCATGGCCTGTATCATCATCGCTCGGTGTTGTCTTAGTCATTAATTTGTGGTTTGTGGCCCGTCTCCTTCCACCTGGAATGTCAGCCCCATGAGTGAGGGTTCACGGCCTGTCTTTATGGTCCCCGTTCTTCCAGCACCTAAAGGTCTATGAGTGAACAGCACATATTAGGTGCTCGATAAATACCTGTGAAATGAGCTTAGGGAGTGAAACTAAATCGGTCTGACTCCAAAATTTGGGCCAGATGCTGCTTTTCCCCTTGATTTCTCAAATGGCAAATATGACCCCTGAACAGAGATTTTTTTCCCCTTTGATGTGACGGTAGGTGTACAAGCTCCAGGGGAAGTTCGTCAAGGGTTAATAAGTGTCCAGCATCTCAGCAACTCGGGTAGGGGCCCCAGGGCAGAGGTGGGCCCCAGGGAGCATTCCCAGTTGGTCAGGCTTTACAGAAAAGCTCCTTTTCTGACGAATTCACCGCAGTTCTTCCTTCCCACCCCCACGAGTGAAATCAATAATGATTCGACTCTGCTCCACTATTCCCACTGATTATAATCATATTTTAAAACCCTGATCATTTTTTTAAACTCCATTTAATGTCAGTTTGCATTCATCAAGGATTTTTTTTTTTCTTTAAAGCGGTAGTTCTCTTCAAAGGCTCAGTTTGAATTTTGAACGTAACAGGCTCTATGTCTGAAGGGAATCTGAAGAAGAAGATTAAAGGTGACCACAGGTTTCAGCCCTGTTTTCCCCATGAAGGGAAGCAGAGCCTCAAAATTTACAAGCCAGCTCACGTTTCCGGGCCCCAAACAGCTTCCATCCTCTCCGTTCCACTGAAATTAATTTTCTTTTAGGGGATATATAGGTATAACCACGAGTTCTCCCCAGCTGATCAGTCGGGGGTACTGGGAAGAAACAGTAGCATATGTACGAATAATGGGACACCCTCAGGCAGCTATGACAGTCTCACACCTTGTTCTGTGTAGATAATAGCAAGGTGTTTTTACTACTGTTATTACCATAGCTCACCATATAATTTGAGATTCCTTCAGTGGGCGATGGAGGAAAAGCAGCAAGGACTGCACGGAAGTGACAAGATGAAACCAGCCACCATCAGGTGCAGGATCTGGAATGGTGGGGACAAAGGAGGCTACCTGGTTCCTTGTTTGACAATTGGGGGTGGGGGGAGCATGCCAAAGGGGTTAAAAGCAGAAGCACGTGAAAGAACTTAAGGAAGAAATGCACATCCCCGAGCTTGCCGAAAGAACTTAAGGAAGAAATGCACATCCCCGAGCTTGCCGACGTGAACAAGGGTGTTTAGTAACAAGATTCCTGAAGTGGTATCACTTGCTTTCTGCAGATAAACAAACAGAAACATGTTTTTCTCTAACTAGAATTTCAAAGTTCTATCTTTTCTTTAACTTGTGATGGGGAGTAGGGAAACGAATAAGATGTTACTACTGCCCAGAGAGACTCATGATCAAGGCACAGAGGGGAAATTTTAGCATGTACATAGTACCTGGAAAATGGCATTACTGGCGTGAATATTAACTGAATTTAAAGTTTGGACTTTCACCCAGTCTATATCTCTAGCCCTAGTGGCAGAGCACGGGAGTTGCCTCCCTATTCTCTAATCCTTTTTCTTAGTAATGAGAACCCACTTTCTGGATGGGGTGTGTTGCCACTCTGCTAAAAACTACATTTCCCAGTTTTTCTTGCAGCCAAGTATGACCAGGTAACTAGGTTTTGGCCAACGAGATGTGAGAGGATGTGATATACACAGTTTCCAAGGCATGCCCTTAAAGGGAGGGCTGGTCCCCTCTCATTCCTCTTTTCTCCTGTTAGATGGAGTGCAGATGTGATGGCAGGAGCTGAAGCAGCCATCCTAGACCACAAAGCAGGAAAGCTATGGTGAAGAGAACAGAGCAACAAGACAGGAGGAAACTGGGTTCCTACCACACCATTGAACCACCATCCTAGATCGTTCTACTTACACCCAATTGTTACTTGTGAGAGAAATAAAATTTTACAAGTATCTTTTAAAATTCACTGTTATTTTCATTCTTCACTAGAGAAGCCAAAGCTTTATCATACTAAATACCACAGTGATGAGAAATATTTTACAGTAAGAGTCTAATAAACTTTAGACTATTACCTAAACTTTGCTTATCCCCATACAACCTTGATGAATTTGGCTTGTCTGCTGAAGCCTTCACCATTCTGTCATATCTACAAACTATCTGGACCAGGGATCAGCAAACTACAGCCTGAAGACCAAACCTGGCCCTCCACCTATTTTTATAAATAAAGTTTTATTGGAACACAGCCATGCCCATTCATTTACATATCGTCAGTGGCCGTTTTCTCCCTACAACGTCAGAGTTGAGTCTTCGCAATAGAGACTGTATGGTTGGCAAAGTAAAAAATTTACTATCTGGCCTTTTACAGAGAGAGACTATTAATTACATTAAAATGTTTAACTCCCTTTTTTCACTTAAATAAGATTACTTTTTAAAATTAATTAATTAATTATTAGCTGCATTGGGCCTTCCTTGCTGCATGCGGGCTTTCTCTAGTTTGCGGTGAGCGGGGGCTACTCTTCATTGCAGTGTGCAGACTTCTCATTGCAGTGGCTTCTCTTGCCGTGGAGCACGGGCTCTAGGTGCGCGGGCTTCAGTAGTTGTGGTGCATGGGCTCGGTAGTTGTGGCCCACGGGCTCTAGAGCCCAGGCTCAGTAGTTGTGGCACACAGGCTTAGTTGCTCAACAAGATTATTTTTTAAGTAAACTTTCTAAGACTGCTCCAGATGGAAACGCTAGTATCACTTGCTGAGGCTGACACTGGGAGTCACCTACCCCCTATGACTCTCCCCTTCTTTCTCATCAATAGAACCCCAAAGGTGTTTAGTGCTCCTCTAGAACACTCTCTCCCAGACTCCCTACAGCCAGGCGTGGGCTTGTGACCCAGTGCTAGACAATGAGATGTAAGTAGGGATTGTTGGAAACCCTCCAGACAGCTTTATTATTATTATTTTTTGCATATTCTTCACCCTTAAGTTGTTCCTTCTATATTTACCTGCCTTTGGGGGAATTAAATTATATTATATTATCCTGTAGTAGATACAGATGGTATTTAGCAATCTTTCTTTTTCAGTTGTATGTACGTATATTCTTTTTCAGTTTCTTTTCTGTTAGAGGTTATTACAAGATATTGAGTGTAGCTCCCTGTGCTGTGCAGCAGGTCCTTGTTGTTTATCTGTTCGATATATAGTAGTGTGTATCTGTTAATCCCAACCTCCTGATTAATCTCTCCCCCCCTCCCATCCCCCACAATCCTCTTTGGTAACCGTTAGTTTATTTTCTATGTCTGTGAATCTGTTTCTGTTTTTTAAATAAGTTCATTTGTATCGTTTTTTTAGAGTCCACATATAAGTGATGTCACATGGTATTTGTCTTTCTCAGTCTGACTTACTTCACTTAATATGACAATCTTTAGGTGCATCCATGTCGCTGCAAATGGCACTATGTTTTATGGCTGAGTAATATTCCACTGTATACATGTACCACATCTTCTTTATCCATTCATCTGCTGACGGACACTTAGGCTGCTCCTGTGTCTCGGCTATTGTAAATAGAGCTGCTATGAACACTGAGGTGCAGGTATCTTTTCAAACTAGGGTTTTCTTGGGATATATACCCAGGAGTGGGATTTCAGGATGACATGGCAACTCCAGACAGCTTTTTAAAGGCACACCCCTTTGGATCTTAGGCCTTTTCCCTGCCTGAAATGCAACCATGACGCCTGGAGGGGCTGCGATGATGATCCTGTGCACAGGATAAAGGCACAGGGTGGGGAGGGCAGGGCAGAAAAGTGGAGGGACCCTTCACTGCTGGGCTCCCTGCCCAGCTGCACGAGCCCAGAGCACGTATCCCTAGCCTACCCATTATGTGAAAAGATGAACCACCTTTTTTTAAGGGCTGGTAAATGTGTTCTAAATTGCAACCACATGCACTAAATAGAAAGCAGAGTTGACTGATGACAAGAACAAAAAAACAAACAAAAACAGCTTCCATTCTTCACCACTCCCTGTATCCACACCCTTTGCAATGTGATTTTTAAAGTCCCCCATCAGGAGGTGGAGTCAGTTCCCCACCCCCCCCCACCCCCGCCTTGAATCTGGGCTGGTCTGTGTCTCTCCTTGGCCAGTAGAATGCATCAGGGTGATGTCATGCCAATTCCATACCTAGGTCTCAAGAGGTCTGTGAGAATCTGCCCTCTCTCTGAAACCCTGGGAGGCTGGAAGACATATGCTTCATGCAACCCCACTCTCCCTGCTGACAGTCAACCAACGTCCAGGATGTGAGTGGAAGACCATCCTAGACCAGCCAGTCTCAGCCGTTTCCCCACTGACTCCACAGATGCGTGACCAAACCCAGCAAGACCACCAAACCTGAATGCCCTGCTAACCCAAAGACTCACGGGCAAGAATAAAGATTCATGAACCACTGAGTTTGGGGGTGTTTTGTTACATGGCAGTAGCTAACTTATATCACAGGTCAACCTATGTTTGACATAAGTTAGCTACTGCTATACAGTAAATATATGTATCATTACCTTTGATACAAGATATATGTATATATTTATCATGACTAATATGTATATTTTGGGATGATTAAAATTCTTTCAGAATATTTGTTTATAAACCATAGACGTAAATGTACTTCACTGGGGGCTTCCACTGATAATTAGTGAGATTTGGAATGAGAAGCATAGCATTTCATAACCTGGGTCTGGAGGCAGATTGCCTAGATTTTCAGCACTTGCTTCTCGTGTAACCTCCTCATTTCCTGGCTTTAAAATGAGTATAGGGGAATTCCCTGACGGTCCAGTGGTTAAGACTCCACGCTTCCACTGCAGGGCAGGGGGGCACGGGTTTGATCCCTGGCCAGAGAACTAAGATCCTGCATGCCGCACAGCACGGCCAAAAAACAAAAAAAAACGAAAAAGTATAATTTTAGCACTTGTATTTCCATCAAGAAGTTCACAGGGGATGATAAAAGAGCTCAGAAGAGTGACTCGCCCATGGTGTCCACCCCGTCGATATTTGCGAAGATTATTCCTCTTGTGAATCTTATTAGATAATATAAGACATTGCAAACAAATTATAATATGGCTGAGCAATGAACAGAACTGAAGTTTGAGAATAAAGATGTTTATAATAAAGGAATTTGAAATGAATGACGTTTTAAAATAATTCATGGGCTTCAAAAACAAACTTACCAAAGGGGAAACGTTGGGTGTGCTGGGGCTAAGTCAGGAGTTTGGGATTAACGTACACACAGTACTGTACGTAAACTAGGTAACCAACAAGGACCTACTGTAGAGCACGGGGAACTCTACTCAGTACTCTGTAATAACTTATATGGAAGAGAATCCAAAAAAGAATGGATATATGTATGCGTATAACTGAATCACTCAGCTGTATACCTGAAACTAACACGACATTGTAAATCAACTATACTCTAATATAAAATACAATTTAAATTAAAAAAATAAATGCATAATTCTAAAGCAGAAAACAAAACAATAAAATAATGCATATGGGGAAACATAGCTACTCCCAAATATCCCCATATGATTGGATCATCATTTAGATATTAGGTCTTTTTCTACCTCTGTTTGTACTAAGACAGCAAAGAAAGCATCCCTTCTCCATGTCCTCCCAAATTTCACTTTGCTTTCAAGATGTCACATCTGAGTCAAGCAAGACCAGCTGGTCCCATTTCGGTTCCTTTGATGATCACTCAGAGGATATGATATGCCCGAGTGTAAGAGAGGTCCCCCCCCCCTCAATTTATCCCTCAGAAAAGAAGGAGTTGCTTTATTAATCAAATCCCTACAAAGTCTCCCATTTTTCAGGGAGCTCTCTCCGTGACTTCATTGTAAATGACAAAATACTATTCAGGAAGACACATTAGCCTGAAACAATGCCAGTCAGTGCTGGTTTGGGTCCTACATAGATACCATCTGAAAAAACTGGTTTCAAAAAGTGATGGGAGGGGGGACCCTGAATATACATTTAGTCATTTTTCCTGGGTGCTTGGGACACAATTATAAGCTTTGGGTGTTATCGTAAACAAGTCCCTTGTAGGCTGCTTTAAAAAGCGAAACAGGATGTGTTTATTTGGTGAAAATTGGGAACAGGCACCTACCTGAGAAATGAAAGCGGCCGACCTAATATTATGTAAATGGGTGCTCATGGCCGTGGATAAATTTCTAGGATGGCATTGCACTCTGATTCTAAAAGTACTAAATCTCAAAGAGCTGGGATGAAAGTCAAGATGCTGCGCTCGGAAATCTCTATTAGGTGCCTCAAACCAGGGGCTCTAGCGATGACAAAAGCCATCTCAAAGATGCATGCTACAAGTGCAGCTAGAATGGCTTCTTGAAATGTGAGTAGAAAACACAATGTCGCTCCACCGGTATTTTATGTAATGTGTGATTTAAAGGGCTGCGTGCAACCAGCTGAATACGTTAAATACTGCAAGTAGAAGTTTGCCTGCTTCATCTCCGTCTTGATGTTGTATTTCAGGTTGGTCCAGAAACTCCTTCGGATCTTTGTGTTGAGAAAATAGGGGACAGCCTTATTCCGGGGAGTAAGTGGTGAATAGCTGTGATTCTCGATTCATAAATAACTGGTATCTCGGGCTCTCGTGTAACTGACTTTTTGAGAGGGCCCACCTGAGAGAAACTTGAGATGAGTGAGAGAAGCCAGACGAAGTTAGATAACAAGGATTTCTGGAGATGCCCACAGGGAGGTCTGGAGTGTGAATTGTATCACAAAACTCATCCCACCCGGAGGCCAAAGGGCTGAGTGGTCCTGTCCCTCCATCAATCAGTCAGGGGCTGTGGACCAACCCCAGGGTCTGTGTCTACGTTGGGGGCAAAGTAATTCTCATCAGCCAAGGGCCAATCCTTTGGAGAAGGGTACAGATAAGAGAGGGCAGCAGCCAGGACATGGAGATGGGTGGGCGCCTGGCTTGAAAAGGGATCTGGGCAGGGCACCAGTGGTACTGACTACAACTGTCACCTTGTAGCCCACGGCACGCCGAGTGCAACTGCCCCACTCTTTGTTCTCCTCCACCTAGGATGCAAGAGTGGGTTGTTCTCTGATTTCAGCAGCCTTTCCTCCACCTTCCGGGAACATCTCGTCTCAATATGAGTTGGCTGGTTTATAATCAATCACCACCCCCTCCCATCTCCAGGAGTGGGCATATTCCACTCATCTGGACAAACAGAAGGTTCAGGGCTAGGCATGCGACCCAAACCTCACTAAGTCAGAGTCAATGCTGGACTTCAATTAGAACACTCCCTACCGCAATTGCTAAGTGGGTAGGATGTACGCTGCGGCCTCTGGGGACCACCACGTGCCTGGGAATGAAAGCCACCCAGAAGAAGGCTAACTCAGGAAGAGGGATAAACCTCTAACCCTAAGTCTGGTGATACTGTTTGAGTCCCTGGGCTTTTTGTTTCATGAGGAATCGTGTGCTTAAATCTTTCTGAGTTGGATTTCGGTCCCATGCTGCCAAGAATTAGAACCCATGACAAACTGTTCTCCTGACTCTTACAGACATTGCTTACTTTCCTTCTGTCCCAGAGAAGGAGGTGGGTGTGTGCCATGGATACCCAGGATCCCCAGCCCCTTCCTAACCATGTTGAATGTGGGATTAAGGATTTACCTAACGTCACCTAGTGACAGACTTAAAATTTGCGCCCTGATTGTCTGCTCCCAACCCCTGGAAAACCATCCAGTGTGGGCACACACCATGAGTCCAGTGAAAGGAGCCAGTCTCTTCTATTAAGAGTCCCTTCCAAAGGACAGTGATTAATCTAGTTTCCCATTCTTCTAAGCAAAATAATAGAGAAATCATCTTCTCCCTTATCTAACTACACAGATGACGGCTTCGTGACTCCTCAAATTTATTGAGTGGCAAAACTGGAAGCAAAGAAATATGTCCTCTGTCCTCAGAAGCACTGAAAGCTTCAAGCTGTCAGAACCAACGCAGGTCTTACTAAACGAGCTGCAGATAATCCAAGGAGAGATGGGGGAAGGTAAACAAAAGCAAACACAACCAAAAAGCACCTCTTCCTCTTCAAGGAAACTTCCAGACTAAACCAGGCTAAGTGGATTTTCTTAGCTTTGATGCAGCATGACTTAAAAGTCACTAAAAATGTTCCCCATTTCTTAATTTAAAAAACAATATGTATGCATTGAATCTATAATGAAATGTTACTTAAATTAATCCAAATTCATTGGAATTGAACACAATAGAACATAGAATTTAAAAGGTAAAGCGGATAGACATTAACAAGTGAAAAATGAAGAGCCTTTCCCCCTCCACTTAGCAACATGCAGTATTTTGCTCTGCAGAACGAAAAGGGAAAGAAGAAAAAAAAAAATGAAACCAAAAAAAACCCGTACAGACCCAGGAAGCAGTTTTAAAAGGAAAATAATTGCTTTCATACTAAAACATACAAAACCAATTTCTTTTGAACCACTAATGTGTGGTTTTAAAAATCAATAACATATTCTATTTACTCCATCTGAACCAAGATAGATGGGAATTCGTGCCTCTGGCTCTCGGTACTCTCTAATGCTTTTTGGAATCACTGTGCCATGTAATTTCTGTTGTTGTTTTCTCTATGACACTTGGAGAAGCTTTAAACTCTCAACATTTTTGGAGACAATGGGAGCTCAGTGAAATGGGCTTGATGTGCCCTTCAAGGAACAATGTCACAGCACAACAGATGTTCAGTAAGTGGCCTGTGAGTGCATGGAGGGCCGAGTGAAGGAAGCACCTCGCCCAGGGCTGGGCCATGTGCAAAGAGCAGCCAGAGAGATCAAAGCAGTAAGAGTAGATGGGCAGTGAGGCACGTGCTCAGGCATCAGGGCAGAAGGATGTGCCAATCAGGAGGGGACACAGGAAACCCAGGAGGGGACTAAGCAGAGGCGAGGCCCCCCCCATGCTCTCCTCTCCTGGTGCAGGAACTTATGAGAAGCCAGCCTGGCAGAGACGATGTCACCAAACCGAAGACAGAAGCCAAGATGTGCCTTGAAACACCAAGGTTGAAAGGCACCTGGGCTGGTGAAAAGCACACAGTTGCCAGGAGGGGCAAGCGGGGTCTCCAGGGACAAGGAGGGGAAGTCCCCCCTCCCCACTCCTCCGTGGCTGCCCACATGCCAACACATTTCCATCATGGCTTCCTGGTGGGCATGGACTCAAAGTGGATCCCCTCCCATGTTCTCGGGGGGAGGGGTGGGGGGAGAGGAAAAGGGGTCATTTCCCCAAAATCCATTCACCCCAAAAGAACTGTGACGCCACTGGCTTCAGCATTTGGCTCAAGTGTCCCGGATGTGCGGGTAGTAGGTGACAGGGAGGGGTGGCAGCCAGCTCCCTCCTCTATCCTCCCTCCCCTCCCATGCCTCCCGGCAGGCTGCCAAGTGAAGGTCTCAAAGTACCTGACTCTACTGGGGCTCAGACCACTGTGTATGTATGTGTTTGTTTTTTAATGTGAATTCATTCCCATCAAGTACAAATTGGGAGATTTAACTTAATGGAAAAGTCTGGGTCTCTGGCTCCTCTCTAGAGATAGATTAATAAACAGGAGCTGGCATGCTCACCGTAAAGTATGATGCTAAGCCCTACTTTAAATGATAGATATAAGTGATATGTCAACAGCCCAACAAAAGGGATACTGTTATTTATCGTCTCCACGGCACAGATGGGGAAACTGAGGTGTCGGGCAGCTGAGACGCCTTGGGAGGACGCAGGACCGCAGCTCCTCTCCGAGCCCGCCCTCTTGATGCTGCCCCACTGGTGCCCCTGCTAAGCAGGCTACCGCACGCTCTCTCCTCTCCCGCATCCCTAGTTTAGAATATTTGCTTTTTAATACTTTTAACGTGTGCGTCTTAAAAACACGGCCAGTTCTGAAGGAGAAACGGTGTGTTTCCAAGTTGGGGAGGATAGAAATATCTCACATACTTGGCACGGAAAGATCGAAAAGTCCTGTTCGGTGTGCAAAGAGCCGGGAGCCTGCGTTTGCAGCAGAATCCTGGATCCTGCATCACATACCTTGGAACAGGGAGCCCTGAAAAGTTCCGGCATCCCGCCCTCCCGCCCCGTTGAGTCCTTTATTTTACCCCCATCTTATCACCCTTCTCTTTTCTTCCTCTCTCCCTCCCTCCTTTCTCGGCTAGGGCTTCTGCCCCTTCTCTTAGTACCGGTTTTTATTCTTGCACATCTGGGTGGCATTTACATGAGGGCAATGAAACGACCGAAGAAAAGCCAGGGTCGCCTGTGTGCTGAGACAGTGGCAAGAGTCACTTCTTCAGCGGGGGTCCAACCTCTTTCAAACAGCACTTGGGCTCTTGGATCAAAACTGTCCTCTCCCATCCTTGGGCTGTAGTCACCTGAATTCCAAAGAACAGAAAATAAATTCGTGCCAAGGGGTCGCCTGGTATTCAGAGCAGGTCTCCCCGACAACACAGCTTCCCCCGCGCTTGAATCGAGGTCCGGTCCAGGCCGGACGCACAACTGGGCGAGATCAGGGCCCCCCCACCCCACCAGAGAGGGACCCCAGAGCTGGGGTTTCAGCCGGGCTCGCGGGCGAGAGGGAGCCGCGCTGCCTGCTCCTCGCAGGCTGGCGCTAGGGGGCGCCCTTGAAGCTTGGAAGACGATTTCCCATCAAATAAAAAGTCGTGCTGCCTTTTTTTTTTTTTTTTTTTTTCTGGGTAATAAATTCCCAGGGCTTCTTTTTTAACCCCCACCAGAGGTTAGAATAGTTTCATTAAAAAAGTTTTGGTAAATTCATGGGCAACTTTTGAGGTTATGTGAGGTTGTTGTCAAAAAAAAAAAAGAGAGAGAAAGAGAAAAACAGCCTTTCTCTCTGCTCATGCAAGACTCAGCATCACGGGGTGTGAGGGCGCACAGGAGGGGGTCTTCGGGCTTCTGTGTTTTTCCAGAAGGGTCCACTCAGAGATTGGGGTTCTCGAGGGTCCTTGATGCCAATCAGTGGGGGGCAGGGCCCCCCGGGAGCTGAGCCCGAGCTCATCCTGCACCGGCTCCGATGCCGCAGAGCTGCCCGCGGCCCCGCTGCCCATCAAAGGCTGCCTTTGCCGCCTTCTCGATTTTTCCATCGCTCCGCTCCCACCCGCAGTCCCGGGCGAGTGCTGGTCACGACTTTTGCACTCATTTCTTCCTGGCAGGTAGTCAGGAACAAACAAAAAGTTCCAGCCCCTGAGTAGGGGTTAAAAAGAATTAGAACTTTATCGGATTGATAAGAAAAGAGACAAGAGGAGGCAGAAGAGAAACAGCGCGGTTAAGGGAGGGGGCGTTGCACATTAACTATGATTCAGAGACTCAAATGCACTGAGTTCATTTTTCAATCTGCCTTTAGCGAAGGGAAAAAATCAGGAAATTATAGAAAATTGAGAAACAAACATCTCCGGGAGTGCTTTGCACCCGGGGGTGCTTAATGAACACTTAATAATTTCAAACGCGAGTACTTAGAAAAATGGCTTTGGTCCATTCCCGGAATGCCAGGTGCCTCGTAGCAAAAAGGGAGAGCTGAAAATGACTGAAAATGATCACTAATGTCTGTGTGGAGGGGGGCACGAAAATTACTTTTTCGTGTCTCTGGAAGTCAGAGAAGTAAACAAGCCAAAATTTAAAGAGTTTTAGCAAAGGAAAAACCTTGGAATGGAACTTTCATTCTTTTCCTTCATGTCTGAACTTGGGCAAGACTTCTAATTAGGATGGAGAATGGCCACGACATCCCCCTCCTGACCCCATGGGGCCACACTGAAAACTGGATGAAGAAAAACATTTGGAGGAAACTCCAAATGCTCAAGCAGGAAGCAATCCTTGTTGGACCAGATTCCCCACTGCTCCCTGCCAGCATCCAACGGTGGGGTGAAGGCCGCCGTGAATGCATTTATTTAGAGGAAGACAGCGTCCCTAAGAAGAGCTCATCGTTGCTAGGGAGGTGTGAGATGGGATGGGGCAGGAGCAGAGGATTATTCAAATCCCTTTGCCTCCTCTACCTTTGGGGCCAGTCTCACCCCGGCAGGGAGAGCACCATCTGTATCCAAGTGCATAAATTCATGTGCCCCCAAGTATCGGCTCAATACCACGTAGCTCCCTAGCTGAAATTCACTGTTCCTTGATTCATCGCTTTGACTTGCAGATATCTTTCCCAGACCTGGGTGGAAATACAGCCCATGGTCCCCCACTGTCAGCCAGGATAACCAGCACACCTACAAAGTCCTTTATAGGTGACACAGCATCTTTCCAACTCACCATCTCATGTAGCTTGAGTATCTGAACAGTCCTCTGGAGAGAGGAGTGGGATATTTCTAGACTGCCCTCATAGGCTTTTCAAGGGCTAGGTTAGTGAGTCAGCATAGGTGAATGTCTCTGACACCTGCGGACTCAGAAACGGCCCCATTTTACAGATGAGGATCTGAGGGAAAGAGAAGGGATGACCTTGGCCAAGGAAGTGGTAAGAGGAGAAGTCAGGACTCAAATGAATTCTTCTGACTCCAAAAACAAAGTTTCTTCCCCTGCACTACTCTTGGCCTAAGGGAGGCTGTGAGAGAGGGAAGAAGTATTTGGCTTTTCAAGGCCTATTGTAGGAGGAAGCTGGGTGAGATGAAGTATCTGGCCTGAGAAGGTCCCTGTCAAAATACAAACAATAAAAACAGAACTGTGTTCTCAAATTCTAGCTAGAGGTTGAAACCCAACCTTTGTCTGTTCAAAGGGAGGTTAGTAAAGACTTTTAGTTAGGCAGGTGTTAAAGACATATTAGCATCAAAACAAGACTTCCTTTGTGATGTAAGCAAGAGGCTTAACAGGGAATTGAGAACGACCTTCTCATTATGACTCCATGTAGCTGGTCTATATAACAGTATTTCCCCTCTAGGCTCCCTATTGGTGACACCATTCTGCCTCCCCTTGCCACTAATCCCTTAGTTAGAGTTAACCCTAAAGGCCACCTGTCTCCAAAACCAAAGCAGCCTTGCCCCTCCTAAAGACCAGCTCACAAGTGGAGGTGAAAGATCCAACAAGGTGAGTCCGGAACCCTTCATGATTTTGTCCCCCATCTGTAGGTCTGTTGAAATCATCACTTCCCTCTGATTCCATTTGTCTACCAGCCTTCGACATAGAAAATTCTAGAACAAGACTCCTTTTGTGGGTTCTGCTGAGAAGGGGCTCTCCCAATTCAAAGGTGAGGACAGTTTCCAGAGAGTCCTTCCAAAGCAGAGCCGTCTCCATTTCAGGTTTGGGATTGAAGGGATGTGACTCTACGGCCCTGGCCTCCCACCTCCCCAGTGGAACTGGCCATGAGTGCACGGGCCACTTTTGCCCTCCCACCTTCTGTTGGCGCAGAAATCAGAATTCAGATCGCGTCGCCCCGTTTCTTTAGGAATCTGTTAGCGATTGCCGAGGGAAACACGTAGCGTTTTAGGTAAGTAAGTAACTAGTAGTTAAGTGCTGTGCGCCTCCATTTCCGGCAGTTTACTGTGGATGGCAAAAACCCTTTATGATCCAAGGAGGAGAAAAGGAATGATGAAGAGTGACAGGCTGCGGGTCTCCGTAGGGGGCCGCACTCCTCCTGCAGTGGGCGTCCCGATGCGGGGGCCTTGGAATGGGTGTCGGAAGCACGGCCCCCTCCTGTTTTGTTCCTGTTTATGCTAGCCCACTCTCCCTTCCACGCTCCAGCCGCTCTTGTCAGGATCGCTCATTTGGAAGCTTAATCATATCAGCCAGCTTACCGCATTGCATGTGTAATGACTTGTTTACCAGTCGGTGCCGGCTCCCTCTGCCAGACTGGGCTCTCCCTAAGGACAGGGCAGTGTTGTGTTCCTGTCTGCCTCTCTGCTCCCACACACTGCCTGGCACAGAGCGGGCCCCGCTAATTGCATAGGAACTCTCATCTATTTCACAAAGGTGTCTCGGTCCACCAACTGGTCCCCAAGCTCCTTGACGAGAGGACTCATGGCATCTTGTGCTTCTCGCCTCTCAGGGGGCATGATTGCTCACACACAGATGCTGAATTCCATTAAACCATGAGTAAGAGGCGGTTTGGACATCTGGGCCCCGACTCTTTTGGGAAACTGCCTCTCCTCTACTCTTAAAGGCTGTAGCGGAGGTGGCCCCAACCCGTCCCTCCATACAAGGACAGGGGCCACTCAAATCCCCAGTGACTGGTTCAGGAGAGACGCCTACCCCCAACCAGGCCACCCGGATTCAGTCTGGGGACTTGGGTTACGGAAAGGAGTCAAGCATGTTCGGCAGGGCAGGTGCTAGAGGAGCCAGTGATGCTGACCCAGAAGAGCAGCCAAGAGATGGAGAGAAACTGAGTCTCAGTGACATCATTGGTACCTCTGGATCCAGCCATGCCTGAAGCCCCCTTCTCTGTTCCATGAGATGATGAATGTTTCTGTCTAGGTCAATTTAAATTGAGTCTCTTTTCCCCACACCCCAAAGAGTCCTTTCTGATACAGGCATGCAGAGTTGAAATTTCCACCTCTGGTATAGCAACTTTTCAGAGCAAGATAAGCAAGGTGTCTGTCTGGGGATAATCACAGCTTGCGAAGAGAACATTGCTATCATATTGGCAGCTGCGGCTCTGCGAGCCTTCTCATTTTATTCCGGGAGCCTGGACTATGGCCCCAAATCCCACACTAAACCAGAAGGGGCTGAGAACTTCATCGCTCTGGCTTCTGTTTATAATGAGGAATATAGACAACGCTCAGCCTTTGACAAAAGTCTCACATATTACTGTTTGCTCTGTCGAGCTCCCGGGCGGCCTGAGCTTTCTGGGAGGTAGCTGAGTAACACTCAGTGCTGGGCAGCCTGCAAATCAATTAATCTCTCCTGCAAATTGCTCACCGGGTCTAATGAATTGGCTCGGCACAGAGGAAGTCCTGTGTGGCCTTGTGTCCTTTGCAGTGACGGACCTCTCTCGGAGCAGACTAAGACTTCGTGCCTCGGCCGAGGAACAAATCTATTAATATTTGGAGAGAACATCAAATTGTACCCAGTGGACTTAAAGTTTGGTCAAGAGAAACTCACTTCTCTGTGATTTAAAAGCAAAATAGTCTACTCAGCCCTCCATGTTTTTTTCCACTGGATAATGCCAGGCTTCCTCATGGTCTGTCTGGGGAATGGACCCCCCAGTGGGATGCAAGGCACGGGTGGAAAGGCCCTCCTGGCCATGGGCATTCGAGATAGCATCTTTTACCCATCTTGCAGATTTTTTTTAAGTTTGATAAGATCAATGAAAGAAGTACATGCTATTTATGGGAATGTGAAATAGAAAGCAACTTGGAAATATCTAATAAAAATGTGCGATGTAACAAAACTACAATGTGGTATCACCTCACACCGGTCACAATGGCCATCATCAAAAAGTCTACAAATAATAAATGCTGGAGAGGGTGTGGAGAAAAGGGAGCCCTCCTACACTGTTGGTGGGAATGTAAATTGGTGTAGTCACTATGGAAAACACTATGTAGGTTCCTCATAAAACTAAAAATAGAGAGCTACCATATGATCCTGCAATCCCACTCCTGGGTACATATCTGGAGAAAACTCTAATTTGAAGAGATACATGCACCCCAATGTTCACTGCAGCATTATTTACGATAGCCAAGACATGGAAGCACCCTAAGTGTCCACTGACAGAGGAATGGATAAGGAAGATGTGGTACATGTATACAATGGGATATTACTCAGCCCTAAAAAAGAATGAAATAATGCCATTGGCAGCAACATGGATGGACCTAGAGATTACCATATTAAGTGAAGTAAGATAAAGACAAATATCATGACATCATTTATATGTGGAATCTAAAAAAAAATGATACAGATGAACTTATTTACAAAACAGAAACAGACTCACAGACATAGAAAACAAACTTATGGTTACCAGAGGGATAAATCAGGAGTCTGGGATTAACATATACACACTACCATATATAAAATAGATCATCAACAAGGACCTACTGTATAGCACAGGGAACTCTACTCGATACTCTGTAATAACCTATGTGGGAAAAGAATCTGAAAAAGAATAGATGTATGTACATGTATAACTGAATCACTTGGCTGTACACCAGAAACTAACACAACACTGTAAATCAACTATACTCCAATATAACATAAAATTTTTTTAAATGTGCAACATAAGAAAGACCCAGTGATTCTTCCTCTTGGGTCTTCCCTAGAGAAGCCCCCTGCTTGGGTCAGGGAGTCATGGACAGTGGGTCCAAAGAGCACGATGCCATAGTGAAGCACTGGCAATGATGAACTGTCCATTATTGGGAGAATGACTACCTAAAATTACAGTAGCCCCACCCCGAGAGACTCTGTCCCTACCTACACTGTTGAGATAGGTCTGTATGTACTAGCAGTGTGGGAAGACCACAAAATGTTGTTGAGTTAACCAAAAGCAAGTTGCACGATGAGATGGGCAGTGTGGTACCACTCATGTTAAACACAGACATACACACACACATGCACACGTGCACAGAAATAACGATCTGGCAGATGCCCTCCTAATTCCAAACTGTAGTTTTATCTGAGAGGGCCGTTGGGAATGGGGGTGGTGGTCACAGTGAACATGAGCCTTGTTACCATATTTTAATGTGTTAAAAGAAGCATGGTTCATGATTACATGCATAACTAAAAACTAATAGTTAACGTTTCTATTCCTCTAGGTGGAGCATCCCTTTTTTCCAAGTTCTTTTTCAATGCAAACCTGCCCAATCTGTTTCAGGAACTTTCTCATCAGTCTCCTAGGTATCCCACTCTACCTACCCCGAGCCTCTCTCCCCCCTGCACCTACATTGGTCTTCCCTCTGCCCTCCTCTCCACCCACATCCACCAATGGCTCCCCACTCTCCTCAGGAGAAGGATGAGCCCACACCAAGGTCTCAGGTGTGCCTGGTCCCTCCCGCCTCCTCTCTCTGCACCCTGGGCATTTCCCACCATCCCTCCTTCAGCCACGGAAGCCTCTGGGTCAGCATCTCAGACTTTTTTTTTTTTTGCGGTACTTGGGCCTCTCACTGTCGTGGCCTCTCCCATTGCGGAGCACAGGCTCCGGACGCGCAGGCTCAGCGGCCATGGCTCACGGGCCCAGCCGCTCCGCGGCATGTGGGATCTTCCCGGACCGGGGCACGAACTCGTGTCCCCTGCATCGGCAGGCGGACTCTCAACCACTGCGCCACCAGGGAAGCCCCAGCTCAGAGTCTTACAAATGCATTGTTTGAACCTGCCTAGGAGACCTCTGACACCCCCAAGCGCCCACCCCCATGAGGCAGAAAAGGTTCGGTCTGCAAGCAGGGTCTTCGCAGAATTTCGGCCCATGGCCTCTACAGCCAACTCTGTTGAACGTAGAGTTTAAGTTGATACAGGTGAAGGCCTTCCAAGAGTTCAGGAAATCCCAGATAAGACCGTAGAAGCCAGGCGGATCTTACTGACAGAGAAAAGCGGATATGACAGCACAAGAAAGTCCCAGGGAGGGGCTCAGACCCCCCAGTGGGCGGTGAGTCACAAGCTTAGTGTTAAATAAAATGGAATCACCCAGTGAGAAAGCTATTCTCCCTACATCCCTCTAATTAGGGAAAGAAGAACATCTCAGCTGCATGCTAATATATCTCTAGCACCTCCCTAACGCTTCCAAATCTCTTTTTAAGCAAAGGGAGTGTACCTAGGGCTCTTGGTCTTCTGCCCACAACAGTCTAGCTAGAATTTATTTACCAAGAAAATACTGTTCATAGCATTTTCTTTCCGTAACGTTCTCTTAATGGCATGTGACATTGGCTTTCCATTTTTGGTGTCAATAAACAGTTTTTTTTTTTTTTAATAAATGTATTCATGGTTTTTGTCAGTGAGCTTAAATGGATCACATAAGCAACTAATTGCACAGGTGACATGCAGATGTGACATCTCTGACTGTAGGAAACACCATGGACCCCCAGATTCATCATCTGGGTGGCCCTGGGCAAGTCACTGGATGCCTCTCTGAGTCTCAGTTTCTCCCTCTGCAAAATGAGAATGAGTCACTCATCACAAGTCCGTTGGGGGTTAGATGTGGGTGCGGCTCCTAAACTGAAAGTGCCCTCGGAGTTTAGTTATTGGGAGATTTTTCTAAAATCTCACTTTTAAATGTAGCCCCGAATCACACAGTGTTTACTGCCAGAAGCCACGCCAGCTGCAGGAAATTGCAAACCCAGAAACTCGGTGGAGTTCGTATCGTTCAATAAAGCATCTCCCTCAATCAATATGACTTCAGATGTGTCATCTGGGCACAGGGCCACGCTGGGCTCCTCTTCAGTGTTCCAATTTTAGTCCGTGTACCGGCAGAAGCAGCACGGCTTCCAATGTGCCCGGCAAAAGCCCGAATAATTAACCTCGACCACATCAGTGTTCTCCATTCAGTTCCACAAAATGCGTTTCTAAGGAAATATTGAAGAGTGCTCTTTATACCACGGAATGTTTTAATGTATCCCAGCATTGGAGGAAATAGAACAGGTCTCAGTTAATGGAGCAGGTCCTTTTAACACAAAGGATTTCAATAATAAAATAAATAAAAGTTGATATGTCATCGGCTAGAGAGAAAGAAATGTGCACATAAACACAGAAACAGGGCAAACCTAATTATGAGATTCTTCTTTTGCAGCCCAGGGTCAGTAACTGTGATATTAGGAAAAGGGTAATAAGGCTGTGGCTGCTGATGGGTTTTAAGCTCCCAGAGGCTAGAATGTCCCACTTGAAATGCAAACAGCTGAATGACGTTGCACTCATCCCCACCGTGCCCCACAAAAGTATTCATTTCAGAGCGGTGACCTCATCAGGAGAGATGCATCAGGAATTGTATAACCACAACAAAAGAGAATCAGTAGTGGCTTTTGCTCAGGTGGTGTCACCCACTTTGTATGGACGTGTGGGTTTTTCAATTGCTTTTCCTAATGGAAAAATAACACTCAAACGCGAGAACACAAATGCGCACGCGCGCACACAGCACGCACTTGCAAAGCTGCCCTTCCTAAGTCCCTAAGACCCTAACTTGGTGAGTAAACAGCGGAGAGATCGTTTTCATAACAAGCTTAGTGGTGAACTTCCCCTTAAGCTACAAAAGATGGTCTTTCTCTGACCGTTAATTACACGGGCGTAATTGCCAAGTGGAGAACGGCCCCCCAATTCTTAAACTGGCACCAGGAAGACAGGTGCTCAGGTAAGATGAGAAACCGCCCCAGCAGGGTCCCATCACACATTTAACTTAAACCCTGACTTCTGAAACTCACTACCTCCTACATAGATCCAACATCTCAGTTTATCCCCCGGCAACAAGCCAGTCCAGTAAGACGTCATCACAGTTTCAGACACTTCATGCTGAAACCAAATCTCATACACCACGCGGCCAAGCGGGGACCTTTGGGAATTCCTCACCAGAAATTGCTGTTTGTTGTCAAAGCAGCCCGGATGGACGGACTGCCTTTTTTCTTTCCTTCCTTTCCCTCAATGGTCCTCAAACACGTTATGCCTGAGAATTTCTGCTCAGAGCTGTAGACACCCTTCATACTCTTATGATGGACTTGTAGAATTTTCAAAGGTAATTTTGACTACTGCTGGCTTTGGAAACACCCCCCCCCCACTCAAGATGTGGTCCCGCTGTGGCGTAAGAGAGGACCCCAGGTTAAAAGACATCAGAGTGAACACCTGCCGGCTCAAAGCCCCCATCTTTGTCTCGCCAGAGCTCTCACCTGTAAAGCAGAGGTGGCGTTAGATGATCCTTACGGGTGGCGATTCCACAAATTTGAATCTAGCAAGGGGGCAGGGGGAGCTAGAGCTATTTTTAGATAAGGAAGTTTCTTTTCTGAGGAAAAGAACGACGAAGTTTGCTTTTATACTGCTTAGCTCAGCGCCATCCAAACTCGATACCCACTGGATTCTTCCATTGCTGACACATCCCCAAAACACCATCAGGAACGAAACCTCCAGATTGCATGCCCCTTCCTTCATTCTTAAAGATTTGGGGGCTGGTTTTGAATGTCCTTTCAACTGAAGGTGAGCTTAAAGGAAGCTTAAAATAAGGAGACTCACTTCTGCTGTTCAGCTCAGCTGGCCACTCAACAAACACTACGGATCTGCTAGGCACCTTGTGTAAAGGGGCTGGGCAAACAGGGTCCTTATTAGCTGAGATCATTGCCATGGACGGAAGACCACGAAAAATGAATTCATTCACAATGGGGACCAAAATTTCACAGTGAACAGTGGAAAATTAAGGACTTGGAGAATTTCTCTTGAAAAACCATGAAACCTAACGTTGTGAAAATAAGCAGATGAACCTACAAAAATGAAAGTAAAACAAACTTCCAGTTTGTGGGTTATAATGACAAGCTATGAGCTAATTGTTAACATCAACAAAGGTTCATCGAACGTTGATGGGGGCAGAGTACATCTTTACACCAAACTATAGGGCAGAACAATGGGCTATTCTTCACTTTCACATTTACTTTCAGGGCAAGATTATCGAGAGACACTTTTTCCCATCCCCAAAATATTCTAGACTTTCCTCAATTTTTCTAAGGGCTTCTCTTAAGCCTTTGATGTTCCCGTCACTCTCTGGAATGAGCCTCACCAGTTTTCTCTCATTCGTTACCTGATTCTGCCAATGGGAATGAATCAACCCAATGGTCACTCCCATCAGTCTCATTAAATTCGATGTCTTGAGCATGATTTGGGGTTTCACTTGGCAATCGGTTTACATGACATTGTGAAAGTCAATCTGAAGGGCAGGGATGGAAAGTAATAGTAAGGAGAGATGGAGAGAGACAAAGGGAAGTGTTTGAATGGGGTCTAAATGTATCAGCGGTCAGTTTAGTAGGGACTGTTCTCCTTCTGTGACAGTCACTGCCTCCCCAGCTGACCTCCGACTGGGAGGTGAATCCCGTGAAGAATGTCTGGATTACGAGGACTGTCCTCAAGGGGAGGCTTGCTGTCCTGGGGATATTCAACCACTTGATATCTAAGAACCATTTTTTACCAGTCCCTTCAGTGAAGCAGCTCAAGTGTCTGAGATTAAATCCACCTAACTCCACACCTCAGCCCTGATCTGGAAGTGACCCTGGGTGAGGAAGGACTTTCTTTGAAATAGGAACAACGCTGCAGTTCTTAGTCACATTCAGCCCGGGGCGTCTGGTAAGTCAACAATACTTGATGTCTCCAAAGAAACTTCCAGCTCCCTCCACACCTTTGCTGGGAACTTGGATGGGATGGACCACTGAATTTAGGTTTTAAAAAAGTTCACTCAACATCACTAATCATTAGAGAAACACAGATCAAAACTACACTGAGGTATCACCTCACACCAGTCAGAATGGCCATCAGCAAAAAGTCTACAATTAATAAATGCTGGAAAGGGTGTGGAGAAAAGGGAACCCCCCTACACTGTTGGTGGGAATGTAAACTGGTGCAGCCACTACAGAGAACAGTATGGAGGTTCCTTAAAAAGCTAAAAATAGAGCTACCATTTGATCCTGCAATCTCACTCCTGGGCATACATCCGGAAAAAACCATGGTTCGAAAGGATACATACACCCCAGTGTTCATCGTTGCACTATTTACAATAGGCAAGACATGGAAGCAACTTAAATGTCCACTGACAGATGGATGGATAAAGAAGATGTGGTGTATATATACAATGGAATACTATTTTTTTACTCAGCCATAAAAAAATAATGAAATAATGTCATTTGCAGCAACATGAGACCTAGACATTACCATACTAAGTGAAGTAAGTCAAAAAGAGAAAGACAAATACCATATGATATCACTTATATGTAGAATATAAAGTATGACACAAATGAACTTATCCACGAAACAGAAACAGACTCACAGACATAGAGAACAGACTTGTGGGTGCCAAGGGGGAGAGTGGGTGGAGGAGGGATGGATTAAGAGTTTGGGATTAGCAGACGCAAACTATTATATATAGGATGGATAAACAACAAGGTCCTACTGTATAGCACAGGGAACTATATTCAATATCCTGCGATAAACCATAATGGAAAAGAATATGAAAAAGAAGATATGTATGTATATATATAAAGAATATATAAATGTATATATATAAAGAATATATATATGTATAACTGAGTCACTTTGCTGTACAGCAGTAATTAACACATTGTAATTCAATTATACTTCAATAAAAAATTTAAAAATAAATAAAAGGCATGTGACATTCATAACAAACAAACAAACAGAAGAATAAAATAATGCCATTTGCAGCAACATGGATGGACCTGGAGATTATCATACTAAGTGAAGTAGGTCAAAGAAAGGCAAGTATTATGTGATATCGCTTATATGCGGAAGCTAAAAAAATACAATGAACTTATTTACAAAACAGAAACAGACTCACAGACACAGAAAACAAACTTATGGTTACCAAATGGGAAAGGTGGGGGGCAGGGATAAATTGGGAGTTTGAGATTGACATAAACACACTACTATATTTAAAACAGGTAACCAACAGGGACCTACTGTATAGCACAGGGAACTCTGCTCAATATTCTGTAATAACCTAAATGGGAAAAGAATTTGAAAAAGAATAGATATATATATATGTAAAACTGAATCACTTTGCTGTACACCTGATACTAACACAACATTGTAAATCAGCTATAGTCCAATATAAAATAAAAATTTTAAAAAAAGAAAAAAATTCAGTGGTATTGGAAAGTCAAAAGAATAAAAATTAAAAAATGAAAAAGTTCAGTTCTAAGGAGAGTCTCAAAGATCCCAATCACCATAAAATCTTATAAATTAGGTCTCCATCCTTCATGACTCCTCTGGCCTTCCGTGTGCAGATGGCTTCACTACCAAGCCATCTGTTAATTCGAATGATCAGTACCAAGCTATTGGAGTAGTTGAAAGGAGAGGGAGATTAAGCAACCTTTAAAAAGATATTTCTCAAGATCATCCTCTCTCTCATCTTCGTAAATTATTGACAGGAAGTTTCTCCACAAATAAAGAGGAGAAAAAATCTGTTACAATATCTTATTTCGGCCCCTGGACACAAGTATTCCTGTCTACTTATTTGAAAATGTTTTGCTGATTCTAATTGGCCTTCAAGGATCGGGATCAAAGGTTTTCCCTACCTTCGAATTGCGAAATTCCCCTGCAAAGGTTATTCTCAATTTCTTTGTTGGGTTTCATCGAGTTCCCCCAAGTTACAACCCCTCAGGTCACCCAAAACAGATCACCCTATCATTGTCCTGCTGTGGAAACCAGGTCCTCCCCCCACAAAAATATACATGTTTGCATGCATTCACAAGTATACTCACGCGCACGCACGTGCGCGCGCGCACACACACACACACACACACACCGTGAGGTCAGCTCCCTCACTGAGCAGCCAGCTCTGATCTCTCCAACCAGGACCTGCCAGGTCAAAGGACACAAGAAATTTGTTTGTAAATGGTGGGCGACCAAGGGCCATCTTTAGGTTCCTTTGAAGTAACAGCACTCTGTCTTCAAACACCCAACACTCTGAGTGCCTGTCACTCTGTTGTGAAACACTGGCTTTGGGAGATGGTGTAAATAAACCTCCCAAGCTCCTTTGATTTCCAGGTGGTATTTATTTTAATGCACTCTACCACCTGCCCCCAACCCAGTGAGGTCCATAACAGCCCGTCCACTCCGGGCTTGCTGGTTTACCCAACCTGCCATCCTTGTTCCCTCTCTGACTTCAATAAGGAATGGGGGTGGCGGGGTGATTAATATTCCCGGGTCAATGCTTAGACCACACCCCACAGGCTCACATCTGTCCTGAGTGGACACTGTGGCAGGAGGGAGCCCTTTGAAAATGGGCACCAGTGACCCAGACCTCTGACTCAACTGGCTGTTCCAATAACAAACATGAAAGTGCAGACATTTGTCACCACCCTGGGCTGTTGCTGCAACATTATTACCTACATGGAGGGAGGGGCACTAGGTTCCCAGGGGGATTTGCATTACATTTGGCCTCTCAATCTTAGCTCCACATTTAGATTTCATTTCTGGTTTTTTTTCTGTTTGGGGCTGGTTTTATCCCCCATTCACTGGAGCCCACGGTTTGCTCTTAGGATTTTGGTAGGAAAGGCCAATGTTGAGATCAGAAGTGTACAGAAGTGGGATTCTCCCAACACGGAGGGAGCAAGGCCATTCCCTGAGGCCAAGAGAAGCTTGTAAAGGAAAGACGGTGTGGAGAGGACCATGAAAGATCAGAGGCTTTCCAGCTGGTCTCTCTGCTGGCACTGGGGTCCCCAGGGGTACCATGAGCACACGGCGTACACACGTAAATTAGGAAGAGGCAACCACTTCCACTGGAGGATGTGTGGAAAGGTGTCCCCCACCCCCTTGGGAGAAGGAGGAAGGAGCTCCTTGCTTTGGGTTGACAGCCCCACAGTCAGAGCAAAAGGCTGCACCAACCACTGGTGGCTGGATTTCAGCCCCTATGGACACCATCCACACAGCCACACTCAGAGGCCCTGCCCACCCCCTATCCAGCCGGCCACAGGCCTTCTTCCCAAAGAGAAGCGAATAGGGCCCCTTACCCAACACACCCGTGTGTTGTCTGTAGTCACTTGGACAAGACTCCCCACAAGTGTGAACACATTCTGCTGGGTGGTGGGCTGGGTGATCCCATTTTAATGAATACATACTGATTTAAGCTTATAATAGAACTTTCCTGCCAAAACTGTTTGCACACCCTAAGAGCACAGATGATGGGCATTATTGTAAATTGAGTGTTCATGGGTGCTGCTGCCTTTTCCACTTAGAGACACATTTTAAGGTCCCTTCTGTCGGTTCCCAGATAGGGGGAAAGTTGAAGTGGTTAGTGGTTGAATCATGCCTCCCCCTCCAAGTCCTAAGCCACAGAACCTGTGACTGTGACCTTACTTGGAAAAAGGTATTTGCACATGAAATGAAGAATCTCAAAATAAGATCATCCTGGATTTAGGGCGAGCCCTAAATTCAATGGCAAGTGTCCTTATAAGAGAAACACAGAGGGAGATTTGACCCACAGGAACACAGGGGAGAAGCCCTGTGAAGATGAAGACAGAGATTGGAGTGATGCGGCCACAAGCCAAGGATGCCTGGAGTCCCCAGAAGCTGAGAGGCAGGGAAGGATCCTCCCCTCGAGGCTTCGGAGAGACAGCCTGGCCTCCAGAACCGGGAGAGAATACATCTTGGACCAAGTTTGTGGCAATTTCCTTGGCCGCCATAGGCAATTTTCTTCCCCAGTCCAGAAAGCCTCTGTTCTATTCTCCCTACACCTGAATTTCCAGAAGAAGCCGTCTCTCTCCCCCGAAAACTCCCCCTTTGGGCTCTTCCTCCAACCCTGACCTTGTCCTCTGCTAAACAACAGGCACACTGGTTACCACGCGCTCCACACTCACTTGGCACTCAGCACACACCAGATCTTAACGCACGTATGCTTATTATGCTCAGGAGATAATTACAAGCAACATTTATCACCTGCCTTGGAGTCTGCAAATTCCCTGCCGCACACGAGCTCGCTCTATCCTCACACTGAGCCATTGGGTGGGCAAGACCTCCATCAACGGCCTCGCTGCACAGACAGGAGATTCCCAGGAGGGAGCTCACTGACCTGCCAGTGTCATTCCCCATGTGATTTGAGCAAAGGATGGACAGCAAGCCCGTCTGTCTGTCTTCACCCTGAACCACATTTACCCAGAGCAGGGATTGTCGTCTTTTCCCTTTCAGTTTCTAGCACGGAGCTTAGCAATGGAAACAGAAGCTGATGTGAGTTTCCAGGAGCAGCTTGATTCAGCTCTATTTATGGTGCTGGGAAGAGAGCTGGTGGGAAAGCACTGCCATTAGGGACAAGTGATAGAGTTCTGGTGGGTTCTGGTGGGTTCTGCTGTGGAGGTGGTATCGCCCATGAACGCCCCAATGGGCAGTTCCATTGGCTGTATCTATCTGACCAGGAGGAAAGCAGTGGAGTTCAAGGTGATGAGCCACAGAAAATGAAGAAAGGGCAAAGCCGGGTGCCCTGACTGCACTTTTGTCTACACCCACTCAGCCTCCCCCCATGAGGTCTTAACCCTTGACGTTCCATAAAAAGACCGTGCTTTTGCCTTCCACAACTGGCCATCCAGTTGAGCAAATACCTACCTTGATTTAAACTCTCACTGAGAAAAAGACTAATCCTCGTCCTTGCCTGCCTACCAGAGAGGGCGTCGGGGTTGGAGGTGGGGGGTCGAGGGGCAGCATGGAAGCACCATCTGCCTGCAGGGGGCGCTGGAGCCACACAGAGGGGGAGGGGGAGGGGCCCCAGCCAACTGTCTCCAGGGACCAAAACCGCAGCCAGCAGGCAGAGCCCAGGGTCAGCCCTTGAGCCAAACAAACAGCAATCAGCCACAAAAGGGTGGTAATTCAGTCACCACTGGCCAGATGGGACCGGCCACCTTCTCAAATATGGTCTCCATCTTCCCCAGTCAACACATTGCCAGCAAGGCTAAGGCTGGGCTCATGACTGCCAGGCAGATGGGAGGAAGGGAGGGAAATTGTGGGCCAGAGAAGTTACGCGATTTGCCCTCGTTGCCCAGTGACTGCACCTTAAAATAGCCCTTTTCCAGGAAGCAGCCTCCATTAGTTCATCCTTTGTTTGTTTCCGAGAATGATGGAGAGGGCCCCGCTTACCACCTCCCATGGAAGCATGTTCCCTGCAGCTCTCACATCATAACTCCTCCCTATTCTTCTATCTCACATTCATTCAAAAGCCCATCCACTGACCCATTTTAGCCTCACAATGGCCCTGTGGAAAGAACCCAGTGAACTTCCTCTTTAATGATGGGGAAAAGTAGAGGCACCCAGAGTTCCAATTCAGGTTTTCCAGGTCCTGGAGGGAATCTGTACTTGGACAGGGCTGAGCATCCGTGGCCAGTACTTGAGGACATCTGTTGTCTTCTCAATACTGGATTCTCAATATCCTCACCCAGGACCCTCTCCCCTAGTTTAGGGTCTCGACTGTCCCGCATCACCCCACATGCATCCATCTCCCTGCTGGACTTCAGGCTCCGGACAGCAAGGATGGCTGCTCTGCTCATTTCATATCCCAGCAGCCTGGTGCCCGGTTTGGATGCACCTCCAAGGAGAGCCTTACCTGCCGTTTCGGAAGAAGCCTGCCCGCAGGTCCTGCGTGGGGCCGGCCCTTCGGATGGGGGTGAACGGCCGTCTTTTCTCAGCACCCAGTGTGGCTTCCTCAGTCTGCTGGCTCTCAGCTGGAAACGACTTTGCAAGAAATTCCCTTTGTACCTGGGGGACGAGAAGCACGTGTGCAGTGATCAGCCTTGAGAGTGTGTCCGGGAGCTCACAGGCACAAAAATCCAAGACAGGATATGCCCAGAGGATAAAATCCAGGTCCGTGTGGGAAGCCTGGGAGAACACAGGGACGTGAGGTCCAGGCAGCTCATCAGCTGTCAGGAACCCCTTTTCCCTCCAATCGTCATTCTCCCGCCAGGACGCGGGGATGAAAACAGGACGCAACTCAGGCGGCCGTTGTAGGGATGAAATGAGATAGTGCCTAGAAAATGCTTCCCACACCACTTAGCATACAACAAGCGCTTAATAAAGGTCAGTTGCTGTAATTAAATACTGAATTATATGGTCTTGACTACTTACTAAACAGGCTGTCCAGTAGAACTTTCCACAGTGATGGGCGTCTTCTATAACCTGCATGGACCAATACGGTGGCCACTAACCACAGGCAGCTCTAGAGTGAGTGAAATGTAGTTCATGTGTCCGAGGAACTGAGCTTTACATTCAATTTCATTTTAATGAGTTTAAAGAGCCACTGGTGGCTAGTGCCTACCGTTATTGGACAGGTCAGGCCCAAAGCATCTCCTCTGAAAAAACGGGCATCACACATGCTACCCCTAGAGAAGCTCTTCCAGATCATCTGGTCTATGTAAAATAGAAAGCTAGTGGGAAGCAGCCGCATAGCACAGGGAGATCAGCTTGGTGCTTTGTGACTACCTACAGGGGTGGGATAGGGAGGGTAGGAGGGAGGGAGACGCAAGAGGGAGGGGAGATGGGGACATATGTATACGTATAGCTGATTCACTTTGTTATACAGCAGAAACTAACACACCATCGTAAAGCAATTATACTCCAATAAAGATGTTAAATAAATAAAAGGTGAAATAAACATTCAAAAAAAATATAATAATCTCTAAAACAGAGCCTTCACATCCCAGGGGGAGGGCACGACAAGGGTAGAGAAAGAAAATAGTGAGCTTCTCAGCATCACTATTAGAGAAATGCTAATCAAAACTACAATGTGAGACTTCCGGGAGGATGGCGGAAGGGTAAGACGCGGAGATCACCTTCCTCCCCACAGATACACCAGAAAATACATCTACACGTGGAACAACTCCTACAGAACACCTACTGAACGCTGGCAGAAGACCTCAGACCTCCCAAAAGGCAAGAAACCCCCCCACGTACTTGGGTAGGGAAAAAGAAAAAAGAATAAACAGAGGGGAAAGCTTCGGGGCTGCGGGGGAGAGCGCAGCCACAGGGTTGCGGAGGGAAGGCGGGAAGACTACCGCACAGAGGATCGGTGCCGACCAGCACTCACCAGGCCGAGAGGCTTGTCTGCTCCCCCGCCAGGGCGGGCGGGTCTGGGAGCTGAGGCTCGGGCTTCGGTCGGAGTGCCGGGAGAGGACTGGGGTTGGCGGCGTGAACACAGCCTGCAGGGCGTTAGTGCGCCACGGCTGATCGGGAGGGAGTCCAGGGAAAAGTCTGGAGCTGCCGAAGAGGCAAGAGACTTTTTCTTCCCTCTATGTTTCCTGGTGCGCGAGGAGAGGGGATTAAGAGCGCTGCTTAAAGGAGCTCCAGAGACGGGCGCGAGACGCGGCTATCAGCGCGGACCCCAGAGACGGGCGGGAGACGCTAAGGCTGCTGCTGCCGCCACCAAGAAGCCTGTGTGCGAGCACAGGTCACTATCCACACCTCCCTTCCCGGGAACCTGTGCAGCCCGCCACCGCCAGGGTCCCGGGATCCAGGGACAACTTCCCCGGGAGAACGCACGGCGCGCCTCAGGCTGGTGCAACGTCACGCCGCCCAGCGCCTCACGCTGATGCAACGTCACGCCGCCTCTGCCGCCGCAGGCCCGCCCCGCCTCCGTGCCCCTCCCTCCCCCGGTCTGAGTGAGCCAGAGCCCCCGAATCAGCGGCTCCTTTAACCCCGTCCCGTCTGAGCGAAGAACAGACGCCCTCCAGCGACCTACACGCAGAGGCGGGGCCAAATCCAAAGCTGAGCCCCGGGAGAACAAAGAAGAGAAAGGGAAATCCCTCCCAGCAGCCTCAGGAGCAGCGGATTAAAGCTCCACAATCAACTTGATGTACCTTGCATCGGTGGAATACCTGAATAGACAATGAATCATCCCAAATTGAGGAGATGGACTTTGAGAGCAAGATTTATGATTTTTTCCCCTTTTCCTCTTTTTGTGAGTGTGTATGTGTATGCTTCTGTGTGAGATTTTGTCTGTATAGCTCTGCTTCCACCATTTGTCCTATGGTTCTATCCGTCCGTTGTTTATTTTTTCTCTTAATAATTATTTTTTTATTTTAATAACTTTATTATATTTTATCTTATTTTATTTTATTTTACTTTATCTTCTTTCTTTCTCTTTTTCCTTCTTTCCTTCCCTCCTTCCTCCCTCCCTCCCTCCTTCCTTTCTTTCTACTTCTAATAATTCTTTCTTTCTACTTTTTTTCCCTTTTCTTCTGAGCCGTGTGGATGAAAGGCTCTTGGTGCTGCAGCCAGGAGTCAGTGCTGTGCCTCTGAGGTGAGAGAGCCAACCTCAGGACACTGGTCCACAAGAGACCTCCCAGCTCCACATATCAAATGGCGAAAATCTCCCAGAGATCTCCATCTCAACACCAGCACCCAGCTTCACTCAACGACCAGCAAGCTACAGTGCTGGACATCCTATGCCAAACAACTAGCAAGACAGGAACACAACCCCAACCATTAGCAGAGAGGCTGCCCCAAATCATAATAAGTCCACAGACACCCCAAAACACACCACCAGACGTGGACCTGCCCACCAGAAAGACAAGATCCAGCCTCATCCACCAGAACACAGGCACTCGTCTCCTCCACCAGGAAGCCTACACAACCCACTGAACCAACCTTAGCCACTGGGGACAGACACCAAAAACAACGGGAACTACGAACCTGCAGCCTGCAAAAAGGAGACCCCAAACACAGTAAGATAAGCAAAATGAGAACACAGAGAAACACACAGCAGATGAAGGAGCAAGATAAAAACCCACCAGACCTAACAAATGAAGAGGAAATAGGCAGTGTACCTGAAAAAGAATTCAGAATAATGATAGTAAAGATGACCCAAAATCTTGGAAATAGAATAGACAAAATGCAAGAAACATTTAACAAGGACCTAGAAGAACTAAAGATGAAACAAACAACGATGAACAACACAATAAGTGAAATTAAAAATACTCTAGATGGGATCAATAGCAGAATAACTGAGGCAGAAGAACGGATAAGTGACCTGGAAGATAAAAGAGTGGAAATAACTACTGCAGAGCAGAATAAAGAAAAAAGAATGAAAAGAACTGAGGACAGTCTCAGAGACCTCTGGGACAACATTAAACGCACCAACATTCGAATTATAGGGGTTCCAGAAGAAGAAAAGAAAAAGAAAGGGACTGAGAACATATTTGAAGATATTATAGTTGAAAACTTCCCTAATATGGGAAAGGAAATAGTTAATCAAGTCCAGGAAGCACAGAGAGTCCCATACAGGATAAATCCAAGGAGAAACACGCCAAGACACATATTAATCAAACTGTCAAAAATTAAATACAAAGAAAACATATTAAAAGCAGCAAGGGAAAAACAACAAATAACACACAAGGGAATCCCCATAAGGCTAACAGCTGATCTTTCAGCAGAAACTCTGCAAGCCAGAAGGGACTGGCAGGACATATTTAAAGTGATGAAGGAGAAAAACCTGCAACCAAGATTACTGTACCCAGCAAGGATCTCATTCAGATTTGATGGAGAAATTAAAGCCGTTACAGACAAGCAAAAGCTGAGAGAGTTCAGCACCACAAAACCAGCTCTACAACAACTGCTAAAGGAACTTCTCTAGGCAAGAAACACAAGAGAAGGAAAAGACCTACAACAATTACAAATAATGAACCCACAACAATTAACAAAATGGGAATAGGAACATACATATCGATAATTACCTTAAATGTAAATGGACTAAATGCTCCCACCAAAAGACACAGATTGGCTGAATGGATAAAGAAACAAGACCCATATATTTGCTGTCTACAAGAGACCCACTTCAGACCTAGAGACACATACAGACTGAAAGTAAGGAGATGGAAAAAGATATTTCATGCAAATGGAAACCAAAAGAAAGCTGGAGTAGCAATTCTCATATCAGACAAAATAGACTTTAAAATAAAGACTATTAGAAGAGACAAAGAAGGACACTACATAATGATCAAGGGATCGATCCACGAAGAAGATATAACAATTGTAAATATTTATGCACCCAACATAGGAGCACCTCAATACGTAAGGCAAATACTAACAGCCATAAAAGGGAAAATCCACAGTAACACATTCATGGTAGGGGACTTTAACACCCCACTTTCACCAATGGACAGATCATCCAAAATGAAAATAAATAAGGAAACACAAGCTTTAAATGATACATTAAACAAGATGGACTTAATTGATATTTATAGGACATTCCATCCAAAAATAACAGAATACACATTTTTCTCTAGTGCTCATGGAATATTCTCCAGGATAGATCATATCCTGGGTCACAAATCAAGCCTTGGTAAATTTAAGAAAATTGAAATTGTATCAAGTATCTTTTCCAACCACAACACTATGAGACTAGATATCAATTACAGGAAAAGATCTGTAAAAAATACAAACACATGGAGGCTAAACAATACACTACTTAATAACGAAGTGATCACTGAAGAAATCAAAGAGGAAATTAAAAAATACCTAAAAACAAATGACAATGGAGACACAACGACCCAAAATCTATGGGATGCAGCAAAAGCAGTTCTAAGAGGGAAGTTTATAGCAATACAATCCTACCTTAAGAAACAGGTAAGAACAGGAAACATCTCGAATAAACAACCTAACCTTACACCTAAAGCAATTAGAGAAAGAAGAACAAAAAAACCCCAAAGTTAGCAGAAGGAAAGAAATCATAAAGATCAGATCAGAAATAAAGAAAAAGAAATGAAGGAAACGATAGCAAAGATCAATAAAACTAAAAGCTGGTTCTTTGAGAAGATAAACAAAATTGATAAACCATTAGCCAGACTCATCAAGAAAAAAAGGGAGAAGACTCAAGTCAATAGAATTAGAAATGAAAAAGAAGTAACAACTGACACTGCAGAAATACAAAAGATCATGAGAGATTACTACAGGCAACTCTATGCCAATAAAATGGGCAACCTGGAAGAAATGGACAAATTCTTAGAAACTGCCAAGAAACTGCCAAAACAACCTGCCAAGACTGAATCAGGAAGAAAGAGAAAATATGAACAGACCAATCACAAGCACTGAAATTGAAACTGTGATTAAAAATCTTCCAACAAACAAAAGCCCAGGACCAGATGGCTTCACAGGCGAATTCTATCAAACATTTAGAGAAGAGATAACACCTATCCTTCTCAAACTCTTCCAAAATATAGCAGAGGGAGGAACACTCCCAGACTCATTCTACGAGGCCACCATCACCGTGATACCAAAACCAGACAAGGATGTCACAAAGAAAGAAAACTACAGGCCAGTATCACTGATGAACATAGATGCAAGAATCCTGAACAAAATACTAGCAAACAAAATCCAACAGCACATTTAAAGGATCATACACCATGATCAAGCGGGGTTTATTCCAGGAATCCAAGGATTCTTCAATATACGCAAATCAATCAACGTGATACACCATATTAACAAACTGAAGGAGAAAAACCATATGATCATCTCAATAGATGCAGAGAAAGCTTTCGACAAAATTCAACACCCATTTATGATAAAAACCCTGCAGAAAGTAGGCATGGGGGAACTTTCCTCAACATAATAAAGGCCATATATGACAGACCCACAGCCAGCATCATCCTCAATGGTGAAAAACTGAAAGCATTTCCACTAAGATCAGGAACAAGACAAGGTTGCCCACTCTCACCACTCGTATTCAACAGAGTTTTGAAAGTTTTAGCCACAGCAATCAGAGAAGAAAAGGCAATAAAAGGAATCCACGTCAGAAAAGAAGAAGTAAAGCTGTCACTGTTTGCAGATGACATGATACTATACATAGAGAATCCTAAAGATGCTACCAGAAAACTACTAGAGCTAATCAATGAATTTGGTAAAGTAGCAGGATACAAAATTAATGCACAGAAATCTCTGGCATTCCTATACACTAAGGATGAAAAATCTGAAAGTGAAATCAAGAAAACACTCCCATTTACCACAGCAACAAAAAGAATAAAATATCTTGGAATAAACCTACCTAAGGAGACAAAAGACCTGTATGCAGAAAATTATAAGACACTGATGAAAGAAATTAAAGATGATACAAATAGATGGAGAGATATACCATGTTCTTGGATTGGAAGAATCAACATTGTGGAAATGACTCTACTACCCAAAGCAATCTACAGATTCAATGCAATCCCTATCAAACTACCACTGGCATTTTTCACAGAACTAGAACAAAAAATTTCACAATTTGTATGGAAACACAAAAGACCCCAAATAGCCAAAGCAATCTTGAGAATGAAAAACAGAGCTGGAAGAATCAGGCTCCCTGACTTCAGCCTGTACTACAAAGCTACAGTAATTAAGACAGTATGGTATTGGCACAAAAACAGAAAGATAGAACAATGGAACAGGATAGAAAGCCCAGAGATAAACCCACGCACATATGGTCACCTTGTCTTTGATAAACGAGGCAGGAATGTACAGTGGAAAAAGGACAGCCTCTTCAATAAGTGCTGCTGGGAAAACTGGACAGGTACATGTAAAAGTGTGAGATTAGATCATTCCCTAACACCATACACAAAAATAAGCTCAAAATGGATTAAATACCTAAATGTAAGGCCAGAAACTATCAAACTCTTAGAGGAAAACATAGGCAGGACACTCTATGACATACATCTCAGCAAGGTCCTTTTTGACCCACCTCCTAGAGAAATGGAAATAAAACCAAAAAGAAACAAATGGGACCTAATGAAACTTAAAAGCTTTTGCACAGCAAAGGAAACCATAAACAAGACCAAAAGACAACCCTCAGAATGGGAGAAAATATTTGCAAATGAAGCAACTGACAAAGGATTAATCTCCAAAATTTATAAGCAGGTCATGCAGCTTAATAACAAAAAAACAAACAACCCAATCCAAAAATGGGCAGAAGACCTAAATAGACATTTCTCCAAAGAAGATATACAGACTGCCAACAAACACATGAAAGAATGCTCAACATCACTAATCATTAGAGGAATGCAAATCAAAACTACAATGAGATATCATCTCATACCAGTCAGAATGGCCATCATCAAAAAATCTAGAAACAATAAATGCTGGAGAGGGTGTGGAGAAAAGCGAACCCTCTTGCACTGTTGGTGGGAATGTAAATTGATACAGCCACTGTGGAGAACAGTATGGAGGTTCCTTAAAAAACTACAAATAGAACTACCATGTGACCCAGCAATCCCACTACTGGGCATATACCCTGAGAAAACCATAATTCAAAAAGAGTCATGTACCAAAATGTTCATTGCAGCTCTATTTACAATAGCCCGGAGATGGAAACAACCTAAGTGTCCATCATCGGATGAATGGATAAAGAAGATGTGGCACATATATACAATGGAATATTACTCAGCCATAAAAAGAAACGAAATTGAGCTATTTGTAATGAGGTGGATAGACCTAGAGTCTGTCATACAGAGTGAAGTAAGTCAGAAAGAGAGAGACAAATACCGTATGCTAACACATACATATGGAATTTAAGAAAAAAAATGTCATGAAGAACCTAGGGGTAAAACAGGAATAAAGACACAGACCTACTAGAGAATGGACTTGAGGATATGGGGAGGGGGAAGGGTAAGGTGTGACAAAGCGAGAGAGAGGCATGGACATATATACACTACCAAACGTAAGGTAGATAGCTAGTGGGAAGCAGCCGCATAACAAAGGGAGATCAGCTCGGTGCTTTGTGACCGCCTGGAGGGGTGGGATAGGGAGGGTGGGAGGGAGGGAGACGCAAGAGGGAAGAGATATGGGAACATATGTGTATATATAACTGATTCATTTTGTTGTAAAGCAGAAACTAACATACCATTGTAAAGCAATTATACTCCAATAAAGTTGTTAAAAAAAAAAAGAAAATACTTTAAAACACATATTTACAAAGTACATTGATTTTTTCAGTCGATTCCATTTTATTGATTTTATGAAATAGGTTAATCATTCATATTTCACTTCAGATTATAAATGGTTTTGATATTGCTTTCTAAGATACAAAATCTTTACTCTTCCTAATAAAATTAAACCTTGAAAAAAAAGAAACAAAAATAAAGTATTCCCTTCTAATAAGGAAATAGTAAAGATACATGTAAAAACCAAAAGACCAGTAAATATGTTCAAAGTCAAGCCTGGCTGCCCATGAAAATATTAGATAAAAGCTGGTATTGTAGAGTTGATTTAAACACAAGTGAAGAATCTGTTGAAGACCAGGGTTCCACCAGAATGTTGAGATTACCAATTCAATTTTGTGATACAATTTTATGATATTGTTCCTATATATCATAAAAGGAAATCTCCTGTAACAGAATCTGACCATTTTCTGATCACCTGAAGTCTTACCACCAATGATGAAGTGCTTATTCCTAGTGGATCCATTGATGATCCCCCGGAAAGGCTTAAAGAGAGACCTTCCAGCAACCCCTGCCCATCAGAGCCACTCCCAGAAATGCAGAGGGCTTGTGATTGTAACCAGAAGTCACAACTCAGCCAAGGCTTCTTAATCACAGGATGGCTTCCTGAGGCCTCCCGTCTTGCTGCTGGAAATGGCCAGCAAGGAACACATGTCAAAGTGAGCTCCACAACTGGGAAGTCTCGTCTAAAATGACTGAGGTTAAGTCTAAATACTGAGCACCCAGCTCAGGACCCTTAATGAATGTCTTTTGTTTGTTTGTTTTTAATGACCCCAAAAGAAAGGACAGAGGGAGGGAGGATGACAAAGGTAGAAAGAGCCGAGTGTGTGACATGGTGTCTATGGTCTATGGGAACTGCTTAGACAGTTATTCCTTATGGTAGGAATTATTGTAATCATAATTCTAAACTGTTATTTAAATGACAAACATCCTACATATCACTTACAACAAAACATGTAAGACATGCATTTATGGTTTCTTAATTTGTGCAAAACCTGCTATCTATCACAGCAACATGACAAGCCAGAGGCTTCTAAATAATCCTAAAAAATAAAAATAAAAATAACTTTTAAGGAAACTATCAACATTGCCCTCTACCTCTGGGCAGGCCTATGCAGCTATTCAAAACCAACTGGTGCTTATTTTACGGTTAATGTTTGGTTTTCTTTTTTAACATCTTTATTGGAGTTTAATTGCTTTACAATGCTATGTTAGTTTAAATAAAAAACAAACAAACGAACAAAAAAAAAAAAACTACAATGAGGTAGCATCTCACACCATCAGAATGCCATCACTAAAAATTCTACAAATAACAAACGCTGGAGAGGGCGTGGAGAAATGGGAACCCTCCTACACTGTTGATGGAAACGTATATTGGTACAGCCACTGTGGAAAACAGTATGGAGGTTCCTCTAAAAACTAAGCATAGAGTTGTCATATGATCCAGCTATCCCACTCCTGGGGATATATCCAGACAAAACTATAATTCAAAAAGATACAAGCACTCCTATGTTCATAGCAGCATTATTCACAATAGCCAAGACATGGAAACGACCTAAATGTCCATTGACAGATGAACGGATAAAGAAGATGTGGTACATATATACAACGGAATATTACTCAGCCATAAAAAAATAATGAAATAATGTCATTTGCAGCAACATGAGACCTAGACATTATCATACTAAATGAAGTAAGTCAGAAAGAGAAAGAGAAATACCGTACGATACCACTTACATGTGGAATCTAAAATATGACACAAATGAACTTAACTACAACACAGAAACGGGCTCACATACATAGAGAACAGATGTGTGGTTGCCAAGTGGGGGGAGCGGAGAGAAATGGATTGGGAGTTTGGGATTAGCACATGCAAACTATTATATATAGAATGGATAAATAGCAAGGTCCTACTGTATAGCACAGGGAACTATATTCAATATCCTGGGATAAACCATAATGGAAAAGAATGTGTGTATATATATATATATATAACTGAATCACTTTGCTGTACAGCAGAAATTAACACAACACTGTAAATCAACTATACTTCAATAAAATAAATTTAAAAAGAATACTGAGCTTCTATCTACAGTTATTTTTATCTAGACTTTCTTATATCTATTGTTGCAGGCCCTTTATAATGCACATAATACATCAGGGGAGTAGAACCGATGGATAACTGGTAAATGAACAGCTGTGCATTTCTTAGGGTGCAGGCTAAAAATTTTTTACCAATAAGAATGTGCAGCCGAAAGCAGACCAGCAAGCTGGTCTAGCCCCCCACTTGGCAGGTGAAAGAACTGAGAGGCAGAACGCCTGCAATATGCCCTAAGACTTGAAGCCCTGCAGCCAGGTGGGAGCTAAACTCTTGACTCGAGTCCCTGAACCATTTTGACCATTATCAGTGCTCAGCTCTTTGGAAAGATCTTTGCACCGCTTCTAGCTGCCTGGTTGAGCCACAGGGACTCCCTTCCCTTTGCAAGCCTCAGTTTACAAGAATTCTGTTCCCTCGATGATGCTCTTTAGAGCCACCAGGCTGGGGAGGAAGGTGAGGTAACCTGCTTGGCCATTTTTCTTTCTCATTTGTCTGAGCTGCCGCCAACATCCAGCCGCAGTCCCCTAATAATCAGGGCTGCTTGCAGAATTTAAGTAAGATCTGCAGAATTCCGTATCCTCTTGGGCGCTCATTTTCATAGCAGCAACAAGGAAAAAGCGACTTTTTCTTCATCTTTTTCATGTTTGGGAGAGGCTCCACTTACAGGCACTATGGCCTCCTGGGCCCTGGGCAGGAGCTGTCGCTCCCCAGGGGTGCCTTCCTGGTTCTTTGAAGCAACGCATCCCTGCTTGTCAAGACCCCAGGTTCCTGAAAGACTATCTGAGCCCAGGTGGAGAGCAACAGGGCTGCCGTTCTGCTAATCACAAATCCCTGAACCAGTCGGGGCTCCTGCTGGGCCGGGGGAGAGTGATTTCCAAGTACAGAGACAAAGGCAGGAAGGAAGGTGGGAGGTGTGGGAGCATTCTTCCCCTGTGTGCCGTGGGTCACCTTTGCCCCCAGTCAGTGGGTGACTGCCTACAAGCTGGCAGGTGTTAAGAATGGCACAGTTTGAACTGCAGGGAGGTGTGCTTTTGGAAAACGGACAAAAGCGAGGAACTGCACTCAATGAAAACAACTAGGAGACTGCTGAGAGAGCTCCAGCCTCTGGATTCAGATCTCATTAAGACGGAATTTGGACCCTTTTGGCCTTGGGGGGAGCCCAAGTGGATCTTGGCATTGTCTTCAAAGCAATTTTTGTTTAGTCATGGGCAGGGTCTACTTTTTTCCCTCCTGTGTTCTCCAGAACATTCTGTGTGCAGCCCCTCCTAGAGCAGCATCACCCTGGGAACGGACAGCCACGGTGGGGCAGGTCCTGCAAGCTCGCCGTCACCCGTCCTGCAAGGCCCCTCGCAGTTCAGCAGATGCCATCAGTGCCTGTCTCCACCGCCTTCACCAGGCTGCTCGTCTGTGGCTGGCTGCTGGGACGCACACTTACCACCTTCTCAAGAGGGCTGCCCTAGGCCAGTGGCAGCCAGCTTGCCTGGAAGGCCTGGGAGGGTGTGCACACCCCTCACGAAGGGCCGTTAGCCATTGACTGACTGTCACAGGGTGTGAGAGCCCAGTCCCTTTGCCTCTGAGCGGGACCATCTCTGGCATGCACTTCACACTCCAGAGCTCCCTGTGGGATCAGGCACGACTGGACACCCAAGCCCGCATCTTTGCTGAGTTCTTCCGTCGCCCTTGTCTACTTCCGTCATCCCTTACAAGTCTCCTGAGAGCCCTCCCTGCGTAAATCTCTTGTACAAGAATCCCCGTCTCAGGCTCTGCTCCTAGGCAGCCCAACCTCAGATGCAAGGTTAGAGTGTCGCCCCTGCTTCTCTTCTTCTCACTCCCATCCGCCTATTTCCCCCAGAAGCACTCGGGCATGTTTGCCAAGCCTCCTTAAATATGCATGTATGCTTATAAATATGTAGTGTCGCTTTTGTGCGTGACATTGTACCACAGAGCCATTCTTATTCTCACTTTATTTTTACTCAAGGCTATGTTTTGAAGATCAGTCTAGATTTTTGTATTCATGTCTAATCCTCTGCTTTTAGCTGTCTTGTACAGTGCTTTACATTTTGTTTTAATAAGCTGCTATTTAAGGGCCAGACTTTAAATCCAACTCATACTTGACACACCCTCTGCTCTCTTGGTCTCTCTCTCTGTAGATCTTCCTGTAAGAGCCGACATTATCAGCACTTACATAAGAACAGCACAATATCTTTGTTTATAGACCTCATGGAAGACCAATCAGAAAAAAGCTTTCTTACCCCAGGTCAGCACCAGCCGGGGCACTGATGACTGGTGGACCAAGGTCAAGAGCACAGGGGACACCAGCTTTGCCTGGAGTCCAGTGGGAAGCTCACAAAAGGAGGCAGGGTGAGGTCTGTCATGTATCTTGATGCCGATTGACAGCCATTGACTACCCTGCCTACTCCAATCCCGCCCTGACCCCCATGCCCACTGTCCCTTTTATCAGCCAGGTCTTGGAAGGTAGATCCAAGGAGGCAGACTTGCAGGTTTGCGTGGCCTGCCTGACACACGCTCATCCTGGGGAAGGAGTATGTGGTGTGTCATATTATCCTCCTCACTTTCCTCTCTTGATCCCACGGGGAGTAACAAAGCAAAGAGAAGTGGAGTGGAGGTATAGCAGACCCTCAGCATCCCACCAAACCGGACTTGAGACTGGGGTCAAAGCTCTGGTGCCGTGGAGCACGTCACAGAGGGTCTCAGCCATGAGGAGTGGCGGCCACCTCATCCCTAGGTCTGCGTCTCCATCTCATCTCAGAGTTACCTCATGGAATGAGTAAAAAGTGAGCAGACACAGGCTCAGACTATAAACTTCTGCTTTATGAGGAAAAACACCATCAATTAAGAGATTTCCATCCTCTGTGCATTCTCCTGTGCTCTCCCCTTCTGTGATGGATCTACATTTTAGGGTTTACAAAGCACCCTTCACCCACATAACCTCCAATCTCCTCTCCACTCATCCCGATTCACTTGGGGCTTCACAATTCATTGTTCGTTGTCAGGAGCTCCCTAGAACAAGTCTCTGAGCGCTTCATGCTTCGTACAGCACTGTACACAGTTACAAATTAATCAGTAAAATTCAATTCCATGGTCCAGTGCCTGCTCTGGGCACGGCCGAGACATTGTTAATGAATGCTCTGAATCTCTATGCCTCTAGTTAATGTCAGGGCAATTAGGTGTCCAAGTATGAATTTTCTACATTTTCCCATTTCCACTCTGAAAATGGACCCTGCCTTTTCTAATCCCTCTCCTTTAACTCATGTGCTTTCATTAATGACAACACCCATTTTCATTACAGTGTGGTGTTTGGAGCTGGCAACAAAGAGTCGAATGATACACAAGGGAGGGCCCTGAAATAAACTTCAGGTACAAACGGGAAGTTAAAATACAGCAAATAAGTGAAAAAAGGGGGTTGGGCCAGGGGTCTATAAGCTTTTTATATAAAGGTCCAGGTAATAAATATTTTAGACTTTACAAGCCACATACAATCTCTGCCACACATTTTTCATATACATATATATACACATATGTGTGTGTGTATATATATGTATGTATGTATGTATGTATGTATGTATGTATTGGGGTGGCCATAAAGTTCGTTCGGGTTTTTGGTACCATCTTACAGACAAACCTGAATGAACTTTTTGGCCAATCCAGTATACATATACACATTCTTTTTAAAATGTAAAAATCATGCCTACCTCACATACAGGTATACAGGACATACACAGGGCATACAGAAACAAGCCAAGAGCCAAACTTGACCCAAGGTCCACTGTTTTCTATATAAACAAAAATAAAAATAAATCCTTCTTTACATTAATATATATAGAGAAAGAACATAAGGGACTATCTTTTTGTGTTTGTGACATTGGGGGCTTGAGACAAGGAAAAATTTCTTAGACAAAACAAAAAATAATAATCGTAAAGGAAAAGGTAACTCCATCTGACTACATCAAAACATGCAATTTCTTGATGATCAAAGAAGCATAAGCAAGGTTAGAAAATAAGAAGTCCATTTCTAACAGTACAGTGAACTAGTTACTTTGGTTGACTACCCCCATATTTACCCTTATACTGAAACCAACGAAAAATGTAGATTAAATATAAAAATGTTTACAATTTATATTTAAACGCATTGGTGTTCTGATTAAAAGGTAAGATATATTTAAAAGTTAAAAACCAAGTGGAAAAAAGTGAGAGTGATTTCATTTTGAGGGCATTTGCCAAACCAGGTGAGCTTGCCCTTTTGTTTCCATGATCCTGCTCTTCCATTTCCATTGTCTGGTGGGGTTCAGGGTACATGATTCAAACCCAGAATCTACCTGTGAGTCAGGTGGAAGATCCAACCTCTACTCCTGCAGAAAACTGAGACCTCAGAGGCTATACCCTCAATATATGGGTTAATTAGGGATAATACATCCTACCCCCACCACCTGCCCAGAGAATATATATATTTTTAAATTCCAATCTTATCACTGAGTGGAGGGAGCAAAAGTCTCTCCTGTTAATTTCATAACAATAAGACAGTCTTCTCATGGGTTTGCAATCTGAATTCACACTACCCTGTGACATGGAGAAACCTACAACCAAGAACCTTATTTAAAGTAGTGCTCATTGTGTGCCCCCAGGCACCTAGCAGAAGCAAAACAAATCATTACTGGAGAAACCCACCACAAAGTTGCAAAAATCTCAGCTCACCATCAAATATCCAAAAACAAACAAGGAAACAAGATACCATAAGTGAGAGCTCATATATAAAACAGAGTCAGACATGCCAAGACTTCCTGTGTTGGCATTATCAGATGCAAAATATTTAGTGTGTCTTTTTAAAAGGTTGAAAATAAGAGTACAGTTTACATAAATAGAAAAAACAATCCTAAAATACATATGGAACCACAAGAGACTCCAAATAACTGAAGCAATCTTGAGCAAGAAGAACAAAGCAGGAGGCATCACACTTCCTGGGTTTTTTAAATATATCACAAAGCTACAGTAATAGAAACAGTATGGTACTGGCATAAAAACAGATGTATTAACAAATGGAACAGAATAAAGAGACCAGAAATAAACCCCCACATTTACTGTAAACTGATTTTCAATGGGGATGGGAGGAAGAGGACAAGAATATACAATGGGGAAAAGATAGTCTCTTCAATAAATGGTGTTGGGAAAACTGGATATCCACATGCAAAACAGTGAAATTAGACCCTTGTCTTACACCATACCCAAAAAATCAACTCCAAATGCATTAAAGACCTAAACATAAGACCTGAAACTAAAACTCTTAGAAGGAAACATAGAGAAAATCTGCTTGTACTGGCCTTGGTAATGATTTCTTGGATATGATGCCAAAAACACAGGCCACAAAAGCAACAATAAACATGTGGGACAACATCAAACCAAAAAGCCTCTGCACAGCAAAGGAAACAATCAACAGAATGAAATGGTAACCTAGGGAATGGTAGAAAATATTTGCAAACCATATATCTGACAGGGAACCAATATCCAAAATACATAAGGAACTCACACAACTGAATAGCAAAACGAATAGGAAAAAAACCCAAGAACTCAATTATTAAATGGGCAAAGGACATGAATAGATATTTCTCAAAAGAAGACATACGAATGGCCAACAGGTATATGAACAGGTGCTCAACATCAGGGAAATACAAATCAAACCTACAGTGAGATATCACCTCACACCTCTTAAAATGGCTCTCATCAAAGAGGCAAAAGGTAAGTGTTGGTGAGGATGTGGAGAAAGGGGACCCTTGTACATTGTTGGTAGGAATGTAAATTTATGCAGCCATTATGGAAAGCAGTATGAAAGTGCCTCAAAACCTTAAAAATAGAAGTCCTCTATGACCCAGCAATCCCACTTCTGGGTAAATACCCAAACAAATTGAAATCAGGATCTTGAAAAGATAACTGCACACCTATGTTCATTGCAGCATTATTTACAATAGCCAAGACATGGAAACAACCCAAACATTCATCGATGACTAGATAAAGAAAATGTGGTGTATACATAAAATGGGATATTACTTGTCTTAAAAAGGAGAGAAATATTGCCATTTACTACAACAGGGATGAACTGGAAAATATTATGCTAAATGAAATAAGCCAGATACAGAACAAATACTACATGATCCCACTTAAATCAGGAACCTAACGTAGTCAATGTCATCAAAACAGAGAATAGAATAGTGGTTACCAGGGATGGAGGGAGGGAGAATCAAGAAGGTGTTGATCTAAGGGTACAAAGTTTCACTTCTACAAAATGAATAAATACTAGATATCTACTGCACACCACAGTGCATACAGTTAACGATACTGTATTATATACTTAAAACGATACTGTTAATGATACTGTATTATATACTTAAATGATATCTGTATACCATCTATATATTTAAACAATATCTGTATATCTAGTACTTAAACGATAACTGTATCATTAACGATACAGTTAACGATACTGTATTACATACTTAAAATTTTCTTAATTTAAAATTTACATAAAATTTAAATCTTATGTCAAATATTCTTATCAAAAAACAAAAAAGAGGAAGGGAAGAAACTTCTAGAGATGATGGATAAGTTTAGGAAAGTGTAGGACACTGAATGTGGTGATGGCTTCATGGGTGTACACGTACCTTCAAACTTGTCAAGATGTATATATTAAATATATACAGCTTTTATGTTTGTCAATCATACCTCAATTTAAAAAAAGAAGAGTAAAGAGCAAGAGACTATAAAAATGACCAGGCAGATTTGAAAAATAATTAAATGGAACTTAAAAAAAATTAAATATAATATTGTCAGGAATTAAATTTAAAACTCGACAGACATGTAAAAGCAGGGGACCAATTAAGAGGCCATTGCATTAGCCCAGGGACTTCTTCTGACCAACATGGTATAGCAGTGACTAGATGTGCCCTCCCAAATAAGAAAATGGACAAATGTCTAAAACAATGATTCTCAGGACATTAGACACCAAGCAATGAAAGCAGTGGTCCCTGAGAGAAGACGAACAGATGAGGTGAGCCTCATGGTTGCCTTGGCTTCCTGGCGGGGAAACTTTCCAGGTCCAGCAACATTTGTTGAAAAGACTATACTTTTGCCATTGAACTTCCTTTGAACCTTAGTCAAAAATCAATTGACCATGTATGTGTGGTCTATTTCTGTATTCTTTATTCTGTTTCATTGATCTATTTGTCGATTTTGATGTGAATACCACACTGCCTTGAATATTTAAGTTTTAGAGTAACCCTTCAAGTCAGGCAGTGTCATCAAAACAACATGGCATATGCATCAAAATAGACAAATAGATGAACAAATCATGCTGGAACAATTAGGTATCCACCTGCAAAACTAAGAACTTTGATTTATACATCACACCATATACAAAAATTTGATCCTAGGTCTGAATATTAAACCTACAACAGTAAAGCTACAGAAGAAAACTTAAGAGAAAAATCTTTGTGGCTATGATTTAGGCCAAGATTTTTTAGTTATGACATCAAAAGCACAATCCAAAGAAAGAATGATAATTGGAATTCATCAAAATTTAAAATGTCTGCCCTTTAAAAGACACTGTTAAGAGAATTCAAAACAAAAAACAAGGCACAGACTGGAAGGAAACATTTACCACTTGCATATCGGAAAAAGGACTTATAGCCAGAATATATAAATAACTCTCAAAATTCAATAAGAAGAAAACTAACAACCCATTTTTAGTGGGAAAAGATGCAAACAGATATTCCACCAAAAAAGTTACATAAATGACAAATAAGCACATGAAAAGATAGTCAATATCATCATTTATTAGGGAAATGTAAATTCAAACTAATACAATACCATTAGACATCTATTAGAATGACAAAAATTAAAAAGGATGGCCATACTAAGTGTTGGCAAGGAGGTGGAGAAGCAGAAGCTGTCACACACTGCTCGTGGAAATGTAAAATGATACAACCACTTTGGAAAACAGCTTGGCAGCATCTTAAAAAATTATGCCTCTACCATATATGATCCAGACATTCCACTCTTCGGTATTTACTCAAGAGAATTTAAAGCTTATACCCATACAAAGACTTGTATATGAATATTTATAGTACTTTTTATTTATAACAGCTCAAAACTGAAACAAGCCAAATGTCTACCAACAAGTGGTTGTATAACAAATTGTGCCATATCCACCCAATGGCTGACTACTTAGGAATGAAAAGGAACAAATGACTGATACACACAACATGGATGAGCCTCAAAATAATCATATGGAGTGAAGAAAAAGCCCAGCCAAAAAAAAAGGGGGGGAAGGTATATATTGTCTGCTTCCATTTTTATAAAATTCTAGAAAAAGTGAAATACTCTATAGTGACATAAAGCACATCGGTGGTTACCTGGCGGGGGGAGGGTGGCAGGTGGGGGCAGGAGGAAAGAATTATAAGAAGGTACATGGAAACTTTGGGGATTGCGGATACGTTTGCTCTCTTGATAGTGTTGGTTTCACGGGTGTGAACATGTCAAAACTTACTATATTGCACACTTTCAATATGCATGATATTAAAATTCAATATATGTCAATAGAGCTTTGAAAAAAACACACAGTGGATTAAGAAAGTTAGTAACATTTTAAAGATACATCCGAACAAAGTATCTAGATTATAGCAGGGAGAGACAAAGTTGTTGAAAATAGAGGTTAAGAGACATGAAAGACAGATCTAAGATGCATTATTTCGATGTTCCAAAGAAGAGGGAGACTGGGATGGAGGCAACATCTGAAGAACAATGGCTGAGAATTTTCCGGGTAGACATCAATCCAGAAATTATAGAAGCCCAATGGATTCCTAATGGAATAAATTAAAGTGACGTGTACCTGGATACATCAAAGTAAAAGTATGGAACACCAAAGAAGAAGATCTTGAAAGTAGCCAGAGATAAGAGACCTTCAAAAGACAGATGAATAGACTTGTAGCTGACTTCTCACCACAAAATAGAAGCCAAGTGACGATGCAATAACAGCTTTGATGGACTGAGAGGAAATAACTGTCAACCTGAGACTGTGTACCCAGAAAAAATATTTTTCAACAACAAGGATGAAATAAATGCACTTTCAGGCTAATAAAAACTGAGATTTTTCTTCTCTAAAGGAAATTCCAAAGAATATACTTCAGACAGAAGGAAACAATCCCAGAAGGAAGATCTGACATGCCAAAAGGAATGAAGAGGCAAGATGTTTGCAATTATGCGGGTAAATATAAATGAATGGGCTTAAAAAGTCAGATAATAGACCTGGAAAAATATCTGCGGTATATATAACAGGCAAAGAATATATGCAAATCTAGGATATATACACAATCCTACAAATTCTGGGTGGGCAAAACATTAAAAATCTGCTCCTAACAAACATTAGTAAGAATATGGGAGCAGGGCAAACTCTCACTGTTAGCTGGAGGAAACCTACAGTGACACAAGCACTCCAGAGAGTGATTTGGTAATAACTTGTAAAGTTGAAAATGTGATTATCTTATAACCCAGTAATTCCATTTTAGGTATATTTCTTAGAAAACTTCTCACATTCTGTCTAAGGAGGCACGTATAAGGATGTTCATTGCAAAGTCAGCACACACACACAAAAACACTGGAAATGATTTAAATGTCCATAAATAGGGGAATGGAAAATACAGTGTGTAATTTCCATGGGATAGAATACTCTACAGCAATTAAGATGAATGAATTTTATCTGTATGTACCAAACATGGCGAGATCTTCAAAAACACAATATGGAGTTTAAAAATCAAACTGAAGGATGATAAATTCAGTGTGAGATATATATCTTTTTTCTTAACAGTGATATATATATATATATATATATTTTTTTTTTTTTTTTGCAGTACACGGGCCTCTCACTGTTGTGGCCTCTCCCGTTGCAGAGCACAGGCTCCGGACACACAGGCTCAGCGGCCATGGCTCACGGGCCCAGCCGCTCCGTGGCATGTGGGATCTTCCCGGACCGGGGCACGAACCCGCGTCCCCTGCATCGGCAGGCGGACTCTCAACCACTGCGCCACCAGGGAAGCCCTCCACTGTTGGCTTTTAAGAAGCAAGCTGCCATCAATTCCATGCCTCAAGAAAATGAATTCTACCAACAACCTATGAAGGGAATAAAACAAGACGATGGGATGGAGAAAAAAAGGGGGGAACCACTGAGGTACAGGGGTCAGGTGAGTCTCCGCCACAATGCCAATGTCTTTGCTGAGATGAGGGGGAGCCAGCCCCATGAGGAGCCAGAGGTGGTGTGTGCAGGTAGAGGTAAACAGATCAGCAAGTGCAAAGGTCCTGGGGTTAGAATGACTCAAAGGACGATCATGAGCCAATAAAGGCACGAGTGATGAAGGAATCATGGTCGACCAGTCAAAGTTTGGTGGATGTAAAAACTTCAAGAGCATCATCCCCAGTGCACCCGGTTGGAGGCTCCAGGACAGAGCTGTCGAGCCTGGGTTCTGACCTCTCCTGTTTGCACGCCAGGGTCCCTCTGCCCCCTCACTTTTTCACCTGCAGCCTCTTGCTGAGAAGCTCACTGACTGGGAGGCAGAGTTTTGGCTCCCACAAAACCGGATGTTAAGATGAAGATTTGCAAACACGCATGCCTACGAGGGCCAGGCAGACTACATGACTAAACGTAAGACACTAGAGAACAACCTACAGACTGCGAGAAAATATTTGCAAATGATGCAAAACCAACAAGAGATTAATCTCCAAAATATACAAACAGCTCATACAGCTCAATACCAAAAAAGCAAACAACCCAATCAAAAAAATGGGCAGAAGATCTAAATAGACACTTCTCCAAAGAAGACATACAGGTGGCCAAAAGCCACATGAAACGATGCTCAACATCGCTAATAATTAGAGAAGTGCAAATCAAAGCTGCAGTGAGGTATCACCTCACACCGGTCAGAATAGCCATCATCAAAAAAAAAAAAAAATCTACAAATAATAAATGCCGGAGAGGGTGTGGAGAAAAGGGAACCCTCCTGCACTGTTGATGGGAATATACACGGGTGCAGCCACTATGGAAAACAGTATGGAGTTTTCCCCAAAAAATAAAAATAGAGTTGCCATATGATCCAGCTATCCCACTCCTGGGCATATATCCAGACAAAACCATAATTCAAAAAAGATACATGCACCCCTTTGTTCACAGCAGCACTATTCACAATAGCCAAAACATGGAAACAACCTAAACGTCCATCAACAGATGAATGGATGAAGCTGTGGTACATAAATACAACGGAATACTACTCAGCCATAAAAAAGAATGAAATAATGCCATTTGCAGCAACATGGATGGACCTAGAGATTATCATGCTAAGTGAAGTAAGTCAGACAGAGAAAGACAAATACCATACGATACCACTTATAGGTGGAAACTAAAATATGACACAAATGAACTTATCTCAGAAACAGACTCACACACATAGAAAACAAATGTATGGTTAACAAAGGGGAAAGGGGGGTGGTGGGAGGAGGGATAAATTAGGAGTTTGGGATTAGTAGATACAAACTACCATATATAAAATAGATAAACAACAAGGACCTACTGTAGAGCACAGGGAACCATATTCAATATTTTGTAGTAACCTATAAGGGAAAAGAGTCTGGAAAAGAATGTGTGTGTGTATAATGAACCTCTGTGTTGCACACCTGAAACTAACACAACATTGTTAATCAACTATACTTCAATTTTTTAAAAAAAGCTAAAAAAAAAAATGGGAAAAAAGGACACTAGGGAGAAGTGGGGACTGAGGCAGGCTGCAGAGCACAGGCACCGTCCACAGGCATAGCTGCTGCCCCGCAAGAAGCCAGGCCCAATATCTTCAGAGCTTCAGATATTTTAAGAGAAGCCAAAATCCAGGTTTATATGTGAAATCTCCTGATATTTATTATTTGGATACTAAGCATCAAAACTTTCAACAATGTTGCGGCCAAATAAGATTCTTACACGGGCTGTTTGGCCCCTGGGCTGCTGATGGGTTTGCAAGGCATCCTGGAGAGACATCTCCAGGCCTCTCGGAGGACCAGCCTGGGACCATCAGCCTTATTTGGGAATGTTTCCCCAATGGCCTCCACGTGTAGACACCTGGCACCTAGCAGGTGCACAATGAATGTCTGTTGAAACAGTCAAGTTCCAGTGTTGGGAACTGTAAATGAGGCACCCCACCTGTGTCCCCCTCCCCACATCTCCCGGGACTCTGACTGAGGCCTGGAGACTTCAGGCTTGCCAGCTGTCACTCGGATGTAGTTTAGTGCTTTGTGGGAGCAAAGCCACGGGCCAGTATCCCTGAGCTCCCGGGATGTGGTTTGGGTGATGTAAAGCATTGCTCTCCAAGCTAGCTCACTGGACCAGCATCCTCAACCTCACCGGGGAGCATGTTAGAGATACAGAATCTCAGGCCCCATCCCAGACCCACTGAATTTGACCCAGCATCACAAGAAACCTCCAGAAAACCCTAGGTGACTCTCATGTCCATTACGGGCTGGGAGCATCGGGGCAAGCTGTTGTTTGGCACCTGGGCTCTGGAGTAAGGTTTGCTGGTTCAGATCCGGGTGCTCGGGGAAGTTGCCCGACTTCTCTGTGTGTCTCGGTTTCCTTGAGAGAAAAATGCTGTGCCTGGCACACAGCAAGCCCTCAGCGATGCCAGCTCTGGAAACGTGGTCCTGGCAGACAAGTGAAAGCGGGTGCAGGGGCCTCAGAAGAGGGTATGTCATCTCTGGCTGGTGAGAGCCTGAGCAGCTGTAGGCAAGCATTAGGAATTTGTGTGGCCTCTCGACAAATACCTATGTCTGGACCAAACACTGACAATAGGAGAAGGCCAGGCATTCTAGGAAGGGGAGACTGTGGGTGCAGGAGAGCCTTGGGGATCCGGGTTCGGAGTGTCAAATAGAGAATAGGCGAGGGCTGGGACCATATGACATCACACTGAGAGGGAGGGGGGCGACCATGGGAAAATGGGACCTAAAAGCTTTGCGGGGCGGGGGGGGGGGCGGGGTGTTGGAGGGAGGAGGGTACGCAGTGGGCAACCTGAAGGGTTTTGAGCAAAGGAGCGAGACAATCAGAATGACGCAATGAAAGAGGGGTTTTAAAATCCATCTGCCCCCCACCCCGCATTTGCAGTCAGGAGATTATGTACGTGCACAGATCACGGAGAAAAGTCTAGAAGGGCATACACCTAAACGTGAGTGTCTCCGAGTGGTGAGATCACTAGGATGTTTTATTGTCTTCTCCTCACTCATCTGTATCTTCTAATTTTTCTGCAAAGGACACGCATCACTTGCATAATTAAAAAAGCAATAAAAGCTGTAAATAATTAACATGCTCTCTCTTCAGGAGTTAAACTGGATGGATGTGTTTTCAACTCAGTTATTTCGAATATTTGCTGGACGCCTGGCCTTAAAAAAGGCACCACTGAAAAACACACAGCCGGTAGACTGATGGGGAAACACATTGAGTCCTTTAACCATGAAACTCTAGACCCCAGTTCCTATACAGGACTCTGTCTCTCTCTCTCTCCCTGGAACACAGAGATGCCTTTTGAATCCCTTGTGAAGCTTTCCTTGTGGGTTTATTGAAATCGCAGTTTGCAGTTCCTGACACTGTGGGCACACGGGGAAATGACAGAGGTGGCCACACACCCTACCTTTTGGAGCGGATCCTCAGTTGTTTCTGCTTGCTGCTCCCACGAGGCATCTTTGCCCTCCTATGAGGCCATCCTTTCTTCCGTTCTGGCTCAGACATCCACTCCTGGGATGGCATCCCTGGGGCTGTTGGGTCGGAGAGCTGAAAATACCAGGCACGCAGGCGTCATATTGCTCACAGCCCTCACGGTGGGAACAACACAGAAGGGTTCTCTCTCTGCAGACAGGATGCCTGTCTGGGGAAATCGGGCATCGAAATGCTGCATTGCCAAATGGTCTGCGCATTGCTGGGCGGAACCTTCTGGAATCCTGCCTGGGCTGGATCCACAGAAGAAAAAGCCCAGACCTTTGGTGATAACTGGAGGTCTAGGGAACACCGTGGCCGGCTCCTTTCCCTCCTCCAGGAATGCCCACACCCAGTACCTGATGGCCTTGTGGAGGAAGGAAGCTAAGCTGGGCCTTGGATTCGCCCTCTCTCAGGCCCAGCACACTCTTTCTTAACCCCCCACTCTAGGGATAAAGGCAGTGTTACCATGAGAACAGCCTTCAAGCTCTGGGACACAGACCCTGTTGTTCCACACGATTAAGTTACAACTGAGGCTGCAGGATCCTCTCCAGTCACCCTGGCCCAGGACATCCCAGAGCAGGACAACACCCTCAATTATACAATCCAGATGCATGGAGTCGCTCTCAAGATGGGACTACAGGGACTTCCCTGGCGGTCCAGAGGTTAAGACTCTGCGCTTCCAATGCAGGGGGTGCAGGTTTGAGTCCTGGTCGGGAAATAAGATCCCATATGCCGCGAGGCACGGCCCTACCCCCCCCAAAAAAAAGATGGGACTATAAATTTATTTAATCACCAGTGAGAACTCTCTAGAGCACCCAGCTCCTTTCCCGTTTTGCCACTGCTTCCAGGAAACTCAGGGGTCAGTTGAATCTGACCATAGCAGCTATTTTCTCTGGAGTCCCTGGTATGATAACTGTCTCCTTTTAAGAGTTTTTGTTTGGAGTCTATCTCTCAAAAAGGGTTTCTGATTTATAAGCTCCCCTGACCAACGTTTCATTTTTACTGCTCGCCTCTGCTACCTGGAAGCTCAGCATTAAGGTTTATGTCTAGTTATGAAAAATCTCACCCAGAGTCTTGGGTACAGTCATTCTGTCCTTTGAAACCTTTTCTCATGATTTTCTTTCGTTTTATTTCACATGTTGCGCCTTTTTTCTCTCCCTTGGGAGCAGGCTGAGAAGATGTTATAATGGACAGCAGGTGCTACACAGGATGGCTTCATACTTTCTCTCCATCGCTATAAGTCCTGCCTGCCAAGCATCCTCCCTCAGCCCCCAGAGCCCTGGGACAAAGCTAGCTGGGTGTTACCTTCAATGTCTGCGTCTGCCCTCCTCCTCCAGGGCTTATCCTGGTCCATCTTCCAGACACTGCTTTGCTCGCTGGCTGGGCGTCAGGACCCTCACCCGGGAGACTGCCAACAGGGAAATGCAGCGCCAGGTGCACGGAAGCGTCCTTTTCCTTCCGCTCCAGCGGCAGAGGGAGGCTGCGGCTCAGGCAACACCATGTGAGCCGGGGCTCAGCCCTCAGCGAGGGGAAAGGCCCCTGGGCCCTGCAGCTCCCGGGGGTCTCCGCGGGCGCACACGAGGCCAACTCAGGCCAGCCCGGGGGTGGGAGGGCCGAGAGTGAGGGGCCGGGCTGGCGGGAGCAACCGGCACTGAGCCCCGCTAGTGGCCCTGAAGAAGGGCCCCACGGGGCGCTCTCGGGAGGCCCCCCCAGCTCCCCAGTGGATTCCCAGGGATGGAGGACGCCCCCAGAGGGCCTGGCTCGCGCCCAAGTGCTGCTGCTGCAGGCTTGTTGGGTGTCATGGGTCCCACTCCTCCAAGAGTCACACGTTGGTGTGGATGGGAAGGAGACTGCCCCCCTGGGGACCCCAGCTGCTGGGGTGCCAGTGTCCAAGCCTTTCTCCTCTCCCTGCACCCCCTTTCTCCTGTCGCACGGCGTGGACCAGCTGGGGTCCTCCCCGAAGCTGTCTGCTCCACCAGGGGCCTGGCCTGAGGTTGAGCTGGGAAGCAGGGGGGCCTCCAGCCCCGACTCCATAAAGGATGCCCGTTCCTCAGGTCCCCCTCTCCTGCAGAGAAGGCCCTGGCCTTGGTCCGGCTTCTGGGGGATGGGCGGCGGGTGACGGGTCTCTCCCTGGGGTAACCTGAGGAGGTACTGTGGGGGGAAGGCCATGTCCACTGGGGCAGCGAGGACGCCGGGGGCCCGAGGCTGCAAGGCCAGCTGGGAGGGACACCCGGGAGCTGCAGCTGTAGCACGCAGCCGAGGCTCCATGTCCCGAGGCCCTGCCCGCCTCAGGGCCCCAGCCCTGCCCCTCGCTGTGCAGTCGCCGCCTCCAGGCAGCCCCCCTGGCTTTTCCCCAGGGTCACTGTCCTGGTTCTGAGGGGGCGGGGAGGCAGCGTGCACGGGGCCCCCCGGGGTCTCTCCTCCTGCTCCCGGGGGCTCCTGGCAGCTTAGCACCTCCACCTTCAGCTTCTTCCTCTCTGAGGGGAGCTTGACCTCTGTGGGCTGGGGTTCCCCAGAGCTCCCACCCGGCCGGCTCGGGACCACGTGGGCCTGCTGACAGGTCTCCTTGGCGTCCCCTCCGCCACCCCGGGTGCCACCTTCCAGCTTGGGGTCTGGCAGACCCCGCCTGGGAGCCTCTAGGTCACCTCCTTTGGGAGGACTGGGTGCTGGGAGCAGCTGACACCCCAGCTCCAGCCTCCCGTTTGGGGGAAGCAGAGGGCTCTTGCTGCCCAAGCAGAGGGGTCCTCTGCAGCTGAGGGCGGGGCGTGAGGCAGCCCTGTTCACACGGGGCTGGTCCCTGTCTCCGGCTCTGGCCACTGTCTCCCTCTGCTTGGGGGGCTCAGTCACCAAGAGGCCCTCCCGGGCCGGTGGGCTTGCGCAAGGCGCTGGCCTGGCCTCCACGGCAGTGTCCTCGGGGCCCGGGGGCCTCCTCCCATCCTGGGAGGGGGCTGCACGCCCGCCACCCCCTGCATCCTGCTGGAGAGGACAGTCCAGCTCGACCCCGCCGCCCGCTGTGACCTCCCTAGCCTTCTTGCCTCCGTGGTGGCCAGCTTTCGTTTTCTGGTAGATGCTCTTGAACGTGTCCTTCCCGTACACCTGCCACTTCTCCTGGGAGAACATCTTCAGCCTCCTCTGGCCGCGTTGCTTACCAGCCGCCTGGCCCTGGCCAGCCTGTCCCTCCCCCGCAGCCGGTCTCTTTCCATCCGGGTCCTCCGCCGGGGCCGAGGCGTCTCCCGTCGGGGGACACTGCAGGTCCTCCACCGCAGCCTGTCTGACCAGGGCCCGGGGGTGACTGCCAGGGACATCGGCCAATCGGGCGGGGGCAGGCCTGGGGCTCAGAGGCTTCTGCCTCCGGGACCAGGCGTCCCGGGGGTCCGGTGGCTCCGGCCACGTCCCCGTGCCCTCGACGAAGGGCAGCGAGTTGCTCCTGGTGACAGGCACACATTCGGTGCCGGTGGAGAGCTGCGTGGGGACCGAGTGGAAGAAGAGGGGCCGCGCCCTGTCTGGGGGCGCGCAGGTGGAGCGCGCGGCACGGAGGGCGGCAGGCGTCCTCCTGGGCTCCGGTGGCCGCAGGTCGAAGTGGAAGGAGTCCTTGTAGGTGTAGGGCATGGGCAGGTCGATGCTGCCCTGCTTGGACAGGACCGTCTTGCGGGGCCGCACGTGGGCCAGCTGGGGGTCGTCCACCACAGCCTGGTTGTGAGAGATGAGCCTGGCGATGCGCTCCTCCAACCGCCTCTTTTCCAGCTCCAGGCCGGCCGCCCGCTCCGCGCGCCCGGGCCCCGGGCCTCCCTCACCCTCAGACTCGGCGCTGTGCTCCGACAGGCTGTGCAGGGGGCTGCCGGCGGCCGGCGGCTGCTCTGCGCTGTCCGAGCGGGACAGGTAGCCCGAGTCGGTGCTCTCGCACTTCCGCAGCCGACCCTCCGAGGGCTTGGCATCCCCGGGCTTCTCCACCTGCTGATGCTGGAGCACGGAGCCCGGCCTGCTGGCCGTCGGGGACCGCTGCTCCGGCAACTTCCTCCTCGGCTGCGAGCTGGCCAGCGGGAGCCCGGGGGCAGAGTCTACAGGGGCCTCCCTGACATCGAACGTGGATACTGGACAGGCAACAGCGTCCATCTTCAGGTCCAGGCTCTTGGCAACCGGGGACAGATGCGCCCTGGGCAGCAGGCAGTGCCCAGCAGACTGGGCGCCCGGAGAAAGGGGTCTCTCTGATCGTGCCCCGTGGGTCCCGGAAGGCACTCCGGCCTTGTCCCCCTCCTCCGGGAGGCTGCTTCCCCCGCCATCCGACTCCAAGGACAGCCTGGAGTTGTTGAGGTGTGTCTGGGTCCGTCTGTGCTTGTACAAGTTGCTCTGGGTCTTGAAGGCGATGCCGCAGGTGGCGCACGGGAAGGGCCTCTCACCCGTGTGGGAGCGGATGTGCTTCTCCAAAACACTGGGCTTCAGGCAGTCCCGGCCACAGTGCGGGCACAGGTACTTGCCGGCGTTGCGCACCTTGCCGGGGCTGCCCAGCATGGGCCCCAGGCCCGGTGACAGGATGGGCAGAGCACCCACGAAGTTCACGGTGAGCGCTGGGGCCGCTGGCTTCCCCACCTGGGTGGGACCGGGCCCTTCAGGCTGCAGCAGGGGGCTGAGAATGAAGGGCACGCTGCCCCCGTCCACGCTGCCTGACACGAGGGGGGCACGCGGCTGGAGGCCCCCTGGAGGCACTGTGTGGTACAGTGGGATGGGCAAGGCCTTCAGGAACAGGGTGGGGGCCAGGCCCTGCTCTGGGGGCAGGATGATGGGGCCCAGGGTCAGGTGAGGCGAGGCCTGCCCACCTGGGGCCCCTGGGGGGCCAGAAGCAGGAGCTGGCTGGTCCCTGGCAGGCAAGGCAGGGCAGGTGACTTCCGGCGCCTCCATCCCACATCGTCTGGGTGGCCCAGGATGCCGGGCAACCTGTGAGCAACAACCGAACTTTACTATGGGTAACTCTCTTCTCTCATCATAAACTCTTCCCTACCCCCCATCAGGCAGTTCCTCACCTCCACTGAAGCCACAACAATCTCCCAAGAAAAATACCCTTATCCCCATATAAGGAAAGGGGAAACTGAGGCTCAGAGAGTGGAAGTGACTCGTCATGCAGCTAACATGTGGCAAAGCAGGTTCAGACCCGGGTCTGTCTCAATCCTATCTCATTTAATATGCCCAAAGGGAATTCTCTTTTTTTTTTTTTTTTTACATCTTTATGGGAGTATAATTGCTTTACAATGTTTGCTGTACAACAAAGTGAATCAGCTCTATGTTTACATATATCATCATATCCCCTCCCTCTTGGGCCTCCCTCCCGCCCTCCCTATCCCACCCCTCTAGGTGGTGACAAAACACCGAGCTGATCTCCCTGTGCTATGCAGCTGCTTCCCACTAGCTATCCATTTTACATTTGGGAGTGTGTATATGTCCATGCCACTCTCTCACTTCTTCCCAGCTTCCCCTTCCCCCTCCAACCGTGTCCTCAAGTCCGTTCTCTACATCTGTGTCTTTATTCCTGCCCTGCCACTAAGTTCATCAGTACCGTTTTTTTTAGATTCCATATATATGTGTTATCATACAGTATTTGTTTTTCTTTCTGACTTACTTCACTCTGTATGACAGACTCTAGGTCCATCCACCTCACTACAAATAACTCAGTTTTGTTCCTTTTTATGGCTGAGTAATATTTCAAAGGGAATCCTTTTTTGGGGGGGGAGTTATCTTTTTTTTTTTAACATCTTTATTGTAGTATAATTGCTTTACAATGGTGTGTTAGTTTCTGCTCTATAACAAAGTGAATCAGTTATACATATACATATGTTCCCATATCTCTTCCCTCTTGCATCTCCCTCCCTCCCACCCTCCCTATCCCATCCCTCTAGGTGGTCACAAAGTACCAAGCTGATCTCCCTGTGCTATGTGGCTGCTTCTCAAAGGGAATTCTTGATTCTGCCCCTGCACACAGGTACATGGCAGGCTTGTCACCATTGTCTCCCAACACCCAGCGCAGTGCCCTGTGCAGAGGAGACACTCAGAAAATGTGCTGACTTCACGAAAAAGAAAAATTGTGTAGCTCAGCAAGGTCCTCAAAGTCCACAGTGATCCCATGAGCTGGGGCAAGTCCCTTTCCTCAGATGGGACTCAGTTTCCAGGTCTGTAAAATGGGCACCTCCCTAGGGCCCTTCTCACTCTGGAGTTCTGAGTCTCCGCTACTGGATTAGGACAATAAGGAAGAAAACTGACCTGAGGGGACACTTACTAGATTCAGCAAATGAAAACACAAGATTCCTAGATAAATTTGAATTTCAGATAAACAATGCATACTTTTTTTTTTTTTTTTTGGCGATACGCGGGCCTCTCACTGTTGTGGCCTCTCCCTTTGCGGAGCACAGGCTCCGGACGCGCAGGCTCAGCGGCCATGGCTCACGGGCCCAGCCGCTCCGCCGCATGTGGGATCTTCCCGGACCGGGGCACGAACCCGTGTCCCCTGCATCAGCAGGCAGACTCTCAACCACTGCGCCACCAGAGAAGCCCTGTATACTTCTTTAGTATATGTATGTCCCAATTCTTGTATGGGTCTTGCTTACACTAGAAAATTATGCATTATTTACCTGGAATCAAAATGTAACTGAGGGGACTTCCCTGGTGGCACAGTGGTTAAGAATCTGCCTGCCAATGCAGGGGACACAGATTCAATCCCTGGTCCAGGAAGATCCCATATGCACAGAGCAACTAAGCCCGTGCACCACAACTACTGAGCCTGTGCTCTAGAGCCCACGAGCCACAACTACTGAGCCTGTGCTCTAGAGCCCATGAGCCACAACTACTGAGTCTGTGCTCTAGAGCCCACGAGCCACAACTACTGAGCCCGCATGCCACAACTACTGAGGCCCGTGCACCTAGAGCCTGTGCTCTGCAACAAGAGAAGCTGCTGCAATGAGAAACCCACGCAAAGCAATGAAGAGTAGCCCCCAGTTGCCGCAACTAGAGAAAGCCCACGTGCAGCAATGAAGACCCAATGCAGCCAAAAATAAATAAATAAATTAATTAATTAAAAATGTAACTGAGCATCCTGTATTTTATCTGGCCACCCCAGCAGGAAAAAAGCACTTCTTTAGCTTCAAGATCAGGCTTGGGTCTCTGCTCAAAGGTGGGGCTTCCAAAGCCCCTCCGAACCCAACAGAGACACAGTTGGTTCCCTCTCAGCCAGGGGTAACAGCTGGGCAAATGCTAGGCAAGGGAGCAAGAGAGACCCAGCCATGCTCTTCCAACTGTGGGAGGGAAAGCCAGATGCAATGAGAAAATGTAAACAGGCCCAAGGCTACAGAATTGGGGGACCTCTAGACCCTACACCCTCAGGTGCCCATCTCCCAGGAGCTCCATTGGTTGAGTTCCACTTCAACCAATCCCCAGACTAGCTCCTCAAGAAAAACAAATCCAAATTCCAGCCTTAGCAGCAAGACTGTTCAATCAGGGAAAGGTAGAAGTCATGGCAGCTCATACCAGCTCACACTGGCTCACAAGAGCTGATTGTTAACTTTTCAGAAATTTTGCAAGCTAGTTGTTAAATGTGGCCATAATTAAAAGTTAAATTATATAGACTTACAATTCGATAAATTATATTAAAAACAAAGTTACTACAACTGAATATTCACATGCAAAAGAATGAAGTTGAATCCCTACCTCACACCACATACAAAAATTGACTCAAAATTGATCAAAAACCTAAATGTAGGAGCTACAACTACAAAACTCTTAGAAGAAAACATCGGGGTAAATCATGACCTTGGATTTGACATTGGATTCTTAGATATGATACTAAAAGCAAAATCAATTAAAAGAAAAAGATAAATTGGACTTCTTCAAAATAAAAAAAAAACTTTTGTGCATCAAAGGACACTATCAAGAAAGTGAAAAGACAACTCACAAAATGGGAGAAAATATTTGCAAATTGTATACATGATAAATCCAGAATATATAAAGAAACTTCCAACTCAATAACAAATAGACAAGCAACTCAATTTAAAAATGAGCAAAGGACTTGAATAGACATTTCTCCAAGGCAGATATACAAAGGCCAAAAACACACGTAAAGATGTTCAGTATTATTAGTCGTTAGAAAATGTAAATCAAAACCACAGTATGACTTCACATAAACTAGCATATTAATAATAAACTGAAAATAACCAATGTTGGTGAGGATATGGAGAAATTTGAACACTTAACCACTGCTAGTGAGAATGTAAAATGATGCAGCCACTGTGGAAAACAGTTTGGCTGTTCCTGAAAAAGTTAAACACAGAACTACCACATGACCCAGAAATTCCGCATCTATGTATATACCCAAAAGAATTGAAAATAGGTATTCAAATAAAAACGTGTACATAAATGTTGATAACTGCACAATGCAACAGAGCCAAAAGGTGGAAACAACCCAGATGTCCATCAACTGATGAATGGATAAACAAATTGCAGTCTATCTGTACGATGAGATGTTATTTAGCCATAAAAAGGAATGACGTATTTATACAGGCTACATCATGGACGAGCCTTGGAAACATGATGCTGAGTGAAAGAAGCCAGTCTCAAAAGGCCACACTGTATGATTCCTTTTACATGAAAAACCCAGAAGAGGAAAATTCATACACACAGAAAACAGATGACAGTGGTTGCCAGGGGTGGAAAGGGAGAGGGAGGTGTGAATGCCTAACCGGGAACAGAGCTTCCTTTATGAAAGGAAGTGATGAAAATGTTCTGGAACCACATGCAGTCAGTAGTTGCATGTACATTATAATGTACTAAATGCCACAGAATTGTACACTTTAAAATAGTTAAAATGGTGACTTTCATGTTATGTGAATTTTTTGTCAGTAGTAGAAAAGGAACTAAATACACCAAGCTCATCACTTACTAATTATTTTATTACATCTTAGCATGATCAGTGCTCTGGACGTTACTCACGTGGATTGCGTCGGGATGGTGGAAATACTATGTAACAGGGTGGCACTCCACATCTCCACCTCCTGGCAATTTTAGGTCCAGTAACGTCACGTTCATAGCTTGCGATTGGCCGTGGTGGGAGTATTTACACCACAGAAATTGGCAAACGCTACAGTCAGTCCTTTTTTTCTTTTTTATCCCAAGACCATCATTCCCATTCTCTATTCCTCATAAACCTGTCTACATTAGAGATCTCACAGATTTGAGACCTTATAAATTTTTAAGGAAAGATTTAAAGACAGAAATCCCTAGAGATGGGTAGGAGCTATTAGAATTCCTAAGCACTGATGTGAATGGAAGACAAGGCTTCCCTCAAGCTGAGAAAGTTCGAGATGCTTCCCAGGGGAACCATCAGACCCGCCTTCCTGTCCCTGCTCACCAGGCTTGCTGGTGGACACCCCCGAGACCCAGCTCCCAGGTCACTTGGGCACAGCTCCTGGAAGGATCAGATGAAATAACATGTGAGAAAACACCGAGGGTGGCGTCAGGCACGGAGGAAGTGCTTAGCTCAGTTGAGTTTCCAGTGATACGCCATAATATTTTGAACTATTAACTAGCGAATCCTCCCCACCCCACCTTCCCTCCTACCCCTTGTCTTTTCCCCATCAGTCAATGCAGCTGGCTCCCTTCAGTGCCTCCGGGAAGGGATGCCGTTCTCAGGTGCAATTCCCAAGAAAGAAGGTCATTATAAGGATTCTAGTTGGGAGGTGATTTCAGGCAATGCTAGCAGGGGAGCGGGAAAGCTGGGGTGAAGGATGCTTTAAAGAGTGTGTCATCAAGCCAGTCCCCACCGATGGCAGCTGGAGCTTACTAAACTCGGCTGGGGACCAAGAGATCACATAGAACACGTTACCCCACAGGGGACTGAGGGAGCAATGGTGTGCTGGCATGTCCAGCTGGCCAAGGGGACACACCCAGCGGGCTCTGTGGCCCCAGAAATTCTCATGCCCAGCAATGCTGCCTGCAGCTTGTTCCAAAATGGTAAAATGCAGAGGGGGATTGATGGGCAGGGCCTCCAATGAACTTGCTGTGGCAGAAACTGAGTAACGACTTGTGAATTCCAAAGCCTAAACCCTAAGGGGAATCTGAGGAAGACCAGCCAGTTTTCCCCATCCTCGGGTTGGGAGGAGGTGGGAGGGAAGAAAGTCGGAGGGGGGCGACGAGACCCTCCAGCTTTGGCTTCAGAGGGGACTCGGGTAGAGAGAAGACCTGGGACCCCCATTCCTCGGGGGCACTCGGGAGAGACCCCGCCCCCCAGACAGAATAGCAACATCCCTAAGCCCGAGTCCAGGCGGGAGGGAGGGAGGAAGCCCCCAGGGTTCTGTGCCCAGAGCCGGTGCAGCCCAGGATGAATCCCAGAGCACCCAAGACGGGGCTGAGAGTGACTGAGAAAATGGCTCAGACCAAGGGTAATGCTGCAGGAGAGGTGACTCAGCGTGGAGCTTGGGGAACTGGGGGCTGAGCACCACCTGTACCCCGAAATAAGCCCATCTTCAGGGGAGAGAGAAAAGAAGCCCAGAACTGACTGCCTCGGGGTGGGAGGAGCGGGGGCTTCAAAATAGAAATTCCAGAAAAAGAGCGTTACATTTCTGACATGCCTGCCACGATGATTATTTTGCTCTGTCTGCAGCCTGTTCCGTGACCACAGCGAAATCGATGCCTCTTAGCAGCAGCTGATCGCGGACTGGGAGGCGGCAAGCCCGCCAGCACCTTCCTGGGGGATATGACACTTTTCCTGGGGAAACCTCAAAGGGCCGCCACTGGTGATTCTCACTCTGAACCAGGGAGGTGGCAAGTTGTCTCGTCCCCATCGAGCAGGGGGGAAAGTGAGGGCGGGCGCACCAGGGAAGCCTCTGGGAGGACCACCTGCTCGGCGAGACCCACTGCCGAGCGCTGTCCCCGCGCCCGGTCGCCATCCCGGGGGTCCACCCTGCAGATAGCCCGTCGGACCCCTCACTTCCTCCCTCTGCCATGCGTGGGCTCCCCGCTCCCCGACACCCCCCAAAACTATGTTCTTCTGAGAGTGTGCCACCCCATGGGGAGGGAAAGTGACTATTTCCAAAGCCCCCTGCAACCCACGAGGGGGCCTGGGCAAAAAGAGAACATGGGAATGCCACAAATAAGTTTTAAAAACTCATGTTTTGGGCCCTGAGAGAGAAGACTATGGAGAATGGATTAAACGTATTCAGCAGATCGAACTTTCCAGAAAGAACGTGGTTGCTGAGACTGTTGTTCTAGTTGCAAGTTTCCCAAACTTCAGTCTGTCCTGCATGCCTGTCAGCCGCCGTTCCATGTGTGGGGCCACTTGCTTCCTCCCCACCCTTGGGTACCTGGACTAGCATTACGTTAAAAGGGAACTATGTGCATAAGGATGTGAATGTACTTAGCGCCACTGAACTGCACTTAAAAAGGGTTGAAATGGGGCTTCCCTGGTGGCGCAGTGGTTGAGAGTCCGCCTGCCGATGCAGGGGACGCGGGTTCGTGCCCCGGTCCGGGAAGATCCCACATGCTGCGGATGTGGCTGGGCCCGTGAGCTCATGGCCACTGGGCCTGCGCGTCCAGAGCCTGTGCTCTGCAACAGGAGAAGCCACAACAGTGAGAGGCCCGCGTACCGCAAAAAAAAAAAAAAAAAAGGTTGAAATGATCAATTTTATGTTATGCATATTTTACAATTTTTAAAAATTAAAAAACGGGGGGCTATATCATTACCCAATTATCCAAAAACTTATTTTCATACAAAAGCCTGCAAACCTGTTTGTATCAGCTTTATTCATAATTGTTAAAACTTAGAAGCAGCCAAGATGTCCTTCAGTAGATGGGTGAATAAATAAACCACGGTGAACTTCCCTGGTGGTGCAGTGGTTGGGAATCCACCTGCCAGTGCAGGGGACACGGGTTCTAGCCCTGGTCTGGGAAGATCCTACATGCCGCGGAGCAACTAAGCTCATGTGCCACAACTACTGAGCCTGCGAGCCACAACTACTGAGCCTGCGAGCCACAACTACTGAGCCTGCCTGCCACAACTACTGAGCCCGTGCTCCACAACTACTGAGCCCGTGTGCCACAACTACTGAGCCTGTGCACCACAACGAAGAGTAGCCCCTGCTCGCCACAGCTAGAGAAAGCCTGCGCTCAGCAACAAAGACCCAAAGCAGCCAAAAATAAATAAATGAATAAATAAATTTATAAAAAATTTTAAAAAAACATGGTGTATCCAGACAGTGGAATACTATTCAGCATTAAAAAGAAATGAGTTTAATTAAAATTTAATTTTAATGACTTAAAAGACTTGGGCTATCAAGTCATGAAAAAACATGGAAGACACTTAAATGCATATTATTAAGTGAAAGAAGCCAATCTGAAAAGACTGCATACTGTATGATTCCAACTATATAACATCCTGGAAAAGCCAAAACTATGGAAACAGTAAGATCAGTGGTTTCCAGGGCTCATCAATTATAACAAAAGTACCACACTAAGAAAAGGGAACCCTCCTACACTGTTGGTAGGAATGTAAATTGGTGCAACCACTATGGAAAACAGTGTGGAGGTTCCTTAAAAAACTAAAAACACAGTTACCATGTGATCCAGCAATCCCATTCCTGGGCATATATCCAGGAAAGACAAAAGCTCTAATTCGAAAAGATACATGCACCCCAATGTTCATAGCAGCATTATTTACAATAGCCAAGACATGGAAGCAACCTAAATGTCCACCAACAGATGAATGGATAAGGAAGATGTGGCACATATATACAATGGAATATTACTTAGCCATAAAAAAGGAACGAAATAATGCCATTTGCAGCAACATGGATGGACCTAAAGATTATCATATTAAGTGAAGTAAGTCAGAAAGAGAGAGACAAATACCATATGATATCACCTATATGTGGAATCTAAAAAAGAATACAAATGAATCTATATACAAAACAAAAAGACACACAGACACAGAAAACAAACTTATGGTTACCAAAGGGGAAAGGAGGTGGGGGAGGGATAAATTAGGAGTTTGGGATTAACAGATACAAAGTACTATATACAAAATAGATAATCAACAAGGACCTACTGTAGAGCACAGGGAAATGTATTCAATATCTTGTAATAACCTGTAATGGAAAATAATATATGTATATATCTATGAATCACTTTGCTGTATACCTAAAACTCACACAATATTGTAAAACAATTATACTTCAATTTAAAAAAAGTACCACACTAAATGTAAGATATTAATAACAGAGGAGGCTGTATGAGGGGTGTAGGTAAGAGGTATATGGGAACTCTCTGTACTTTCCCCTCAGTTCTCTATAAACCTAAACCACTCTAAAAATTGTCTGTTAATCTTTAAAATTAAAAAAAATCAAAACAATTAACTTTTTTTTTTTAAAAAGACATATGTGAAGAGACATTTACTCTCACTGGCCAAGAAGTGCAAAGTATATACCAAATGCCATGTTTTGCCTCTCAGAGTTAAAAAAAAAAAAAAAAAAACCCCAACAAATAAATACTTGTATTAACTGGAGGGGAAAAGGGAGGAGGGCTGTGTCATTACCAAAAAAAAGGGAGATTCCTATTTTTTCTAAGAATGATGAAAATAAATGTATAATGATTAATCTTTTAAGCTGTGTATCTGTCATACAAACTAGCACAGCTGAGCAGTGTGGTCCCATACTTTGGGAAAACATGCCTCTAATTTAAGATCTTGACCTGAGATACCTTCAGGCTAGACCCTCCAGACAGACCCCATCTTCCTCCCTCTGCCCTGTGTCCCCAGGGTGTAGCCTCCTGTCCTGTGGTGTCTACACCCACAGGTCAGAGTGAGGAGGGAAGAGATTCAGTCCAGGGCTGGTTCCAAGGCTGCTCTGTCCCTCTACTCAAGGCCACATTTTTGCCAGGCGACATCCGCCGGTCCCAGTTATGGTTCCCACCGTCCCCGGTCCCTGGGATAACACCGCCGCCCTCCCCCCTGCTAGCCCTCACGCCCCCCCATTAAACTCGCCCCACTTGTGCATCCCACTCGCATGTGCATCAGGCCTGCCAGGCTGCAAAGTGAAATTACAACTTAAATTACGTGCATGGGTGAATTTTCCCGGAAAGCGAGAGCATCTCTGACTTCTGTCGGATTCTCAAGGGTCTGGAAGGGTCCCTGAGAGGGGGACTACCTAGTTCGGGGCATCACCTCCCTGAAAGCAGCTCCAGGACCTGACAGGCCCAAACACACATTGGTCCCCACCACTACTTCACCCAAATTCATTCAGCTTGATTTGCTTGAACGAAGTGAGATAAGGGAACAGGCCAGAGTTTACAAACAAAAACACGCCGTGCAGAAAGCTTGTGCGAGTGAATGCAGAAGAGCATCCCGGGCGATGGCCTAACTTTCATACACAAATTACGGGATTTCCCTGTAGACGGTCGATAGGTTTCGGATGTTTGGAGGGAAGAGGCTGAAGTCAGGGCGGCTTTGGCTGATGGGAGGCAGCGGGGGCTCTGCCTCTGGTCCGCTGTCCCTGGGGCTGGGGACGCCTCGGTTGAAGACGGAAACCCCCTCCAGGTTCACCTTCCAGTTTGACCACTTACCCCCATGTGGCTTCTGCAAGTTCTTTTAACTTCAGATTCTCATTTGTAAAGTGGGGGTGAGGGGTGGGATCAAGGAGGATTAAACGGACACCATCTACAAGCACTTGTCACAGCATCGGAACGAAATGGGGGCAGTCGCCTGAAAAGTGTTCATATGCTTCCCTTTTTTCCTTTTCTAAGTTAATCAGTTTCACCTTGGTCAGCCCGAGGCAATTATCTGCCCGAAGAGAAACCGAGAATTTTTACAGGTTCAGAGCAGACGTGGCTGAGCCTCACATAATGCCTACCACGTGCCATGGGTCACTGTGCCGAAGGCTCAACATACACAAGTCATCTAACCCACACAGCGACCCCATCACATAGGCGCTGTTACTGTTCCAATGAGGGCAAGCAGGCGCTGAGAGCTGGAGAGATATGCTCAGGGTCAAGTGGTCGGGGAGGTATATCCCTTCCTAAAGAAGGAAGAGAGACACAAAGAACAAGGGAAGATTCAGCTGCCAGCATGCAAAGTAGGACTTCTGGGCAGACCAAAATCTTGAGAGCAGATATTATTGTTGAGAGTGAAACGTTTTTCAAAATCGCCTTCTCTCCTTTGCTTAATGCTTCAGGCTCCAAGGCAAGACGTGTGCCGGGACTTCTCCTGCAAAACAGAGTAGATGCCCCCTCGTAACAGGGCCACAGCAGAGCTACAGGAGTAGCTGCTCAGAGGTGGAAGGAGGCTGTGATGTAAGGGAAGTGTAGTGGGTTGAATTGTGTCCCCCAAAAGCATAGGTCTATGTCCTAATCCCTACTCCCTGTGAATGTGACCTTATTTGCAGTTAGGGTCTTTGCAGAGGTCATTAAATTAAGGATCTCAAGAAGAGATCATACCAGATTTAGGGTGGGTTTTAAATCCAACGACCAATGTCCTTATAAGAAGAGAGAGGACACAGAAGTACAAGAGAGACGGCCATGCAAAGACCCATGTGACCACAGAGGCTGAGATTGGAGGGATGCAGCCACAAGCCAAGGAACACCTGGAGCCACCAGAAGCTGGAAAATGCAGGAAGCGTCCTTCCCTGGAGCCTTCAGAGGGAGCATAGCTCTGCCTACACTGTGATTTTGGACTTAGAGCCTCCAAAAATGTGAGAGAGTCCATTTCTGTTGTTTTAGCCTCCCAGTGTGTGGGACTTTGTTACAGCATGCACATGACACTAATAGAGGAAATGAAAGAAAATGCTGCTATTTTCATAGTCTTGAGAGATGGTGATGAGGGGACCTGCCAGAGGAGGAAGGCAAACAGGAAGGTCAGGTTTCAACCGAGAAAGGAGAAGGTGTAAGTCAGGGCAACACCAAAACTGTCCCCCACATCCACCTTGAAGCGCTGTAAGGAGATGGCTGGAGCAAGGCCAGGTCCTGCACAGAGAGACCCCCTCGGGCTGAGCTATCCTGAGCCCCGACAGGTCCTCCAGTGGCCTGTGGGGTCTGACTTGGAGCTCACAGAGTGCTGGGAAGGGACACCTAGAAGGAGGAATAGCTCTGTAACGAGAGCCCCCGAGAGGACCCAGTGGACCGCCAGATGCCATCTTGAAGACATGGGGGTGGGGAGGGGGTAATCCATTTGTTGCCTGCTTCATTAGTTCATTCCTTTGGTTGCTGAGTAGTATTCCCGAGTGTGTGTGTGTGTGTGTGTGTGTGTGTGCGCGCGCGCGCGCCGCAGTTTGTTTATTCCCTTCCCTCCGTGCTGGGTGGTGTCTGATGAGGCCGCGGGGAGCGCCAGCATGTTCACCGCCCCTCAGCGGCAGTGAGGCCACTCCTGTCCACGGGGTCAGTGTAAGCCACGTGGGGAGCAACAACCAGGCCTCCTATTTCCCCCGGAGATACCAGTGATGGCCGAGTGGGCAACCTGGACTTCCATCCACCCTATTTCCCTGCTGAGCAGCGTCAAAGGAAGCCAACACAAACAGAAGGTTTAATCCATACAGACTCTCATAACATAGTAACCAAAGTGTTCAAATTTCAATCAAAACTCACTTGGGGGGCTTCCCTGGTGGCGCAGTGGTTGAGAGTCCGCCTGCCGATGCAAGGGATGCGGGTTCGTGCCCCGGTCTGGGAAGATCCCACATGCCGCGGAGCAGCTGGGCCCGTGAGCCGTGGCCGCTGCGCCTGCGCATCCGGAGCCTGTGCTCCGCAACGGGAGAGGCCACAACAGTGAGAGGCCCGCGTACCGCAAAAAAAACAAAAACAAAAAAAACCTCACTTGGGACTTCCCTGGCAATCCAGTGGTTAAGACTCCGAGCTTCCACTGCAGGGGGCGTGGGTTCAATCCCTGGTCGGGGAACTAAGATCTTGCAGCACGGCCAAAAAAAAAAAAAAAAAAGATGAACAAACAACTCACTTCTCATACCAGGAAGATGTCAAACTGAATGAAAAAAGATAATTCATAGATACCAACACCAAGATGCAAGAGGTGTTGGGATTATCTGACCAAGATTTTAGAGCAGCCGTCATAAAATTGTCTCCATGAATACTTGCAAATATGCTTGAAACAAATAAAAACAGTCTCAGCAAAGAAATCAAAAGTAAAAGAACCAAATGGAAATTTTAGAAATGAAAAACACTATAACCAAAATGTTAAAAACTCAGTGGATGCACTCAACAGCAGAATGGAAGGGACAGGAAAAAGGACCCGTGAACTTGAAAACAGAACAATAGAAATTTCCCAGTGTGAACAACAGAGAAAATACGCTGAAAAACAATGAGCAGAGCCTCAGAGACCTGTGAGATTAACAAAAGGTATAACATTCACATCATCTGGGTCCTGGAAGGAGAGGAGAAAAAGGACTGCGATAAAACAATACTCAACAAAACATGGCTGAAAACTTAAATTTGGGAAAAGACATAAACCCATGGAATCAGTACGCTAGTGAACCCCAAATAGGATAAACCCAAAGAAATCCTCACCAAAACACATCATAGTCAAACTTCTGAACTCTTAAGACAAAGAAAAAATTCTTCAAAGCAGTGAAAGAGAAAAGACACCCTTCCTATAGGAAAAACAAATCCTAATGCCAGCAGGTTTCCCATTCCAAAACTTGGGACCAGAAAGAAGCAGCACAATATTTTTCAAGGGCTTAAAGAAAAGACCTGTCAACTGCAAATTCTACATCCGGCAAAAAGATTCTTCTTGAATGAAGGGGAAATCAAGGCATTCTCAAATTAAAAAAAAAAAAAAAAAAACAGAAAATTTGTCACCAGCAGGAATGGCTAAAGGAAGTTCTCTACATAGAAAGGAAATAATAAAAGAAGGGGGAATTTCCCTGGCTGTCCAATGGTTAGGACTCTACACTTTCACTGCCAAGGATGCAGGTTCAATCCCTGGTCGGGGAACTAAGATCCCATAAGCCACGAGGTGCAGCCAAAAAATTTTTTTAAATAAAATAAGAAGTCATCATAAATTAATAGTGTAATCCATTGTTGTAAAAAATAATAACAGAAGGACACTTGGAACCTCAAGAAGGAAAAAGAATGATGGAAAGAGTAAAAATATAGGTAAATACAATATTTCCTTTTGAATTTTCTAAATGATGTTTGATGGTTCAAACAAAAACACTGTCTAATGTATTTAGAGAAATATTTAAGACAGTTATAAGTGGGAGAAGGTAAGAGAGGTAGTTTTTACATTTCACTTCAGCTGGTGGTAAAGCAGTGACGCCAATAGACTAGGATGAGTTATGAATCTATAATGTAAAACATAAAACAACCACATAATTAATATGAGGATATCCAACAGAGTCTTCCCAACCACAGGCCACAGATGTGATCTCTCTGCAGCCATAGAGCCTCGGGTTGGAGAGGATGCGGTTGCAGCTTTCTTGACAGTGAAACTAGGGCCCTGTGCAGCCAAGGCACATCGCGTCTGTGGCTGGGGGCTCACATGGACTGGTCGCTCCCTCTGCAAGCCCAACCTCCCTCCACGCAGCCCATGAGCTTGGAAGGCTTCCGTCCCCACTGGCATCCGGACTCCCAATGCATGCCCACGTCCCCTGCTGTCCATTGCCTGCCTCCTACCCCCACTCCAGAGGGTTGCCCATTGTGTGCCCAGCGATTCCAGACCAGCTCCAGTCTGGCTAACCCAGCCACCCTCTCTGCTATTCAGTGACTAAACCACAGCTTCTCCAATGAAGTCTGAACCCCTTCTGAGTTTGCCTTTCTTGGGCCGTCTCTCTCAATCCTAGGGACCATACAGAATGTTCTTGTCTTAGAGTTACTCTTTTATCACGGTTAATCAGTCTTACCCTAAACTTCCCCAGTGTAACCGACTATGTGATTTCTATCTCCTGATTAGATACAAATACTACAGAATTAGTAATGGGAGGGGTCCCAAGAGATAGATCGGTGAATGTGGGATCTGGGGACTGATTCAGCCATACCCTCGGACTTGAGTGGGATGCTGAGATCCTTGCCAATGAGAAATGGGATGCTGGCCACCCATGACGTGTAGTGGCATTGCAATTAATCAAGCCATCACCCGTGGTTTATTGCGATAAAGTGCCGATGGGAGCGCGTGCCTTGGGAACACAAGCTGCATGGCAGTAATAATGACAATCAGGGATGTGGTGTGAGATGAATTTTTTTTGAGGGCCCTTGAGCACTTAGAGAGAAAATGACAAACCCAGGTCCATTAATTCCCACCTCAAGTCATGATCTGAGAATCAGGCAGCTTCCACGACAGCCCTGAAAGGATTTCTTATTTCTTGTAGCCACAGGGCTGACACGGCTGAAAATCAAACACAAAATTTAATAGTGCAAGTTGCTGCATTTAAATGGGTTGAATTCATGGTCTCACCAAGTTTCTCAGGTGAAAATGAGGGCATTAATCGTGTAAGAATGAGATCCTGAAACTTGGAATAAGGACATCTTATCGGATCTGGAGAAACCGACAGCATTGACCTCCAAGTCATTCTGAGCTTCTCTGACCAGCAGTGGCTCAGCAGTGGCTTTTCCTCCAGGGTTCAGGAAGACCAGTCTTCCTCAGCTCAAAAACCCCGTGATACCCTCAATTGCGGTAGATGCTTTGAAAGCGGATGCTCCCTCTTCTCAGAACCCACCACAAGCCCCCCACTTTTGCCGTTAGACCCGTAACTAGAGCCAAGTGTCAGCCTGATTCAGGGGACAGGTACAGGCTCTGACTCAAGAGGGAATAGCTTATACACCAAAAGAGCTGTAGGTCCTCAATAAGATATATCACCAGGGAATGCATGTGCGGGAATGGCTTCTAAGGGCGTTATACCAGAGAGGGCAGAAAAGGACACCAGCCATCGGGCCACATTTATTGATAGGGGTGCTTATTAGACAGTCTCAATTCAATGTATTAGTTGAGCAACGGGATGTGGTTTTCACAGCTTACTTGGTTGATTAACTGAAACCTGGACCCCATAGTGACCTAGATTTAATGAGGTTAACATGCCAGCGCTTCTCTGGCCTGATGTGGAGGTGAGAATTCAAAGGCTCAGATAACTAGGAAGGCTGGCCTGGATGTACCACGTGTAACATTCAGACCCACCCACCAACTCCTCAACTACAATTCTCAAGAAGACCCAGAAGGCCCTCTCCTCCCTAGGGCATTGAGAAATACTTTAGTGAGGGACACCCGCATCCCTGAAAACCTCTGTGGTTGCTCTTTTTTCAGGCCAAGTATGACTAAGGGCTGCCAGCCTTGAGATGGGCTCCCTGATTTCTGTGGGAATCCTGGGAGAGCAGAGGCCAAGAGGCAACACTTAATTGTCAAAGGGAAAGTGGGCACATCGAGCACAGGGCAATAGGAAGGTGCCAGGAGTCAGAATTCTTTGGGTCGCAGAGATCTTTAGCAGTAGCTAATTGACCATGGTGTCCCTAGGGGTAAAATAAGAGGTCACCCCACTAGGATATGGCTTGCTCTACATAACAAGAAACTCTACGTGGCCACTAGTAAACCAACTTGAGTCACCAAAAAAAAATCACAGCCCTTCATCCAGTTTTCAGACCTAAATCAGTTCATAGACCCAGAGGCCCCTGATTGAAGGGAAGCCCAGATCCCCTTGATAAAGGTCCCTGTACTATTGCCACAAAGACACACTGTCAATCTTCCTACAGCCTTCCCCAAAGGGACCTATGTGACTGTGATCTGGGGAACAAAGTAAATACTCAAACCTTCCAGGGATTACTAGATACTCCAAGAGGTAAGGAACCCAGAGCAGCTCAGGTTCTGCCCTAAGGGCAAGGGAAGGAGAAAGTCATAGACATGAACTAGAATCTGTGTCCACTTCCAGAGGCACAAGGCTGGGAGGGCTTTCTGTGCGATGCTACGCACGTTCCAGGAATGAGTTATTGACACGTACCAGTTATTCTCTACTTCCCTCTCCTTCTTCGTATGTTTAAACTTCTACATGAGTTATTGGGGGTTAATTTTACACCTTAGTCTTGAGAGAATAGAATAGTCAGTGAGTCATAGACTAGATGTGAGGGACCATTAATAGAGCCCATGGTGGATACAAGGACTGAGGCTTCTCATTGTGAAGAAGAGGGAACTTCTTCATTCGTAAGGAGAGATGTATCTGGCTGGGTGGAAACACACAGTTGTTTTTTTGTTTTCAGGAAGTTCCAATGTGTATAAAAGGCTACATGCAGAAGCTGAGCAGCCAGAGAGATAGAGTGTCAGCTGTTAGTTTATTGCCTCTCGGCTCCAAATGCACGTATAATAAACAATGCAATTCAGTTACGCTTTTCACCTTCAGAATGGGCACAATGCTCAGGTTTCCCCATAGAGGATGTGGGAAGGACACTTTGGGAGGGAGAGCTTCCTGCAATTCCCAGCAGAAGCCAGGGAGATGGTCAGTGGGATGGGTGTGAGGATGTATACACCCCCTACCCCTACCCACGGCCCCAACATGCTCCCTGTGCAACCTGGCGGCCTCAGCCTGGTGCTGCCCTGTCTGCCCCCCCCCCCCCCCCCACAGAAACCAAAGGTCTTACCTAGACTTCACGGAGCCTGTCTGTGGCCCAGAGGGTCCACATGGCTGTGAAGCTCCTTCTGCAGACCCGTGCAGCCGGCACACAGCCCGCCATTGGTCACGTGTCCACAGAGGGTCACTCCACAACCCAGACATGCGGCCCATGCATTCCAAAGGCCTTTGTCCCCACTTCTGTCCAGAGTCCCAATGCACACACATGTCTCCTGTGGTCAATGACACGCCTCCTGACCTCCAGGCACTCCAGAACATTCCCTGTTGTTTGCCCAGCAACCTCCAGTCTGGCTAAACCAGCCAACTCTTCTGCTATCTGGTGGCCAAATCACAGCTTCTCCAATCAGCTCTGACTGTCTTCCAAGTCTGCCCTTCCTCTTAATCCTAGAATACCATGGAGGGTTCTCTCATGTTCTACAGTCACTCTTTAGAGTTAATAGTTCTTATTTTAAATTTCTCTTGTTGAACCTACTACATAGCTTCCAATTCCTGATTGGACCCAGATCGCTACACCAACATAGCTCGTATCTCATAAAACAAACCTCAGCAAATGTAAAGAATTAAAATCATACACAGAGCGTTCTCTGACCGTAATAGAATCAAACTGGAAACCAGTAACAGAAAAATAACAGAAAAATCTTCAAACACTTGGAAACTGAAGAGCAAACTACTAAATAACCCACAGGTCAAAGAGGAAGTGTCAAGGAGCCCAAAAATACAGAGAATGAATGAAAATGATACTGGAACATCTCAGACTTTGTGGGACGCAGCTAAGGCTCTGGTGAGAGGGAATTTATAGCATGAAATGCTTGTTCTAGAAAAGACCGTCTCAAATCAATAATCCAAGCTCCTACCTCCATAACCTAGTAAAAGAAAAGCATAGTATACCCAAAGTAAGCAGAAGGAAGGAAATAATAAAGAAAAGGAAAGAAATCAATTAAATTGGAACAGAAAAATAATACAGTCAGTGAAAGAAAAAAGAGTGTTCTTTAATAATACCAATAAAATTGATCTTTATGCAACCTATTAAATGGAGAATGGACAAACAAGGTCCTAGTGTATAGCACAGGGAACTATATTCAGTAACCTATAATAAAACATAATGGAAAAGAATATGAAAAAGAATATATATATGTATAACTGAATCACTTCTGTACAGCAGAAATTAACAAAACATTGTAAATCAAGTATACTTCAATAAACTAAATTTTTTTAAATAAATAAAGAGACTTCCGGGAAGATGGCGGAAGAGTAAGACGCGGAGATCACCTTCCTCCCCACAGATACACCAGAAATACATCTACACGTGGAACGACTCCTACAGAACACCTACTGAACGCTGGCAGAAGACCTCAGACCTTCCAAAAGGCAAGAAACCTCCCACATACCTGGGTAGGGCAAAGGAAAAAAGAATAAACAGAGACAAAAGAATAGGGACGGGACCTGCACCAGTGGGAGGGAGCTGTGAAGGAGGAAAAGTGTCCACACACTAGAAGCCCCTTCGCGGGCAGAGACTGCGGGTGGCGGAGGGGGGAAGCTTCGGGGCCGCGGAGGAGAGCGCAGCCACAGCGGTGCGGAGGGCAAAGCGGAGAGATTCCCACACAGAGGATCGGTGCTGACCGGCACTCACCAGCCGAGAGGCTTGTCTGCTCACCCGCCGGGGCGGGCGGGGCTGGGAGCTGAGGCTCGGGCTTCGGTCGGAGCGCCGGGAGAGGACTGGGGTTGGCGGCTCGAACACAGCCTGCAGGGCGTTAGTGCGCCACGGCTAGCCGGGAGGGAGTCTGGGGAAAAGTCTGGAGCTACCGAAGAGGCAAGAGACTTTTTCTTGCCTCTTTGTTTCCTGGTGCGCGAGGAGAGGGGATTAAGAGCGCCGCTTAAAGGAGCTCCAGAGACAGGCACGAGCCGCGGCTAAAAGCGGGGAACCCAGAGACGGGCATGGGACTCTAAGGCTGCTGCTGCCGCCACCAAGAAGCCTGTGTGCGGGCACAGGTCACTGTCCACACCTCCCTTCCGGGGAGCCTGTGCAGCCCGCCACCGCCAGGGCCCCGGGATCCAGGGACAACTTCCCCGGGAGAACGCACGGCGCGCCTCAGGCTGGTGCAACGTCACGCCGGCCTCTGCCGCCGCAGGCCCGCCCCGCACTCCCCGCCCCTCCCTCCCCCGGCCTGAGTGAGCCAGAGCCCACGAATCAGCGGCTCCATTAACCCCGTCCTGTCTGAGCGAAGAACAGACGCCCTCCAGCGACCTACACGCAGAGGCGGGGCCAAATCCAAAACTGAGCCCCGGGAGCTGTGAGAACAAAGAAGATAAAGGGAAATCCCTCCCAGCAGCCTCAGGAGCAGCGGATTAAAGCTCCACAATCAACTTGATGTACCCAGCACCTGTGGAATACCTGAATAGACAACAGATCATCCCAAATTGAGGAGGTGGACTTTGGAGCAAGATTTATGATTTTTTCCCCTTTTCATCTTTTTGAGAGTGTATATGTGTATGCTTCTGTGTGAGATTTTGTCTGTATAGCTCTGCTTCCACCATTTGTCCCAGGGTTCTATCCATCCTTTTTTTTCTCTCTCTTAATAATTATTTTTTTATTTTAATAACTTTATTATATTTTATCTTACTTTATTTTATTTTACTTTATCTTCTTTCTTCTTTTCCTTCCTTCCCTCCTTGCTTCCTTCCTTCCTCCCTCCCTCCCTCCCTCCCACCCTCCTTTCTTTCTTTCTTTCTTTCTTTCTTTTTTTCTTTCTTTCTTTCTACTGCTAATAATTCTTTCTTTCTACTTTTTCTCCCTTCTGAGCCGTGTGGATGAAAGGCTCTTGGTGCTGCAGCCATGAGTCAGTGCTGTGCCTCTGAGGTGGGAGAGCCAACTTCAGGACACTGGTCAACAAGAGACCTCCCAGCTCCACATAATATCAAACGGTGAAAATCTCCCAGAGATCTCCATCTCAACACCAGCACCCAGCTTCACTCAACGACCAGCAAGCTACAGTGCTGGACATCCTATGGCAAACAACTAGTAAGACAGGAGCACAACCCCACCCATTAGCAGAGAGGCTGCCCAAAATCATAATAAGTCCACAGACACCCCAAAACACACCACCAGACGTGGACCTGCCCACCAGAAAGACAAGATCCAGCCTCATCCACCAGAACACAGGCACTCGTCTCCTCCACCAGGAAGCCTACACAACCCACTGAACCAACCTTAGCCACTGGGGACAGACACCAAAAACAACGGGAACTACGAACCTGCAGCCTGCAAAAAGGAGACCCCAAACACAGTAAGATAAGCAAAATGAAAAGACAGACAAACACACAGCAGATGAAGGAACAATATAAAAACCCACCAGACCTAACAAATGAAGAGGAAATGGGCAGTCTACCTGAAAAAGAATTCAGAATAATGATAGTAAAGATGACCCAAAATCTTGGAAATAGAATAGACAAAATGCAAGAAACATTTAACAAGGACCTAGAAGAACTAAAGATGAAACAAACAACGATGAATAACACAATAAGTGAAATTAAAAATACTCTAGATGGGATCAATAGCAGAATAACTGAGGCAGAAGAACGGATAAGTGACCTGGAAGATAAAAGAGTGGAAATAACTACTGCAGAGCAGAATAAAGAAAAAAGAATGAAAAGAACAAAGGACAGTCTCAGAGACCTCTGGGACAACATTAAACGCACCAACATTCGAATTATAGGGGTTCCAGAAGAAGAAGAGAAAAAGAAAGGGACTGAGAACATATTTGAAGATATTATAGTTGAAAACTTCCCTAATATGGGAAAGGAAATAGTTAATCAAGTCCAGGAAGCACAGAGAGTCCCATACAGGATAAATCCAAGGAGAAACACGCCAAGACACATATTAGTCAAACTGTCAAAAATTAAATACAAAGAAAACATATTAAAAGCAGCAAGGGAAAAACAACAAATAACACCCAAGGGAATCCCCATAAGGTTAACAGCTGATCTTTCAGCAGAAACTCTGCAAGCCAGAAGGGACTGGCAGGACATATTTAAAGTGATGAAGGAGAAAAACCTGCAACCAAGATTACTGTACCCAGCAAGGATCTCATTCAGATTTGATGGAGAAATTAAAGCCGTTACTGACGAGCAAAAGCTGAGAGAGTTCAGCACCACAAAACCAGCTCTACAACAACTGCTAAAGGAACTTGCCTAGGCAAGAAACACAAGAGAAGGAAAAGACCTACAACAATTACAAATAATGAACCCACAACAATTAACAAAATGGGAATAGGAACATACATATCGATAATTACCTTAAATGTAAATGGACTAAATGCTCCCACCAAAAGACACAGATTGGCTGAATGGATACAGAAACAAGACCCATATATTTGCTGTCTACAAGAGACCCACTTCAGACCTAGAGACACATACAGACTGAAAGTAAGGAGATGGAAAAAATTATTTCATGCAAATGGAAACCAAAAGAAAGCTGGAGTAGCAATTCTCATATCAGACAAAATAGACTTTAAAATAAAGACTATTAGAAGAGACAAAGAAGGACACTACATAATGATCAAGGGATCGATCCACGAAGAAGATAAAACAATTGTAAATATTTATGCACCCAACATAGGAGCACCTCAATACATAAGGCAAATACTAACAGCCATAAAAGGGGAAATCAACAGGAACACATTCATAGTAGAGGACTTTAACATCCCACTTTCACCAATGGACAGATCATCCAAAATGAAAATAAATAAGGAAACACAAGCTTTAAATGATACATTAAACAAGATGGACTTAATTGATATTTATAGAACATTCCATCCAAAAACAAGAGAATACACATTTTTCTCTACTGCTCATGGAACATTCTCCAGGATAGATCATATCCTGGGTCACAAATCAAGCCTTGGTAAATTTAAGAAAATTGAAATTGTATCAAGTATCTTTTCCAACCACAACACTATGAGACTAGATATCAATTACAGGAAAAGATCTGTAAAAAATACAAACACATGGAGGCTAAACAATACACTACTTAATAACGAAGTGATCACTGAAGAAATCAAAGAGGAAATTAAAAAATACCTAAAAACAAATGACAATGGAGACACAACGACCCAAAATCTATGGGATGCAGCAAAAGCAGTTCTAAGAGGGAAGTTTATAGCAATACAATCCTACCTTAAGAAACAGGTAAGAACAGGAAACATCTCGAATAAACAACCTAACCTTACACCTAAAGCAATTAGAGAAAGAAGAACAAAAAAACCCCAAAGTTAGCAGAAGGAAAGAAATCATAAAGATCAGATCAGAAATAAAGAAAAAGAAATGAAGGAAACGATAGCAAAGATCAATAAAACTAAAAGCTGGTTCTTTGAGAAGATAAACAAAATTGATAAACCATTAGCCAGACTCATCAAGAAAAAAAGGGAGAAGACTCAAGTCAATAGAATTAGAAATGAAAAAGAAGTAACAACTGACACTGCAGAAATACAAAAGATCATGAGAGATTACTACAGGCAACTCTATGCCAATAAAATGGGCAACCTGGAAGAAATGGACAAATTCTTAGAAACTGCCAAGAAACTGCCAAAACAACCTGCCAAGACTGAATCAGGAAGAAAGAGAAAATATGAACAGACCAATCACAAGCACTGAAATTGAAACTGTGATTAAAAATCTTCCAACAAACAAAAGCCCAGGACCAGATGGCTTCACAGGCGAATTCTATCAAACATTTAGAGAAGAGATAACACCTATCCTTCTCAAACTCTTCCAAAATATAACAGAGGGAGGAACACTCCCAGACTCATTCTACGAGGCCACCATCACCGTGATACCAAAACCAGACAAGGATGTCACAAAGAAAGAAAACTACAGGCCAGTATCACTGATGAACATAGATGCAAGAATCCTGAACAAAATACTAGCAAACAAAATCCAACAGCACATTTAAAGGATCATACACCATGATCAAGCGGGGTTTATTCCAGGAATCCAAGGATTCTTCAATATACGCAAATCAATCAACGTGATACACCATATTAACAAACTGAAGGAGAAAAACCATATGATCATCTCAATAGATGCAGAGAAAGCTTTCGACAAAATTCAACACCCATTTATGATAAAAACCCTGCAGAAAGTAGGCATGGGGGAACTTTCCTCAACATAATAAAGGCCATATATGACAGACCCACAGCCAGCATCGTCCTCAATGGTGAAAAACTGAAAGCATTTCCACTAAGATCAGGAACAAGACAAGGTTGCCCACTCTCACCACTCTTATTCAACATAGTTTTGGAAGTTTTAGCCCCAGCAATCAGAGAAGAAAAGGCAATAAAAGGAATCCAAGTCAGAAAAGAAGAAGTAAAGCTGTCACTGTTTGCAGATGACATGATACTATACATAGAGAATCCTAAAGATGCTACCAGAAAACTACTAGAGCTAATCAATGAATTTGGTAAAGTAGCAGGATACAATATTAATGCACAGAAATCTCTAGCATTCCTATACACTAAGGATGAAAAATCTGAAAGTGAAATCAAGAAAACACTCCCATTTACCACTGCAACAAAAAGAATAAATTATCTAGGAATAAACCTACCTAAGGAGACAAAAGACCTGTATGCGGAAAATTATAAGACACTGATGAAAGAAATTAAAGATGATACAAATAGATGGAGAGATATACCATGTTCTTGGATTGGAAGAATCAACATTGTGGAAATGACTCTACTACCCAAAGCAATCTACAGGTTTAACGCAATCCCTATCAAACTACCACTGGCATTTTTCACAGAACTAGAACAAAAAATTTCACAATTTGTATGGAAACACAAAAGACCCCAAATAGCCAAAACAATCTTGAGAATGAAAAACGGAGCTGGAAGTATCAGGCTCCCTGACTTCAGACTATACTACAAAGCTACAGTAATCAAGACAGTATGGTACTGGCACAAAAACAGAAAGATAGATAAATGGAACAGGATAGAAAGCCCAGAGATAAACCCACACACATATGGTCACCTTATTTTTGATAAAGGAGGCAAGGATATACAATAGAGAAAAGACAGCCTCTTCAGTAAGTGGTGCTGTGAAAACTGGACAGGTACATGTAAAAGTATGAGATTAGATCACTCCCTAACACCATACACAAAAATAAGCTCAAAATGGATAAAAGACCTAAATGTAAGGCCAGAAACTATCAAACTCTTAGAGGAAAACACAGGCAGAACACTCTATGACATAAATCACAGCAAGATCCTTTTTGACCCACCTCCTAGAGAAATTGAAATAAAAACAAAAATAAACAAATGAGACCTAATGAAACTTCAAAGCTTTTGCACAGCAAAGGAAACCATAAACAAGACCAAAAGACAACCCTCAGAATGGAAGAAAATATTTGCAAATGAAGCAACTGACAAAGGATTAATCTCCAAAATTTACAAGCAGCTCATGCAGCTCAATAACAAAAAAACAAACAACCCAATCCAAAAATGGGCGGAAGACCTAAATAGACATTTCTCCAAAGAAGATATACAGATTGCCAACAAACACATGAAAGAATGCTCAACATCACTAATCATTAGAGAAATGCAAATCAAAACTACAATGAGGTATCATCTCACACCAGTCAGAATGCCCACCATCAAAAAAATCTAGAAACAATAAATGCTGGAGAGGGTGTGGAGAAAAGGGAACCCTCTTGCACTGTTGGTGGGAATGTAAATTGATACAGCCACTGTGGAGAACAGTATGGAGGTTCCTTAAAAAACTACAAATAGAACTACCATGTGACCCAGCAATCCCACTACTGGGCATATACCCTGAGAAAACCATAATTCAAAAAGAGTCATGTACCAAAATGTTCATTGCAGCTCTATTTACAATAGCCCGGAGATGGAAACAACCTAAGTGTCCATCATCGGATGAATGGATAAAGAAGATGCGGCACATATATACAATGGAATATTACTCCGCCATAAAAAGAAATGAAATTGAGCTATTTGTAATGAGGTGGATAGACCTAGAGTCTGTCATACAGAGTGAAGTAAGTCTGAAAGAAAGAGACAAATACCATATGCTAACACATATATATGGAATTTAAGAAAAAAAAATGTCATGAAGAACCTAGGGGTAAAACAGGAATAAAGACACAGACCTACTAGAGAATGGACTTGAGGATATGGGGAGGGGGAAGGGTAAGCTGTGACAAAGTGAGAGAGAGGCATGGACATATATACACTACCAAACGTAAGGTAGATAGCTAGTGGGAAGCAGCTGCATAGCACAGGGAGATCAGCTCGGTGCTTTGTGACCACCTGGAGGGGTGGGATAGGGAGGGTGGGAGGGAGGGAGACGCAAGAGGGAAGAGATATGGGAACATATGTGTATATATATATATAACTGATTCATTTTGTTGTAAAGCACACCATTGCAAAGCAATTATACTCCAATAAAGATGTTAATAAATAAATAAATAAAACTGATCTTTAGAATCTCTACCAAGATTTAGAAAGGAAAAAGGAGAGAAGACACAAATTACCAACACCAGGAATGAAACAGAATATCATGACCGACCCTGTAAGTATCAAAAGGACAGCACAGGGATATCATGAATAACTCTATCCATATACATTCAATAACTTAAATAAAATGGACCAACTTCTCAAAAAGCACAAATTAGCAAAATTCACCAGATACGAAACAGATCATTTGAATAGCAATGTAACTACTAAGCAGACAAAATTTGTAATTTTAAAACTCCCCCAAAAGCAGTCTTGAGGTCCTAATGGACCCGAAGAATTCTGCCTAGAGTTTAAAGAAAAATTAACAACAGTTCTACAAAACTTCTTCCAGGAAACAGAAGAGGAGAGAGCATTTCCCCATTAATTTCATGAAACTAGGTATTACCGTAAAACCAAAACCAGACAAAGACAGTCCCAAAAAACAAACAAACAAACTACAGAGCACTATCTCTTCATGAATATAGATGCAAAATCCTTCACAAAATGTCAGCAAATAGATTCTACAATATAGAAAGAATTACACATCATGACCCAGGGCCCCAGGGCCGCAACAGTGTAATCCACCATGTTTACAGGGCAAAGAAAAAAAATCACATGATTTATCAATTGCTGGAGAAAAAGCTCTTGATACAAGTCAACACCCATTCATGATAAAATCTCTCAGAAAATAGGAAAGGGACTTGCCTGGTGGTCCAGTGGTAAAGAATCTGCCTTACAATGCAGGGGACACGGGTTCAATCCCTGGTCAGGGAAGTAAGATCCCACATGCCGTGGGGAAACTAAACCCAGGTCACAACTACTGAGCTCATGCGCCTCAACTAGAGAGCCCGCGTGCCACAAACTACAGAGCCCACGTGCTCTGGAGCCCGTGTGCCACAACTAGAGAGAGAAAACCCACATGCCACAACTAGAGAGAAGCCCATGCACCACAACGAAAGATCCCACATGCCGCAACTGAGACCCAACACAGCCAAAATAAATAAATAAAATTAATAAATAATAAATTAATTTTTTTAAAAAAAGGAAAAAATAGAAATAGAGGGAAAGCTTCTCGACTTGATGAAGTGCATCTAAAAACGTTACCCTTTACGGCAGAAAACTGAATACTTCCTCCCAAAGATCAGGAATGAGACAGAGATGCAACCCAGCCCTTTCACATAACATAGATATGCAAATTCCAGCCAGTGCGACAAAGCAAGAAAGGCAGTAAAGGACATACAGACAAGAGAGGAGGAGATAAAACCTGTCCCTAATTGCAGATGACATGATTGTCTACGTAGAAAATCCCAAGGAAAAAAAATTTTTTTCTAGAACTAATAGGCAAGTTCAGCAAAGTCTTGAGATACAAAAATCAATCCTACTTATATATACTAGCAATGAACAGTTGGAAACCCCAATTTTAAATGCAATACCATTTGTAATCACTCAAGAAATTGAAATACTTAAGTGTAAAACTAACAAAACATACCCAGGACCTATTTACAAAATACTGATGAAAAACTCAAAGAAAATCTAAATAAATAAGAGGTAGATTATGTTCATGGATTGGAAGACTGAACATAGTAAAGATGTCAGTTCTCCCCAAATTGATCTACAGGTTTAATTCAATTCCTATCAAAATCCCAGTAAGATTTTTTTGGTGGGCATAGACAAGATTATTCGAAAATTTATAGAGAAAGGAAAAGGGACTAGAATAAATCAGTTTTGAAAAAGCATAATAAAATGGGAGGCATCAGTCTAAATTTTCAATAAATTTGAAAACTCATTACAGAGCTACAGTAATGAAGACAGTGTCGTATCAGCAGAGGAACAGACACATAGATCAATTGAACAGAACTGTTTTAAAAAACAGAAAAAGACTCACACAAAAAACAGATTTTTAACAAAGGTTCAAAAGCAATCTGGTGGAGGGAGGGTAACCTTTTCAACAAATGGTGCTGGAGTAATTGACATACATAGACAGAAAGAATAACCTCAACTAAACCTCACACCTTACTTATACAAACATTAACTCTAAATGTGAAACAAGCTTAAGTGGAAACTGTAAAACTGTAAAGCTCTAGAAAAAAAAAAAAAATAGGAGAAAATCTTCAGAATCCAGGGCATCGGAAAGAGTTCTCAGACTTGATGCCAAAAGCATGTGCCATAGGAAGAAAAATGTATAAACTGGACCCCATCAAAATTAAAAATATTTGCTCTACAAGAGCCCCTGCTTTGAAGAGGGTGAAAACACCCGCTACAGACCAGGAGAAAATATTCGTAAACCATATATCTGACCAGGGACTCGGATCTAGAGTATGAAAACTTAACATTAAAAAAAATTCAAACTATACTCCAATATAAAATAAAAATTAAATTAAAAAAATTCAACAACAATCCAATCAGAAAATGAGCAAAAACATGAAGAGACACGTCGCCAAAGATATACAGATGGAAACAAGCACATGAAAAGGCGTTCAGCACCATTAACCATCAGAGAAATGCAAATGAAAACCACAGCGAGCTGTCACTGCACACCCATCAGGATGGCGGAAATGAAAAACAGTGATAACACCAAGAGCAGGCGAGGATGTGGAAATATGAGATGATTAGCTGGTGCGGATATGAAGTGGAAAGGCCACTCTGGAAAAAAGTTAGGCAGTTTCTTTAAAAAAAAAAAAAAAATTAAGCATACCACTACAATTCGACCCAGGAATTACACTCCTGGCCTTTTATTCCAGAGCAATGAAAACTTAAGTTCACACAAGAGCCTGTACACAAATGTTCATGGTAGCTTTATGTGTAATAGCTGAAAATTGGAATCAGCCCTGATGTCCTTCAACAGATAAATAGTTAAACCAGCTGTGGAACATCTATATTATAGAATATACTCAGCAATCCAAAGGAGTGAACAATGTTGATGAATCTCCAGAGAATTATGCTGCATGAAAAAATCCAGACGCAAAGGCCACACACTGTAATTTCATTTATATAACATTCTTCTTTTTTTCTAGATTTTATTTTACTTTTTCCATTTTTTTATTGACATGTAGTTGATGTATAACCTTATATATAAATTACAGGTGTACAATACAGTGATTTTTTTTGAAGGTTATACTTCATTTAGTTATTATAAAATATTGGTTATATTCCCGTGTTGTACAATATATCCTTGTAGCTTATTTTATACCCAATCGTTTGTACCTCTTAATCCCCTCCCCCTCTATTGCCCCTCCCCCTTCCCTCTCCCCACTGGTAACCACTAGTTTGTTCCCTGTATCTGTGAGTCTGCTTCTTTTTTGTTTTATTCACTAGTTTGTTGTAGTTTTTAGGTTCCACATATACATGACATTATACACTATGTCTTTCTCTGTCTGACATTTCACTCAACATAATGCCCTCCAAGCCCATCCATGTTGCTGCCAATGGCAAAATTTCATTATTTTTATGGCTGAGTAATATTCCATTGTATATATATGTACCACATCTTCTTTATCCATTCATCCAATGTCCATTGATGGACATTTAGGTTGCTTCCATGTCTTGGCAATTGTAAATAACGCTGCTATGAACACTGGGCTGTGTGGATCTTTTAGAATTAGTGTTTTTGTTTCTTTCAAATATATACCCAGGGGTAGAATGGCTGGGTCATATGGTAGTTCTATTTTTTCATTTATATAACATTCTTGAAATGACAAATTATGGAACTGGAGAACAGATGAAAGGTTACCAGGGGTTGAGAGGAAGAGAGCAGAAGGGAAGTGGGTGTGGCCATGAGAGATCCCTGTGGTGATGGAAATAGTTTGTATCTCGACTATATCAATATGCAGGTTGTGATTTGCAAGATGTTACCATGGTGGGGGGGGACTGGGTAAAAGGTACATGGGCTCTCTCTGGATTATTTCTTACAACTGCATGTGAATCTACAATTATCTCAAAACAAAAAAGCCTAATAAATAGTAAATAAATAAATAAAAAGAGAGGGCACTGAAACAGGAAACAACCTTCACAGTGTGTGAGTCCATGTTATTTACTGCAGCATCTAGAGTTGACCTAAAACCACGTCCCTAGGCCTGGGCTGCCCTTGGAGAAACACTGACTCAACACACATCATTTTCCTTGGCTTTGTTTTCTTTGGGTCCACTCACTTGTCCTCAGGTACCCTTATATCAGAGGACATTTGACATCACCGCCATATATGGAGAGGCTCCGCCATTGTATGAATGCAAATAATCATAATGAAAATACAACGATAGCAATGAAGACCCTCAAAGACCTCTCACTTGGTTGCAAGTCAAAGCAGGGAGAAGGTTGCCTACGGATGCCCCCAGCGGACTCTGCAGAGATTCCTGAACGCAACCATTCACATCATCAACCATTCAACCATCCCTGCCGAGCCACACCCAGAAGGATGGAATACCCAGACCTCGGAGACGACACCTGTCTTTGAACCTGTGCTCTGCTCCTTTCAAACTCTATGACTTTGTAAATTATTTTTTAAAGTAATGTAAAACATCATTTTTTTTTTTGGCCACGCTGCGTGGCTTGCAGGATCTTGGTTCCCCAACCAGGGATTGAACCCCGGCCCACAGCAGTGAAAGCCCCGTGTCCTAACCACTGGTGCACCAGGGAATTCCCAAACTCTATGACTTTGAATAAGTCACCGTGACTCTCAAGCCATGTTTTCCTTCTTTAAAGGGTGGGGCTCATGTCCACTTGTTCAAAGGACTAGACAACCAGTGAATGTATGGGTGGTAGGCATTCCACGTTGGGATTTTCCCCCTTAATCACACACAGACCTCCCCACCTCCTTCCACTATCTTGGTTCTCTGCATACATGCTTGTGGTTTCTACCACGAGAAAGGCCTCTGGCTGATACCCGTTTGTCCCTCCTGGTGGCCTCATTTCCTCTCGGCAACTAGGCAGCGATTATTTAGGTTTTGGGAGGTTCCCCTCCCCCGACTTCCTGGTCAAAGTAAAACTGAGGAAGCAACCCTTCATCTCTTGGCTTCTCAAAATCTTCCCACAGCCCCCAAGCCTTCTGCAGAAGCTAAACACTTGCTCTGATGGATATCAGTCTTGTGATCCTTAAAGCTTGCCCTTAGCTGGGGCAATAGAATTAGGGTAGTTAACAAGCACATTATTTTAAACCGGCCCTGACGTTTATTCTGCTTTTCCCAGTCAGCTGACGTTATCGGTTTTCTTAGTTGCATCCTGTCTCCCCTTGCATTCTGGCAGATAACATCTCTGCTTCCATTCTCACAGAAAGATTTGCTACGGGAACAGAGGAGCCAGCCACCTCTCAGAATATGGGCCCCAGGGCTTATCTGACAGACCCTCCAGCTCTTAGCTATTCTGGATGAAGGGAAGCCAAATATATGTATAAATACGTGGTCCAGGGTCCAGGGTCCCTTGTAAATCTCGTTGAAAAATGCTACCCTTGGGTGGTTGATCAGTAGAAATGCTAAAAATAGTGTCGCTATCAAATACCTTGATATTTAGATTATACTGTATGTTTTATTTTTCTAACCCTTGGGCTAATAGAACTGATGTTTCTAACCAATTCACACCTTCAGTTTAATTAGGTCCATCATTGAAAAAAAAAAAGAACTGCTTATAAAGCAACGAATTTCCTTATAGGTTGTTCTGTGTTCCGTAGAACACGGATTGTGGACTCAGTTTCTGACAGCCATTATGATTTGCAGTAAATATTCCGACAAAAATAACAGTTGTGACAGGCACACAAGACAACTACTGAACTGGGTCAGGCCCAGTTTTACGTAGCATTTTCTTTTTAACTGCGTGCTTGAAGGTAAATATATCATTAAGAGCACAACGTAAAAAAGAGTTTTTTTTTTTTAACTAGGACCTTCTATAGACTTATCTTGTGGAGTATGTTACATACCTTGATGAAGAGAGATGTACTTGCAGCCAGTGGTGCTCCGATTCAAACACGAATGACCTGGCCTGAAACTGGGGAGACATCCATAGCCCCAGAAAAGACAAGTGGGCAGGCGCCCCAGAGCAGAGAGGCACTGGCCCAGCCCTCCTCCCACTCTCTTTGCTGAGACGGCCGTCTCAGGCATCCTCTCCGGTCCCTACTCTGCAGGCAGCATCTCAGAGGACAGAGGCATCCTCCCTGCATCTTAGAAAATAAAATAAAAGAGGATGGCCTCCCATGGCTTGGCCTTTGAGTCAACGCCGGGTTTAACTGAGAAAAGCACCATTTTGAACCACCTGGAGGAGATGCAAGCAGAGACGAAACTTGGGCTGGCTCAGAAACAGGAAGTCAATTCTTTTCTATACATCACTTAATGTCACAGTAGCAACGCTTAGAAAACAGGAAGAAAGAGCCGCAGAGGGGGGAAGAAAATAGAGCTCAGCTGAGGCCTTTAGTAATTGTGACTATTGATCTAGCAACCCGGCCACCGAGCCTGCTGCTGGGAAATGAAGGTATGGCACCCAGTGCATCAGAGATATGGTTATTCTGTGGAGGCTGGTAAGAATTAGAGCCAGTTTGGTCATTTTCCTGGAGATGTGGTTGGAATAAGCACCAGCAGAGCCTCTTCACGTATTAACGCTGGAGGTTCCCGAGGGCCCAGATCGAGCATTTCCACTGCAGGTGATGATGGTGAGAAGCCTCACAAGGATCTCTGTGATGCCGTCTTTATTTAAAATGTCAATATTTTGTTCAATATGGAATAGTTTGCATTAATTTTTATTTTCAAGATATTGCACGAAAATATTGTCTTGATGACTCAGTTTGGGGTGCCCCTAAATTCTGCATCCATGGTAAGTCCTCTGTCTCCCCACCCTAGTTCCTGCCCTGCTCTCTCTGACTTTGGAAGGAGCAAACACAGGAGTGATGGAACGTGAAAAAGTACAGTAAGTACAATCCATAAACATGTAAAAATACAATATATCAGAATTCAATACATAAATAAAAATAATTATTCTCAGTGGTGGAGGTTGAGAGGCAAACTGAATCTCTAAGCCACATAGAAAACAAACTTATGGTTACCAAAGGGGAAAGGGTAAGGAGGGATAAATTAGGAGTTTGGGATTAACAGATATACACCAATGTATATAAAACAAATGACAAGGACCTACTGCATAGCACAGAGAACTATATTCAATATCTAGTAATAACCTATAACGGAAAAGAATTTGAAAAAGAATACATATATACAAACATAAGTATAAAAAACTGAATCACTTAGCTGTATACCTGAAACTAATGCAACATTGTAAATCAACTATACTTCAATTTTAAAATATTGTGGCTACTTATTGTGGAGATCATTATACATGTGGCAATGTATACAGATACTGAATCTTTATAAAAATAATATAATGTTATATGTGAATTACATCTCAATAAAAAAGATAATCTGAGCTCTTAAAAATAAATAAATAAAATAAAATAAAATATTGCAGCTATTGGTATTGTCAAAAAAAAAAAGGAATCTCTAAGCCAGAATATGAAAGAATGAAAAGAAATACGTTTGGGGGTGACGCAGGGCAGACCAGATGCAAAACTGGCCGTGTAGACCGGTGGTGCGTTAACTTGTTTAGGCCAGTTTCCTGTTGCTTTAAAATATGCCATTTATTTCCACTGGGGAGAGGAGTGCTTCCTTACCCCACTTTGCCATCAATAACATCCAGCTGGTCATGTATCTAAGCCTCCTGTTGAGCTAGATTGGGTTTGGGGAGGAATCGGAATCTTATCTGGCTGAGCGAGCTGGTCTTTGGAAGAACAAAATCATGCGGATTCACATGGCTTCCACCCCACACACACCCCGCATCAATGCTCAGGCACCTCCCTGGCTGTCTGAGCCACCAGGCGTGCAAGAGGTCACACACAGGTCGCGTGCAGGTAAGATTGGGAAAGAGACAGACACAGAGCCAGAGGCAACGCCTCAACAGGGTCGCATGACCACACCTCCCATGTCCCTTCCCCTCCCCAGGGACCCTCCGACACCCACCCCAGAACCCAGCACCGACACCAGCATCCGTTCCAATTTATTTACCTACACCTCCCCCATTGCTAACTATCATAGAACCACGCCCGGCCACAACATATAAACAAAGCATCACGGGAGTCCGGGGGAAGAGGGTCTGGGGAGACTTCTTGGAGGTAATAGGTGGGCTGGCTGTTGCAGGATGCATAAGAATTTGCTGGGCAGAAGCACCAACAAGAGGCAAGCTGGGGAGGCTTGAAAATGCACCGAGGTCAAAGGCGTGTGAGTGCTCAGCAATCCCTGAAAGGGAGACAGAGGGCCGCAGGGCAGCCACGGGCCAGGGGATGGAGAGGAGGAGACCGGAAATAGGAACTGGTACCAACTAAAGGCCAAACTCTCGTGCTGAAGAGCTGAGCCTTCCGCTGGAGTAGGGTAAAACTCCCAGAAGCAGAGAGCTATGGAAAGGAATGCAGAAAGGGCTGAGCTGGGCCGGTCACCTCTCTCCGGGACCTGGGACAGACGTTTCCCCAGGCTTAACCAAGGAAGCCCTCAGGAATTAATCTGTCTCTATATCTGAAAAGGACTTTGATTTGCCTTTTTTGCTCTCAAGTTACAGTGTGAAAGCACTTCATTAAGATAAGTTAATGAGAAAGTTTTCCTGTACAAAAGCTACTTTAAAAAGAAAAGGGGCTTCCCTGGTGGCGCAGTGGTTAAGAATCCGCCTGCCAATGCAGGGCACACGAGTTGGGAGCCCCGGTCCGGGAAGACTCCACGTGCCGCGGAGCAACTAAGCCCATGTGCCACAACTACTGAGCCTGTGCTCTAGAGCCTGTGAGCCACAACTACTGAGCCCAGGTGCCACAACTACTGAAGACCGTGCGCCTAGAGCCTGTGCTCCGCAGCAAGAGAAGCCACCGCAGTGAGAAGCCTGCGCACCGCAACAAAGAGTAGCCCCCACTCGCCGCAACTAGAGAAAGCCCGTGTGCAGCAATGAAGACCCAACGCAGCCATAAATAAATAAATCCTTTGGAGTTAATTGAAAATAAATATATCAATGGATGATTATATAACAAAATGTGACATATCTATGCCATGGATATCATCAGGCAATAAAAAGAGAATGAAGTTCTGACACCTGCTAAGATGTGGATGGACCCCAGAACTGCTGTGCTGAGTGACAGAAGCCAGACAGACACCAAAGACCACATATTGTCTGATTCCACGTATGTGAAATGTTCAGAACAGGCAAATCTGTAGAGACAGACGGTAGATTTGTAGTTCCCTAGGGCTGGGGGTAGGGAGGGGAGTGACTGCTAGTGGGCGCAGAGGTTATTTGGAGGGTGGTGGAATGTTCTGGAATTCGATCGTAGTGATGAGTGCACAACTTTGTGAATAGACTAAAACTCAGTAACTCATAGACTTTAGCAGGAAGACTTTATGGTATGTGAATTATATCTCAAGATAATAAATAACCACTCCCCTTCCAATTTTTCTGAGCACTGTCATATAAATCAAGTCTCCAGAGCAGGCGGCAGATAACCAGCCCACTAAGCATGTGACAAGAGTCAACAAAGACAGAAAAAAGTCATTTCCAAATGACTGTGAACTTGCCTTCCTGGGCCATTTTCTCCCCAAGGAAACAAACAAAAAAGGTATTTCACTGTCTTGTTAAGGGCAAGGCTCATTTGGCAAAATTGGCAGTCTGTGATGACTGTTCTTTAAAGCAAGGCCCTTAGGTGCAGCTGAAAGAAAAGGCAGCAAAACCAGGACAGGGAGGACAGACCCTCCCTGAGGGTCTGAGGGAGACCAGGTGGGAAGAATAATGCACACAAGGGACGATGCTGCATGGCCCTTGCATTCCTCGACACACATTCCTGTCCAGAAGCCGGGGCCAGGGGGAGCAGAATGACCCCCTGCCTTTGGGGTTCAGCCCCCAGAACCTTCCCCAGTACCCAGATATGCAGTCACATGGCAGAAAGCCACGGGGGTGGGGCGGCTGCCCCTGGCCCCCTTCTTGTAACTCTGAGAGCAGCCACCTGCCTCACCCAGGACTCGGCAGAAGGATGAGTCTGTGCAGGAAATCTGGGGCCCGGCGACCCGGCTCAGCCTCGCCAGCAAGCAGGGCACTAAGAAGTGCTTCTCGGGGCCTCGGGTGAGTCAGATCAGAAGTTCCTACAAGGTGAGTCTCTCCGGGCTGGTCCCCAGGTGCAGGCTCTCTCCCCACATCCTGCTGCCTGCCCTTCCCTCCCTGACCTCCGAGGGCCTCTGCAAAGCCTTGAACTGGGCCTAGAACAGCATCAGGATCCCCAAAGCTGTGTTAAATGAATGGAAATGAACAGATGTGTTTGTTTGTTTGTTGTTTGCTCGTTTCAACTCTTATACATCCAGTGGGACAATTTGTGAAGAACGGAGAGCGCGGAAGATCGATCAGAACAATCACCCTTGTCCTCTGGACTCTCCCGAGACGGACCCTCACAGCACATCTCTTGTCCTTCTCGGGTTACCTGTCCCATGGGTCTTAAGTGATCGATCGGGCGTTCCTCTGTGTCCTCTGCCACCCTGCACAATGTCAGCCCAAGGTCAGTATCTGCTGAGTGACAAGCCCGATCAAATTTTTCTGGCCTTGAGCCAAACCCAGATCTTGCACTGAGGGACTTAGACGACCTACCAGGCAGGTGGGACCTGCCGGCTTGGAAAACCGCAGAGGCTCCAAGCTCATGAAATGCAAAGTGTGTCACGGTGGGCTTCACGGGGGGAGGCAGGGGGACTCGGCCTGCTCTTGGGAACACACACTCGGATTTTCATTTAAGCCCCTTCCCTCCTTGGGTTCAGTTCCCCTTAACGCCCTCATTGTCAAAAGAGGTTTGTAATCACAATCCACGTGTAATGAGAAACGAGGCTGACCTGTAGAGTCCCTGTAGAAAGGAGCGCTCCATGGACGTGCGACAATATCCCTACAGCTGTTGTTCTCATTTCTGTGCAGATAGAAAAGTGCCCCCCACCCCCAAGTGTAATCGCACGAGTGGCCCGTGCAATTACCTGCCTGCACGTCCTCAGGGCCGCTTAACCATGTTTTTACTTAAAACATGATGTATCCAGCGGGATTTTGATCATCCATGATAATGAAGGGTCAAGGTTCAGCTGAATAATTGAAATGGAAACTTTATTCCCACAGAGCGTCTCCCTCACCTCCACCTCCTGCTTTCCTCCAGTTGAGAAGGGAGACACCGTCGGATTGTGGAAGGGGTGCCGGGATGGGAGTCTCCCGCTGGACCAGTCCTCCTGCCGGAACTCTGCCACCGGCTTTCTGGGGGACCTTGCACGATGGCCCCCCTTTCAGCAGAGCGGTGAAGAGAGGGAGCTGGACCACCACGTGCCTGAAGCCGCATCCCCAAGCTGCACACCATCTTCATTTATATGTATATTTCTTCAGATCGACCTGCTTTTCCTCATTTAATTGGTTGCAAGCTGTAATCATAGTTGATGTGGTCATGGTATACTTTTGTAATATCCATTAAAATAACTACCTGGGTAGTCACTTTTTTCAAAGATATATCAGAAGATACCCCTTGGGCTTCCCTGGTGGCGCAGTGGTTGAGAGTCCGCCTGCCGATGCAGGGGACACGGGTTCGTGCCCCGGTCCGGGAAGATCCCACATGCCACAGAGCGGCTGGGCCCGTGAGCCATGGCCGCTGAGCCTGCGCGTCCGGAGCCTGTGCTCCACAACGGGAGAGGCCACAACAGTGAGAGGCCCGCGTACCGCAAATAAAAATAATAATAATAAATAAATAAATAAGTAAGATATCCCTTGACCCTCACTTGGCTCCTAGAACAGAAGCCCAGCATTCGGGGAAAGACTGAAAATCCAAATAACGTCTGGAATTCAGTTACAGTCACTCATCAACGTCAACCTCCTCCATCATGACACACGCCCCGTGTGTATGTAAGATGCTCACAACGGGGGCAAAGGGACATGAGAACTCCCTGTGCTAATTTTGCAACTTTCCTGTAAACCGAAAATGATACCAAGATAAAAAGTTTATTTAAAAAAAATTTTAATGGTCCCACCTAAAGTTACAGAAGTTAAAAATTTTTTTTAAAAAAACAGTACCCCCCAGGGTCTGCATACCAATCTTGGGAAATGTCGGGTGAGACTGTGTGCCAGCCCTTCAGACTCTTCTGACAAAAGGGATGGGCTGGGTTTGGGTTGGTGTCTCAGGTCCAAACCCGCTCTGGAGAGGGCTGAGTGAGGAAGCACAAAGTTGCCCCTTGCCATGATCTGTGGCTCAGTGGGCAGTGAGCAGAAATTTGCCAAGATGATGTCCTTCTGACTCTCAAGACAGTTTCCCCAAAACTGTCCTCATCCCCTCTCCCTGGGCAGCGAAGGCTTTTGGGATAAATGCCACCCCCCCACCCTTTCCAGAACAGCTCCCATCTGGCTGATGGAGATGGGTCCATCAAGCTGGCTCCGGGCTCGCACCGGGCTGTGACTGTGCTGCATCCGGGGAAAGGTTCAAAGCCTCCCAGGGCCCATCACACGCGATGTTCCTATGTTCTCCCGCCGTAATTGCCTGCACAGTTCATTTCCCCAGACAATCGCCCTGACTGTGCTCTCGCAGGGCCACGGAGAATGAAAGTGACTGAGTGACAGACGAAAAGCCAGGGGAAGGTGGGCCCTTTTGTTTCCCTACAAGTTGTACCCCTTTTAGGAAGACGTGATGTACCTCTTGAGCCCTTGGCTTATCAGATTTTAATCATCGAGTGTAAAAATGAAATCATTTCAGCACCTGAGGTGATTTGTGTTGGCATCACCCACTGTTTCTGTAGATGAATGTTTTAGACTAGAAAGAAAAAGCCTTAACGTTTCAGCTATAGCAAGAAAAACTGGTTCCTCCTTCCACCCACTCTCAAAAGTTTCTTATGTAAGGAGTTTGTTTTCTTGTTTTTTTTTTAAGGGGAAGGGTTCACTGGTCCAGATGAGGAACGAAATGCCGGGGCTGAGACCCCACTCCACCCCACCCCTTGGGAGACTGGTCAATCAGGGTCTTCTGGATGTATTTACAAAAGCAATATGTTTAAACATTTCAATAAACAGATTAAAACACAGATTTGTATATTAGCCTGTGCCAGCTGCTTCTCCAAGCCAAGAATCCTTTTGTCCTCGTGAAACCAAATGATGACTGCTCCTCGACTCCAAGTTCTGGCCTGAGAGACCCCAGAGATTTGGTTCTCTTTTCCACTTGGTGGCCTCTGATCTCAGGTTCTGGCTTTCTTTCTCACTGTCCCATCCTCTGGGTGCATCCTTAGTGTAAGTTCCCCCAAATCCTTTTTGGAAGGAAGCAGAGCTCAAATGATAAGCCACCCAGTTTCCCTCCAAAGCCAGAGTTCAGAATCCCACCAGCGGCCGGAGCGAAGAGCTAGCCTGACCTCAATACGTCTCTCCCTGCAGCACAGGGACCACCATCCCCAGCTCCCTGCAGGACTTATTTTTAGTGCTAGGGACTTCAGGGTCATTGGTGGAGCATCAGGGAAGCACACACTTCATCCATACATTCTCTAGGGTCACCATCGCTTCATACCCTCTCAGAGAGGTTTTCCAGCACATCTCTTGAAGACAGATGCTAAAGATGAAGTTTCCTAGCGTAGGAAAATTTGCCCCTTTAATTAAGGCTCCCAACCCATCTCTTCCCATTCCCAAAGGGATGAGATGGGATTTAGAGCTAGAGGTCCATCATGGATCATCTAGCCCAGGAATGTCAAGTTCAGATGCACCTGTCCTCTCCCCTTCTGACACCCATGGCTACCTTGTCACAGCACTCTTCACCCCAGAGCTGGGCAGCAGAGGCCTCTTTACCTGGACCTCCAAGAAATCATTCCCAGTGAGATTCAGCCCCTGACCTAAAGCCATTCAGCCCCTGACCTTAAAACGCCCTCGTTTTAAATATCATAGAGGTGGGACCAGAACCCACCTGTCACCAGAGCCCATGCCATTACCCACAACACCGATCTCTGGTTGCCACTGTGTTTGTCACGGTGTTAAATGCACATACATGCAAATGTGGGCATCTGTGCAGGTGCGTGCAGACAAAAACCTTGATGCCTGCGTGAGTCCAGCCCAGTCTGTTTTCCTATCCATGAGAAGCTGTGGTTTGTCCAGTCTGTCCCTTCACTTCTCACCACCTGAAAACGTTTTTTCTCCTCTAGACTGTTCTTTATCTTTTCTGTGATACATGATCAAGATGATTGAGGAGAAAATAAGGACCAAAACCAAACAGGCAGATACCAATCAAAAAAGCAATGAAGAAGAAAACAGACCCCCTCCTAGGTGTCAGGGAAACTGCATTCAACAGTTACCCACACGTTCACCAAATATTTCTTGAATACCAATCAGGTTCCAAATTCTGTTCTAGGTCAAAGGATCAGGGGAGAATAAGACAGATAAGGTCCTTGCCCTCATGGGGCTGACATTTTGGAGCAAAAGATAATCATGAGTAAGAATGCGCATAAATGAGTGAGGTCTTTTCAGACAGAGATAAGTGTGATGAAGAAAGAAAGATGGAGTGGTATTACCCACGATGAGGAGACTTGAAATACAAGGAAGATTCAGCCGTGGGGAAATCTGAGAACAAGCCGTTCCAGACAGAGGGAGAGTGACGTGAAAAGGCCCAGGGGTGAGAACTCACTTGGCAAGTTAAAAGCAGCAGAATGGTCTTCCCTGGTGGCGCAGTGGTTGAGAGTCCGCTTGCCGATGCAGGGGACGCAGGTTCGTGCCCCGGTCCGGGAGGATCCCACACGCCGCAGAGCGGCTGGGCCCGTGAGCCATGGCCGCTGAGCCTGCGCGTCCGGAGCCTGCGCTCCGCAGCGGGAGGGGCCACAACAGTGAGAGGCCGGCGTACCGCAAAAAAAAAAAAAAAAGCAGCAGAAGGCTAATGGGTGCGCAGAACAACAGCAAGGAGAACAATAGCAAAGCGCTAGGAGATGAGGCCAGAGTTCATGCAGAGAACAAGTGATGTAGAGCTTTTGAGGCCACAGGAGAAATTTTATTCTAAGCAGCCTAAGACATGGCGCAGAGATCGGGAAAGCAATTGAGAGAAATAGGGTCAGGACAGAGGAAGGAACTTTTCACAGAGCTTGGAGAAGAGGGACATTGGACGGGGGAATGTGGATGGAAAAAGAAAGAAGAAACGTTACACGTTTTGCTGTGAATCATGAATCCCCTCCCCAGTGCTGAAGAAATCCAAGCAAAGGACCTTGCTGTTCGCTTATCAAATAAATCACTCGCAGTTTACTGCACTGAATCTGGTGCTCATAATGCCGCTCTGAGACTGGGCCACATGGGTCCCTCTTCCAAAAGAGTTATATACTTGTTCTGCGGGATTGACCCATGTGTGTGACTGGGTACATGTTTCCTATCCCTGAAGTGGGAAAAAATGATCCAACCTCTCTAAGTATTCCATCCTCTATGAGGCGTGACCCGACTTGTCGAGGCATCTGGGGGGACTTCTCCACTCTCAGGGTCCCACGGCAGTTCGCACATTCGTCCTCGTCATCAGCTTCTGTCCCTCGATGCACTCCTTGAAGATGTAGACAAATTTGAACCTTCTTAGCCCAGCTCCAGGTAGGTACTTGGCAAGCAACCGTGAGACAAATCTTCTCAGCTGTGCTGGGAACGCAAGTTGAAAGGGTTCCCTCCAGCACGAAGCAGCACAGCAGTAATTCCCTCTCCGAGGCTGGGCGGGCCAAAGCGACTTCCTACCACGCCTTGTCTCTCCAGAGTTTAGTATGGCAGGGATGCCCGACCTCTGACTTGCCCTTCCTCTGGTGCGCCGGGTGCGGCTGGTCAAACATGTTTGCCCAGCCTCCCAGTCAGGTCTCGGCAGCCGGGAGCCCCAGGCTTCCCCGGGCAGCGTCCCGCACTATTACGCACTTCGCCTCGCGGGCCTCGGAGCGAAATCTCTCGGTGAAGCCGCCTCTTCCTCCTGCCAAGCCTCCTGCTTCGTGGGAAGCCCAGCCATGAAGATGCACCCGGCCCAGGGAGGGGGGCCCAAACCGAAATCAGGCCCTGACCTTCTCAAAAGTCAGGCAGTGAGGCTCAGGCATGCTTAATGTCGTGTTGACTCCTTCCCGTTCTCGTGGGGTCCAGCTGTGCACTGTGTGGCCCCGAGGGGAAGCACTCGGACAGTGTGGGCTTGGAGCCAGTGCACGTGTTCTCTGGAGGAGGGGCGTGGGGCAGGGAGCCAATCAGGGACAAACTCAGGAACAGGGTCCGCAGGAGCCGCTCAGCTTGCTGGGCTGGGGATGGTGGTGACAGCCAAGCGGGATCTGGATTGAACTGTCCAGCCACCAACGGCTCAAATCCAGTGACCTACCTTCACCTCCAGGCCCCTCGCAAACCCCACGCTCTTCTCCGTGACCGGAGGGCTGGTTTTCAAACACAGAATATTCCATCCACGCACACCCACTCTAGTTTCAACGCCATGAAGTGATCTCCACTGCCTGCGTGGTCCAGAGGGTGCTGGCCTCTGTCCCATTCTGTGGCCCCTCCCCAAACCCCACTTCTTCTTGTTTTGCAGCCCAGCCCGCCCTGGCCTCTCAGCTCCTACACTCCTGCCCTGTAGGGGCCCCGCAGGAGCTACGCCCAGGCCTGAGGTGTTCCTTCCTTTCCTCTGTACCTCATGGCCTTGCAGCAAACTCAGCTCTCAAGTCCTCCAGGAAGCCTGAGAGGATGCCCGCGCCACCATGCTTAGCCGTTAACCTGAGCTGCTGTCTTCAGCAGACAAGAGAGAGGGGCTGGGGCAGCCCCTCCCCGTCATGGTTCCCTGGGCTAAGCTCCTCTCTTGGGGAGCATCTCCCAACACATGGGGTTCGGTTGGCACCAACGTTTGAGGCCAACCCTGTTAACCCTAAAAGCACAAATCCCAAAGCATCTCAGTTAAAACTGTTGCAAATCTCCATAAAGACCTTTCGAAAAGAATGCACCCTCTCCAAAAAGTCCGTGCCCAGGAGCCAGGTTTCAATCCTCTCCTTTAATTCTCCCCTGGCAGGGATCCCCTCAGCCAAATCTCAGAGTGAGGGCTTTAAGGGCACCTGGGGTTGTACCCGGGCTCCATTCTCACTAGTTGTGGGCAAGTTACTTTACCTTTCAAAGCCTCTGTGTGTTCCTCTGACCGGCAGGGACAATAATAACACCAGGCACTTGGGAGAATTAAGTCCAAGGTGCTCCCCACACGGGGGCGGACCTCCAACCCCAGTCAGTGTTAACGGTAGCGTTATTGCTGTGATTACTCTCTCATCAGCAGTGTCCAGTGCTGGGCATCTTGGTGGGAGGATCCCAGAAAGAGAGGCTGCCTCTTCCTTTCCAGAGGGAGCCTGGAAGAGCCCCGGGAAAGGGTATCCCGGGAGACAGGAGCCGTGTGTCTCGCTGGGCGTGCACAGATCAAGGTGGCAAGTCACACACACCTGTGTGCCCCGTGAACGTAGACCTCACGGGGTCCCAGCAGCGCTCAGCCCGGTACACCTGCCCCAACCAGAAACCCAGGACGGCGGGGGGCTGTGCTCCTGGCCTCCCACCCAGGTACACACTGCCTGGAGGGCCCAGTGTATTTGCATATAATCTGCGTGTGTTGACACAGCCGTTCTGACCTTTGCACAGAGCGCTTCCAAGCTAACCTGTTGTTACTGCTCCTCTGAAGCCTGGTTTTCCTCGGCATTCATGCCGCTTACCCATCCACTGCCAGAAAGTACTAGGCAGTGAGACAGGCCGCGAGCTGAGTCTGAGCGCCTGGTAAGTCACACCAGCATCCCTGGGCCTCGGCTTCTCCCCTGGACAACGAATTTCATCACACCTCCCCCGGGGCAGAACCAAGGAGACTTTCCCGCACATGAGACGTTAGTACGTGCCTGGAGCCAAGGGCACAGGCTGCTTTATACTCATCACAGCCCAGGAAGAAAGTCTGACGGAGAACTCACCCCAACTCTTCCCAGATCAAGTTTCTGAGTGTCACGAGGGGGTCCCCTGCGTTACAGATACTATATTTATAGAAAATATATAAAAATGCAGGATGCCTTGAAAAAGAATATATATATATATCTGCATAACTGTGCTGTACACCTGAAACCAACATGATATTGTAAATCAACTATACGTCAATTGAAAATTTTTCAGTTTTTTGAACTATACTTCAAAAACAAGGCAGGATGCCTAGTTAACTTTGAGTCTCGAAGAAACAACGAATAATACGCTAGTAAAAGTATGTCCTGTGCAATCCTTATACTACGAGTATCCATACTGTCCCTGAAATCCAAATTCAGCTGGGTGTCCTGTATTTTATCTGACAGCCCCACCTGGGACCCCAGGCCCACTGGCTTCTATTATCACTAATATCCTGTTTTCTCCCAGCTTTTAGCTAAGCCCAGGCTTTATTTCCTAAATGTCCAGCTCCCCCATGTAGGATAAGAAGGAGGGCCGAGGTTCCACGTGAGGTAAACTGAGAATTGCCAAGGGGAGAGACAAGGGGAGAGAGAACACGTGTTTCCTAATTTAGTTAAACATCGAAAACCTGTTCCTCGCTGGTTTCTGCGGGACCTCCGTGGTTATCACTGTGGGTGTGAGGCCACAGTCTCCTGTGGCGAGGGGCACGTGTGTTTGTATCAACAGACCCCGTTTCTAGGAATCTCCCCAGGATGTGAGACCCTCGGCGGTCACAGAGGAAGAGGGTCGGCAGGGAGGCCCTGTGGGCAGGGCTGTTTGGGAGTGAGGGGCCCTGGAAAGCCCTCATCCCATGTGGGATAAGCGCCTCCGCCCCGGACTTTTGTCCAGCTTCCCCATCGCACTGTAGACAACTGGGCCCGTCCCAGAACCAGAGGTGATCACTTGCCTAATTGCTGACCTCCGCTGTGGGGTCCAGGGGGAAGGAACGGAGCTCAGGGGCCTCTACTTTTCACTCAGAGTCACCGGCAAATGGGCACGAAACCAGCAGGGAGGCCACCAGCTCAGGACCCTGCAGTCCATCCCTCCAATGGGCTGAGCTCGGGCTCTTCCACTGGGGTCCCTGTACTTCCGGAACGGGTCGGGGACCACCCCTGTAGACACTACAAGTAAACACGTGCCTCACCCAGGAGGGAGTGAGCACAGAATTCTCCTTCAAGAGTTCTTTTAGAGGGAAGGCTTATTTTATAGTAAGATCAATGGATCTGCTATGGAGGGCAATGCCAAATGTTTGTGTTTTGAAAATAAATGCAAAAAATAACATATGTAGGACTCCGGGTCCTCCATCAGGAGGTGATAGGGACAACGGCAGCCCCCCTGGGCACTGCAAGGATTAGATAAAGAGATGCAGGCAGGGGCTTCCCTGGTGGCGCAGTGGTTGTGAGTCCGCCTGCCGATGCAGGAGACACGGGTTTGTGCCCCGGTCCAGGAAGATCCCACATGCCGCCGAGCGACTAGGCCCGTGAGCCATGGCCACTGAGCCTGTGCGTCCAGAGCCTGTGCTCCGCAACGGGAGAGGCCACTGCAGGGAGAGCCCCGCGTACGGCAAAAAATTAATTAATTAATTAATTATTTAAAAAAAGAGAGATGCAGGCAAAGCCCTCCCTCCCAAGCACAGCACTGGGCAGAAATAGTCAGACCTTCTCTGATCATAATTATGAGACTGAGATCTCTTCAACTGGTCTCATATATCAGACCTCCCTGTGCATAAAGAAGTCACAAAGCAGCAAAAGGACTCCAGGATCTCAGCACCGGGGGAAGCTTTCACTTGATTTTCTAATGACATCATCTGGTCAGGTCTCAAACAGACGGCAAGAGCCTGAAGGTCACCTGCCTTGTCTAACGCGCCCAGATGAGCACCCATCTTGTACATTTGTGGCCACAGCCATGGCTGACCCGGAAGATCCCAGAGATTCCCATTACCCGTGGAATTCCCATTACCCAGCCACTGGCTGCCCACCCAACGGCCGCTGCCAGCTGAATACAGGTGTTCCCAGCCCAGAAAAATCCCACTGTGGATGCTAAGGAGGTCCCGGTAGAGGATGTGATGGGCCCGTGTTCAGGGAGCTTGGTGTGCTCACCCAGACACACGCAGCTCAGATGGGTGGGTTCAGGATCCCTGAGTCGTCTGCCTGGATAGAAAGATAGAAGCCAGTCTCTGGACAAAACACCCAAGGTCAGTGTCCTGCTTACTCACACCCTCTCGGTGGTCCTGACCTTCCTTCTTAAGAACTTCCCAAATTCGGTGATGGTAATCCTTCTTGCCGACCTGAAAATGGACTTTCCCAATGGCCACCGGAGATCATCTACACACTTTGTATTTCTCCACTCAACGGAGACGCCAGCCACATGCCCTGGGGACTCTCTCTGCCCCCTCAGTGGGTTGTCCGTGTCCCTGTCTTGTAACTAATTTAAGAGAGCAGAAGGAATGTCTCCTCTAATTAGGGGCCGGGATGTATTCTCACTTTCTTATTGACCTAATAATTGTTGCAAGTGTACAAAGACAGTTGTCTCAACAGTTTGACTACCACTCGGCCCTCTGTTTCTCATTCTTGCCTCTTGTTCAAGCCGCTGTTATCCTGTTATCACCTCGGAGAGTGAGACACCCTGCTCGTGACAACTCGTGCATTTAAACCGCTCTTCGATTTACAGCCTGGGCTCTGAAATATGCATAGGCGTTTTCAGGGTAATTAGCCTCACACACAATTTCAGCCAACATCTGATCAACCCCAGCTCCATAATGAGCTCCTACTAAAATATTACACTTCGTCTTAACTACTTTGGGAGATACTCCCCGTTTATGAAATATACTTTGTCAACATCAGCCCAGTTTGGAGATTAGGGAGCCCCGTCCTTCTTTGTGGTGGTAGATTTGCCCCCAAAGCCATTTTTTTTATTCCAAGCCATGATCCCACATCTTTTTTCCCCCCAATTTCAGCTTCATACAGCCTTTCCTTTTTGAAAAACAAAGCCTAACAATTGCAATTCTCCCTTGGCCAGGGGCCAGACATCCAAGGGCTGGAGCCAGGAGATTAACGGATACACCCGGAGAGGGCAAGGTCAGAGACCGGAACATTCTGGACACATGTTTGTGCTGGAGACCAGACCCCAAGGCCCGAGAGCACCCATACATGAGGGTCGACACCTCCCGGTTTGAATGACATACTGAGGACCTTCGGAACCTGTGGATGAAACACGCCTATGACATTAATTAATGCCAGGCAAAATGTAACAGCAGATCTTGGAGACTAAAAATAGACCTATGCCAACTGATTCATCCCCTGACTGCACAGAATTCGGAGCTCTTTTATCTGCTTCTCTTCTCCAATAAGGTACATTATGACCTTTTTCCTTTCCCTCCATCTTTGTCGTTCTTTTTTCATTTCTCTCCTTCTGGTCGAGAGAGGCTTAAACCTTCCGGAGGAGATGTCCCCGCTCGGCTCCCCTCCGACCCACAAACACGCATAATAAGCAAGGAAATCGTTTCTTTTCCTGGCCCACATGGTGGTGAGCGATGTAATTTATCCTGAATATTTTCCATGTGGATGTTTCTGCCTGTTGCCTCACACACAGAACTCTATAGCTTCGTTTCCGATTACAGTCCGTTCTATTTTAAACTTTGTTGATTTCTACTGGGAAGGAAGCCTTTTTCATACAGATTAGCTGGACAGCTGGGTCTGATTGCTTCTGATTACCGGGCTTGGGGCCACTGGGGAGACAGGTTTCCCAAAGCCCCTTGGATGGAGAACCATTCCATAGGGTCCCAGAGGACCCACTTTGGGGTCAGTGCTCACTCGAGGGAAGAAGGTCAGTAGCCTCAGTTGGAAATCAACAGGTCAGGCCAAAGGCAGGGTCAGACCTTAGTCTACATCTCAGGCTCAGGAGGCTGTGCTGAGAGGTGAAGTGGGGCCCTGAGAAGCCCCCTCGTTCCAAAGGTCTCACGGGGACCTGAGTGGGGGGCTTGTGTCAGAGAAAACTGCGTGTGTTTGGAAGGAAGCGTCCATCATGCTTGCCTGAGAGAATCACTCAGGAGGCAGCAGACAAGGCTCAATGATTAAGATCCCTTCATCTGGCCTTGCCTCCCAGACCTCCAGGTGCATAAAGAAATCACAAAGACCTCTCTCACCTTGAAGTGGTCAGTCCACAGGCAGGTGGAGGCTGCCGCGCTCTCCTGAAAACCGGTGGCTCCGATGAGGCAGGAGTATTCTCCCTGTTCGTCCCATCTCTGCTTCTCTTTATGCCTTCTCTAGAGGAAACGGAATGCTGGAAGTTTTTGTTAATTGTGTGTGTGGAGGGTGCTGCGTGTCGGGGTGCAGGGGCGATGGGGGTGGCAGGGGGCCCCAGGGGGGTAGGGCTGCAGTCTGCCCTGGTGTGGGCTCGGGTTTAATGGCCGATGCTGGGGATGCAGCTTGCCAGCCGATGCTCAGCGCCACTGCAGCTCTGTGTGTGGGCGACGGCAGCTACACGGCTGGGTTTCAAACCATCACACTGAACATTTGCAAACAGATAAAAAAACAAAACCATCCGGTACGAATGGAAACTTCTGCTTTCCTTTCTCTTTCTGCGCTCTCTCCCTTGCACCTCCCTTCTCAGGTTTTGGAGGAGGTGGGCGAAGGTGGGCGTCTCTCTCTGCAGGCCCTCCTGGTCCCATCTCTTCCCGGCGCACCATCCACCCCTAGGGCCACCAGCATGGACAGGTACATCAGGTCGTCGAGACCAACCCCCAGGGTGCTGGGCATGCCCAGACATTTAAGAAGGATTTTCTCTTCTCCGGGGTCTTGCCCAGATTCAGCCACTGAGACCCATCACACCCAAGGAGGATTTGGGTGTCCTTATCTGGCCACCTTTAGCCCTCCTAGTTTCAAAGCTACCTTAGAACTGGCCGGCAAAGGGGAATGAGGTGCACTTTCATATCTGGTGAGACTTTTCCCAAGGAATACTCTGTGAATGGTGGCATGAGATACTCCATAAAAAAGAAAAAAATTGTCCTGTGGCCAAATTACTTCGAGAACTGTTGCATCCTGTTGCTCTGAGATAGTCACAGAGCATGTTCGAAGGTAAAGCTCTGAGAAGTCCTGCAATAAAGGATCCTATTTGCCTTTGTTTAATCCAACATTTCCAAAACGTGTAAACCTTAGACGAGTCCCGTCTCCCCAAACACCACCACCACCAATGACAACACGCACACACGGGCACGCACACACACACACACACACACACACATTCATATCCGCCTCCCTCTGCCCCCCACCCCCAGTGGTGGCCTGACCCAAATCAACTCTTTCAGCCAGAGAGCAAGAGAGGGCAAATGAGGAGAGATCCTGGGAACCAGGCAGGTCAGAGGTCACCATCTCAGGTTACTCTCAGCTTGTTATTAACATGGGTGCCCTGGATGGTTACCAATGAACAAGAGACTGTCATTCTGGCTGGACGAGGAACCTGAGGGAAGCAGACAATTTTTCAGGGCTGTGCGGGGCTGTCGGGGCATATTCTCTCCCATCCCAGTGGGTCCCCTCCTCACTTCTGCAGCCCAGGGATGAGGGGCAGCCTGCGGCTGGATCCCCACGGGGGCAGAGTCTGGAGGAGTTTTCTGGTGCCCTGCCCACAGACCTCTGCTGGGCGCTATGAAGATCAGATGACATGTCTGATCCCGGAGGGCATGAGACTTAGGAGGCAGAAGAGTAGAAGCGTGGGCCACATAAACTCTAGGAGAGAAATTTGTGAATAGAGACATTGTCAAAAAGGGCTATGACAGGAGGACAGGCAGGGGAATTGAACAGGGGGTAGGGGAGGAAAATATGGCGAACTCTGCTGGATTGGGGGTACCGTGGCTCATCAGTGCCAACAGACTCCAGCTCTACGGCTCACTGTCGATGGGGACCTTGGGCAAGCCTTGGCCTCCTCATCTGAAAACTCTTCTTTTGACCAAAGGGTGATCTTGCCCCCCAGGGACATTTGGGAATATCTGGGGACAGTTTTGGTTGTCACAACTAGAGACAGTACTACTGGCATCCAGTGGGTAGAGTCCAACGATGCTATTAAACAGCCTACAATGATGGATAGGGTGAGCCCACGACAGAGAACGATCTAGTCCAAATGTCAACAGCCCAGCACGAGTGGAGGACCCAGTCTGGGTGAGTCCTCCAGCCCCCTGAATGGGGCTCAAATGAGACAATACACGTGAGGATTCTGAATAAACCAAGAGGTAGTTATGTTATATTTGGTAAGAAAGAGACATCCTTATCATTTAGATGGCATTTCTCCTCTGATTGGGTGGTAAGATGGAAACAGATGGAAAGTAGTGTAAGAGCCCTCTGTTTCAGACCAAGAGGAGAGAAAGCCCGCCTGCTTTATAAACACTCCAAATTACATGATTTGAAAGATAAATAAATAAGAAAGGGGAAGAAAAGAAATGCCTCCTCTCGCTTAAGTATATCAGAGAACTTGAACTCTGTGTGAACAAAGTGAAATGGGCGTAGAAAAGCTTTAAAAAGCTTGCAAGCACTTCGACGGATAATCTTTGGTAATTAGAGCATTTTACAGAATCCATTAAAGAGGCTTTAAACAAAGCTGAAATTATTGTTGACCTTTCTCTGAAGGAGGGTAATGGTCGTGCTGGCAACACTAATGCATCTGGCCTGGCTGGGGTTTTTTTTTTTTTTAAAGAAATCTTGGGCCAGGCTTGCAATTCGATCCCCAGCACACAACAAATTGTTGGAGACCAACAAAAAGGGAAAATGAAATTCAAGTTCAGATGCATGTTCCAGCAGACTGACCAGCCTCGAGGAAGGAAAGCTGGCCGTGTCTCACTCTGCACCCCAATCCCGGTAGGACTCCCAGGACAGGACTCAGAGTCTGGGCCCTGGAAACAGATTCTCCTGGACGATGGAAATGTACAGGTGGGTGGGAGCCTGGGAGAGGCAGGTAGGGCCAGGCCTGCCGTGGATGGAATGAGGGTCAGGCCAGGCCCAAGAGAGAAGGAAGGGAGGATGGGGGGCAGGCGGGGCGGTGGGGCAGAGTCTGGGTCAACACCAGCGCCCTCGCAAAGAGGCTTTCGAAGAAAAAACAACCAGCCAAGTTTCTGACATGGACACCACACAGGACCCACACTCGCCAATTACATCATCTTCCTCCAGGGGCCAAGACAGAGTAAGGCCAGCCTGAGAGTCTGGATGCCCCTGTGCCTTCCCCATCCACAGACCCGTTCACTAACCAGGACGGGCAACAGCCATGTACCTGAGAACTTCCCTGTGCCAGCACTTTGTTTGGCCCTAGGAGCAAAACGGTGGAGGAAAATCAAGAAGCATGGTCTCTGCTTTCACGGGGCGCATAGTCAGTTGAGGTAAAAAAGACCCAAAAAAATCAAAGAATCGTGAAAAAATCCAATTCATTCAATCGTTCATTTGATGAGAATTTGAACCTCTACTTATTCTCAGCACTATTGGAAGAGAGGGGAAAAAATGTGAGCAAATAACTATCAAAAACCACAATGAAGGATAAACAACAAGGTCCTACTGTACAGCACAGAGAAATATATTCAATATCCTATGATAAACCATAATGGAAAAGAATATATATTTAAAAAGAATATATATATATATATATACACACACACACACGTGTAACTGAATCACTTCGTTGTACAGCAGTAATTCACTCAACATTGTAAATCAACTAGACTTAAATTAAAAACAAAAAACCCACAGTGAAAAGAGAACAATGTTATGAAACTCTGGCTGGAGAGTACGGCTCTATGAAAGCTCTAAAGCCCAGGCCAGCTCTCTTTGTTAAAAGGGGCTGGAGGGACCAGCGTTAGGGACCTACTTATCCAGGCTGAGATGGTTGGAAAGGGAGCAGATTTCCCTTCCTCTATGCATCATTATTCAACACCAGATTCTGTGCCACCTGACCCCACAATTGCTGTGAACCCAAACTTTGGAAGCACTGCCTCAAATGTGAAGAGGACCCCAACCGTCCCAGCACGGTCTTGAGGTCTCTCGGAGGGAAGAGGCTGTTCAGGACCTAGGACAGCGCTCGTGTGCCTGGTGGTCTAGCTCCCCTACCTTCCTGGCGAGGCCAGGCCAGAGGAGGTTCAGGGCTCCCCGCTCAGGTGTGTCCCACCTCAGGGGATCAGCTACTCTTCAGGTGAGTGGCTGCTGCTGCTTTCTGAGTGCTTCGCTCCCTCGTGTGTCTGCTCCACCCCATTCCCAGTGCCAACCCCTGATTCTTCGTCTGACACTCAGATGTGCCAAGCGAGGATCGAATTGGTTCACTTGGTCCATATAGGGCCTTGCAGTTGCGCAGAGCTTGCCCTCTGCGTCAATTTGTAAGCTTCGAGCCATCCCATGGACGACTCCTGTGAAGTCAGGCCACCACTGAGCCAGCCCCAGATGAGGAGGCAAGGTCATGTGTATTTCCCCAAGGAGCGCTGCCAGCATTCCCGGGAGAGCCCCTTTCCCAATACACAGGTGCCAGGAGATAAGGGTCCAGGCCACTCTGATGGTTCATGAGATCGTTTCACACGGTCTACAGTGATTTTTTGTAATTGTAGTAGTTATCTTTTTATTTAAATGCAACTTAGTACAGCTCTAGCCAACAGATCCAACTCATGTGTATCCCTTTTAAATACATTTTAATAGCCAATTTAAATAAAATAATAATTTTATTCTAAGACTTATATGGAAATCCAAACAAACTAGAAGAGCCAAAACGATTTGAAAAAGAATAAATTTGGAGGAATCACATTATCTAATTTTAAGACTTACTCGATAGCTACGGTTATCAAGAGAGTGTGGTACTGATGGAGATAAACACATAGATCAATAAAACTGAATAAAGGACCAGAAACAGAGCCACACATATATGCTTGACTGATGTTGACAAGGTGCAAAAGCAATTTAATGGAGGAAGGATAGTCTTTCCAACAAACGATGTTGGAGCAATTGGATGTCTCAGGCAAAAAGAAGAAAAAAAAAAGAAAAATCTATGCTAAACCTCATACTTTATACAGAAAGTAACTGAAAATGGATTGAATAGTTAAATGTAAGATGTAAAACTGTAAAACTTTTAGAAGAAAACATGACAGAAAATCTTTGGGACCTAAAGTTAAGGCAAAGAGTTCTTAGACATGACACCAAAATTACAATCCACAAGAGAAAAAAGCCAGTGAAATTAGACTTTATTAAAACTAAATCTTTTCCTCTGCAAAAGACGCTGTAAAGGACTTCCCTGGTGGCACAGTGGTTGAGAGTCCGCCTGCCGATGCAGGGGACACGGGTTCGTGCCCCGGTCCGGGAAGATCCCACGTGCCGCGGAGCGGCTGGGCCCGTGAGCCATGGCCGCTGAGCCTGAGCGTCCGGAGCCTGTGCTCCGCAACGGGAGAGGCCACAGCAGTGAGAGGCCCGCGTACCGCAAAAAAAAAAAAAAAAAAGATGCTGTTAAGAGGATGAAAAACAAGCTTTACTGAACAGCTGGTACTGGAACAACTGGACATCCACATGCCGAAAAAATGAATCTAGACACAAACCTTAGACTCTTCACAAAAATTAACTCAAATGGATCACAGACCTAAGTGCAAAAGACAAAGTTATAAAACTCTTAGAAGATAACATAGGAGAAAACCTAGGTGACATTCTGGAAAAAGGAAAACTATAGAAACAGTAAAAAAAAAAAAAAAAGATTAGTGGTTGCAAAGAGTTAGAGGGGAAGAGGGAGGGATGAATAGGCAGAACACAGAGGGTTTTTAGGGTGTGTATGATATTATAATAATGGATACACGTCTTTATACATTTTTCCAAATTCATAGACGGTACAGTACCAAGAACGAACACTGATGAAAACTGGAGTCTTCGAGCTATAATGATGCATCGGCGTAGGTTCACCAGCTGTAACGAATGTAACATCTGATGGGGGATGTTGATGGCAGGGGAGCCTGTGCACCTATGGGGACAGGGGACATATGGGCGCTCTCCTGGACCTTCTGCACACTTTTGACAGGAACCCAAAACTGCCCCCCCCCACCAAATGAAGTCTTTATTTTTTAAAAACGGAAAGAAAATATTTGCAAACCACGTATCTGGCAAAAGACTAGCATTTGGAATATATAAAGAATTCTCAGAACTCAACAGTGAAAAAATAATAATAATCCAATTAGAAAATGAGCAGCAGACATGAAGAGACACTCCACCAAGTGGATCACCAGACGACCAGGAAGTACATGAGAAGATGCTCAACGGATCAGCCACTGGGGGATGAGAACTAAAACCATGATGAGATATCACCGCACACCTGTCAGAATGGCTAAGATAAAAAAATACCAACAATATCAATCCTGGCCCAGATGTGGATAAACTAGATCACCCACCGGTGGCTGGTATGAGTGAAAAACGGGACAGTCACTCTGAAAAATGGCTTCGCAGTTTCTTATGAAATTAAACATGCACTTATTAGGCAGTTCATCAACTGCACTTCGGGACATTTCTCCCAGAGAAGTGAAATGTTATCTTCACATACAAACCTGTACATGTATGTTTATAGGCGCTTTATTTGTAATAGCCAATAACTGGAAACAGCCCAAATGTCCTTCAACAGGTAAGTGCTTATATAAACTGCTGTGTATCTGCACCATGGGATACAATTAAGCAATAAAAAAAAAAAGACTTAATACACTCAACAACTTGGATGAATGTCAAGGGCATTTTGCTGAGAATGGAAAAAATAAACAATTGTACATCCCGTATGATTCAATTTAAAATGACAAAATTATAGAGATGGGAGAACAGATTAGTGGTTGCCAGGGCTTAAGGATGGAGAGTGCAGTGAGGCCACAAAGGGGCCACTTTCATGGTGACTGACAGTTCTGTATCTTAATAGTGTCCACACGTGATAAAATTGCATAGACCCGTACACACACACACACACACACACACACACACACACACAAATGAGTGCATGCAAAAACTGGTGAAATCTGAGTAAGGTCTGCAGCATAATTAATTGTATTGTACCCATGTCAGTTTCCCACTTCTGATATTTACCATAGTTATTAAGATGTTACCAATGAAACAGGGTGAAGGACCTCTCTCTACTATTTATGAGTCTATAATTATTGAAAAGTTTTCCAAAGAGAAAATTTTGAATTAAATAACAGTACAGGTGATTCATGAATTCAGTAGAAAAATGGTGATGGTGGCACAAGACATGCCCAAGGTCTAGGGATGGATGTTCCTCTGGTCCTGAGGGTCCTAGTCCCACCCAGGGGCAGAACCTGTAGGCATCCAAGCCTTAGACACCCAGTGGACAACAGAAGCAAAACTCTAGCCCTTCTCCAGTTCAGAGGTGGTCAAATTTTAAATCACAGTGCCTCTAAGTCCAAATGAGCCAACTTTCTAAATGGCCAGAGACCTTGCTTAAACTCAGGTGAAACTGAATTGAATGATACAGAAGATGTCTTTGGGATAAGAGCAGCCTCACAGAAACACCACATTTCATCAACTTTAAGACACACAACTGCAAGAGGCACCGTTATTTTTTGTTCTGCTATGAAAGAAAAATACACTGCCAATTAAACCATGACACACTGCTTTCTTATCACTTAGACTTTTTAATTTTACTTATTGAAAGAATTCTTTGATACTTAATTAGACAGATTTTAATCACATATTACTATTGTGCATACATAAAAATGAAAATACAAGTGAAATAAATTGGTTGTTATTCCTCAAACTTCTTTATACCGAGTCCAAATCTTCTGAATCACTTTTCAGCTCAGACTCATCAATGACTGGGTTTTTTTCCACACTCATACTCTGTGTGTTCATCCATAGCACTGATGGTGTGGCATTTCTTTAAAGAACCCATAAAAGGATTAAAAGTCGTGAGTGCTGGACTCTGAAGCGGACTTTAGAATTATATACGGTTTTTCTGCTTTGGTTCCCATTTCAGCAATGTTGCTAAACGTGTATGATTTGCTCAAGTCCTCCAGTCCTCCATCCCTATAACCATGACATGCATAGAGGTTAAAGGAAGCTTCCTAGACAATACAAGATCTCCTTCCAGCATGCTGTCCTTGGTCAGTTGCATGTTAGTTACATGTGTTCACTTTAGAAGGGAACTTCAGATTTGGGTGCTGGCCATTTTGATGTTCACACACACACGGGCAATTCAACTATATCACGGCCTTCATAACACATCACGGACTGTAAGATACATCATGATTTCAGCAGTACAAACGTAAAAAAATGTCCATCTTCCAAATAATGGAATGCAATAAGTGGAAAAATAAAATAATGTCAGGTGGCCATACATGTTATGAAGAAAATCAAGCAGAGACATATGATCAAGATTGTCTGGGAGGGGGGCTTCCCTGGTGGCACAGTGGTTGAGAGTCCGCCCGCCGATGCAGGGGGCGCGGGTTCGTGCCCCGGTCCGGGAAGATCCCACATGCCGCGGAGCGGCTGGGCCCGTGAGCCATGGCCGCTGAGCCTGCGCGTCCGGAGCCTGTGCTCCGCAACGGGAGAGGCCGCAACAGTGAGAGGCCCGCGTACCGCAAAAAAAAAAAAAAAAAAAAGATTGTCTGGGAGGAGGTGAACAAAGCAAACCATTCTGAGAACAGGATATCGAGAAGAGTCTGAAAAATAAGAAGGCATCGGCCAAAGGAAAATCAGGGGAAATCTCCCCCACTGTATCTGCAGGAGAAGTTCGATTATGCTCAGAAAAAGAGTGGCATGGACATATCTACACTACCAAATGTAAAGTAGACAGCTAGTGGGAAGCAGCCACATAGCACAGGGAGATCAGTTTGGTGCTTTGTGACCACCTAGAGGGGTGGGATAGGGAGGGTGGGAGGGAGACGCAAGAGGGAGGGGATATGGGGATATATGTATACGTATAGCTGATTCACTTTGTTATACAGCAGAAACTAACAACAATGGAAAGCAATTATACTCCAATAAAGATGATAAAAAAATAATACAACCTCCAACTCTCAGTGATGTAAAAAAATAATGATAAAGATTTGTTTCTAATTTATACTTGGTGTCCATAAGCAGGTAGGCTGCAATATATCTTTCTCACTTCAAGACCCAAGGTTGATGGAGAAAGTGCTGTCTGGAAAATCTCCAGTTGCCATGGCAAAGGGAAAGGAAAGGGGTAAATTCTGTGCAGGTTCTGCAAGCTTCTGCCCAGAAACGACACATGTTTCTCTGCCCACGTTGTGAAAGCAAGTTACTAGGGCTGCCTAACTTCCAGGGGGTGGGGAGAGGAGCACAATCTACCATGTGCTTCTAAGAAGAACCAAAAAGACGTGATGAACGGCAGTAATGGTGACCACACAGGCAGGGCAAAAGAGCAAGCACAAATGCAGTAGGGTGCAGAGAAGCATGGTGACTGGGAGACAGGGAGAAAGCCAGTAAGACTGGAGAAGTATGGAAGGGGGGAACAGGGGGCAGAAGACAGCACCCTAAAAAGCGGAGAGAGGGCTTCCCTGGTGGCGCAGTGGTTAAGAGTCCACCTGCCGATGCAGGGGACGCGGGTTCGTGCCCCGGTCCGGGAAGATCCCACATGCCGCGGAGCGGCTGGGCCCGTGAGCCATGGCCGCTGAGCCTGCGCGTCCGGAGCCTGTGCTCCGCAACGGGAGGGGCCACAGCAGTGAGAGGCCCGCGTACCGCAAAAAAAAAAAAAAAAAAAAAAAAGCGGAGAGACCTGTTCTAAAGCCCAGCCATGCACTAGAAACCACCATTTCGTCCTAACTATGACCTCAAATGCCTGTAGACAGAATTAAGCAACTAATTGTATAATGAGGTGGTTGAATTACACCTAATTTCCACAAATGCTTTTGTTGCAATGCCAGAATGTGGTTTTCAATCATTTAATTAGTCTTCCAAAATGCTCCAAAATCGGTGTTAATCACAGTTGTAAGATAATGCACGTAATGCGTCCTTAAATACTTTACCGTGTCTCAGCTCAGCACTAACCCTACAGTTAAGTCCATTGAGTAACTGATAACACACTTGACACCTGGTGCTTGGGAATTTGAACATAATGCATTTCTGAAAGCAGGTGACCAATGGGTGAAGCCCAGTGTGTGTTAGTGACATCCTTTGGGGAGGCCTGGGAGGGAGGGGCCTGGCTCTTGGAGGTAGAGGGGTGCAGAGATGAGGCAGGCACTAAAACCAAAGGCTTGGGGCTCCATGCAGGGTCAGAGGATAACTCAGCTGTGGCCAAGGGAACCTGTGGGCACGGCCCGGTCCTCCACCCAGCACTGGGCCCCTGTAAATGCTCCTTTGGCACTGCTCCCCCACCTGGAGATTCTGACAGGACGGGGCCATGTCAGTGATGCTGCCAAAAACCAAAGATTGAAAACTGCAGTTGGGCTCTTTCCTTCACAGCCTCCTCTCAACACAAGGATCCCTGCCCTGCATCCGCTTAACTGCTAGGGAGCTACCGGAAACTTCCAGTGGATGGAGAGCACATTAGTACCCCAGCTTTGATATCCCCATAAAGCTTGAGCCACCAAGAGAACCTGAAAAGGCCACGTTTGGGGTTGACCATCTCTTGGGACCCAGAGACGTCAAGTAACATCTCTGCCCTCTCACTTCTTCATCCCAACTTCAGCAGTGGACAGAAACGAAGAGGGATTTATCGCACATAATAGAAAAACGTCGTGGAGATGCAAGATGTTTGTATCTTGACAGCTATGCTTCATTGATTCACTCCCCAAAAAGTGTTTATTGAGAGCATCTCAAAGGCATATTAAAATATATGACATGTCAACAATCTGGATATGGCGGCCTTGGGATAAAAGTTTTCACTTTTGTAATAGAGACCCAAAATAACAGTGGCTTTAGCAACATGAATGTTTATTTTTCTGCTATGTAACAGTCCTGACACAGGCAGTGCAGAGATGGATGGCAGATCCAGAGGCAAAGAGCCAGGCTGCTTCTAACTGGTTGGTCTGCTTCCCTCGCATTCACCCTGTCCATGCGACCCAAAATGGTGCACCACCTCCTTTCTGGGTGGACAAAGGGATGGGAGGCAGACACACTCCTTCCCTGTAAGGGCTTGACTTGAATAGCATATAACTCGTGCCCTCCACAGCTCTTTGACCAGAATTTAGCCATAGGGCCATATATAGCTGCAAGAGAACATGAAATGTTTTATCTTTATTCTGGATGACCAGGTATTCTGGTAAAAACTGGGGAATCAATTACCATGAGGAACAAAGGAAACATATATAGGACAACCTACAGGCTGTGCCATGTTGCCCTCTGGGAGTGTGGAGTCTGCTGGGGAAGAAAAGCGTGTGGCCAAATTCCAACGTTTCATCCTAGAATGAGCCAAACACCTATTAGGATGGAAGCCCAAAAAAGGGGGGGGTTTGGGGACCTATACCCAGAGGGAGCTACAGTATCTACCGCAAAGGTTAGTTATAGGCTCAGCATGAACTCAAGAGGGCAGGGACAAGCTGCGTGGCAGAAGGCAGCATGGGTTCTGGGTTCACAGACCAGAGCTTGAATCCTGCCCCACCACTTACTTTCTGGATGATTGTGGAAGGCAGAATTCAAAAGAGATATCCTCCACAAGATTCCCGACCCCTGGTTATTCAATCAAATGTCAAAATGGCAACATTTCATGCCTTTTTATGGCTGAGTAATACTCCTTTGTATATATGTACCACATCTTTTTTACCCATTCATCTGTTGATGGACACTTAGATTGCTTCCATATCTTGGCTATTGTAAATAGTGCTGCTATGAACACTGGGGTGCATGTATCTTTTCAAAGGGGCAGGAACTATTTTAATGCCATTTGCAAAAGAGGAAACTGAGACACAAAGACATTAAATGATTTTCCCAAGGTTCTACAGCTCATAAGAGGCAAAGCTGAGATGCCACCCCAGGCCGTGTGGCTTCAAGCTCTGAGAGGAGGGAATGCAGATGCTCCCATCCCACCCCCATCGTACAGATGAGCAAAGAGAGGCCGGGAGCCCTGGAGTCCCACGGTGAGTCCGCAGTGAGCCAAGTGGGTCTTGGGTTGAGACAATGATGACCACATGACCATGGCCCACGGTGGAACTGATGGGTTTTGTTCATCCTTCCCAGATTGCAGGGAAGCCCAGGGTCACGCTGCTCAGCTTCCAAGAGCAAGCTGCTCGAGCAGAAAAGCTACGATTTCCATCTGTTTAAAGGCCAAAAGAGAGAAAAGCAGACCAAAATCCCAGTAGAGTTCCTCCATGTTTTCAGCAATCACTGGGCTCCTTCTAGATGTCAGGCACTGCCCTTGGTGCTGGGTGAGGAAGACGGGCACGGGTCCCTGCAAGGAGGTTAGGACAAGCATCAAGGAAATCAGACTGCTGTAAATGATCAGACTTAAACCAAGGAAATCAAAGGAGTAAATCAGATCATGTGGATAGAGGGAGGCCTTCAGCCCTGGGTCCTGCTGCTTCAGGGCCTGCGTAGGGGGCTGCAGGGGGGCCGGGGGGCGGGTCTGTTGCCTGCTGCTGTCACTACCCTCTGTCCACTGTTCAGTAAGATTCTGAGCATCACTTTGCATGTTACAGGGATCTGGGGTGGCCCCTATGTCACTGGGAAGCTGGCAAGGAGGTCATGCCCAAGTTGTCCACTGGGCACCAAGAAAGAGGGTCTGGGCTTTGCCTTGCCCCCATATCAAGATGCTGGTCTTCTCTGCTGACCGTCAGTGACCCAAACTTCAAGGCAATGACACCCTAATCTCTGGATGCTGAGAATCAGCAGAAAGGATGCTGAGCAGGGCCTAAAGGAGAAAGAGAAAGAGAAGGAGGAGAAGGCGCGAAGTCCCCATCCAAGGCTAACCTGTGCCAACAATTTGCCTCCCACTCTGAGCCCCATTTTCCAAGCTTCAGAACGAAAGACCAAAGAGGAGAGATGACCTCGCGGGTCCCCTCCCTGCCCTGGACTCTGACCCACACTTACTCCTTGCTCGCTCAGCCAGCCGTGATCTCCCGCCTGCCGTGCACCCAGCCCTGCATTCGTGACTGTACGTTGATGGTTTGGGTTCCCTCTTCGTACTTGGCAACTGTCAAACCGAGCTGCACATGGGGCCACCCGGCCCGCCCATGGGCCAGCCTGTCTGGTTCCGCATGGAGGTGCCTGATGCAGATCTGCGCTGGCCTGCATGGCTTTAAATCACCTCGAACATTGACTTTGGAGGAGAGCTTGACGGGCGAGGTGTGTTTTCCTACTGGAAAAACAAGAAGAGCAACAGCCCAAGGCGACCCCACGGAAGCCACGCGGGACCAGAGGCTGAATAGGCCCTAACAGATCAGTTGAGAAGCTTCCAGCTGTGGTCGGCAGTATAAGGGGCCACTGTCAGGTCCCGAGACCCTCAGCAGAGCAGAACCTCAGCCCACGGGGTCTCGCCTGGCTCGGCAGGGCCCGCGTGGCTGTCACCCTTAACTGGCTCACCTCCCTCCAGTCAAAGCCTGCTTGAGATAGAGTTGAGGTTTGCAGAGGATTTAGGTCAATTCACCAGTTTAGCAGCAATCCAGTGGTTTATAAAAAAAGAACAAAGAGCCCAGAATGGGCAAAGGTGTTTCTAGAAGGCACACAAATGCCTAAGAAGCACATGAAAAGATGCTTCACCTCTGGGATCATCAAGAAAAAAGCATGTGAACGTGAGATTGCAACAAGGGAAAATATTGCCAACACTTGGGGTGCAGAGCGTGGGGGGAGAGAGGCCTTCCCCTGCCCTGTTGACAGGCGTGGAAAACGGTCTACTTTTTGGAGTCCAACTTGGCACTGTTGGCACGGCGATTAACCATCTCGGAATTTTTTCCCAGCAACGTAATCAGACAAATTCACGATGTGTTTGTACCAGGTGGTTTGTTGAAGCCAGAAAAGGCCCCCTCCCCCCAAAAGTTAACACCCCAATGTCATCTGCGGCAACATGGATGGACCTAGAGGTTATCATACTAAGTGAAGTAAGCCAGACAGAGAAAGACAGACACCGTATGACATCACTCATATGTGGAATCTAAAGTATGACACAAATGGACTTATTTACAAAACAGAAACAGACTCACAGATTTCGAAAACAAACGTATGGTTACCAAAGGGGAAACGTGGGGTGGGAGGTGGGATAAATTAGGAGCTTGGGATTAACATACATACACTACTATATATAAAATAGATAACCAACAAGGACCTACTGTATAGCACAGGGAACTCTACTCGATATTCCGTAATAACCTATACGGGAAAAGACTCTAAAAAAGAATGAATATATGTATATATAAAACTGAATCACCTTTCCGTACACCTGAAACTAACACAACATTGTAAATGAACTATACTCCAATAGAAGTTTTTTTTAAAAGTTAAAGCCCCAACAAAAGAGGCTCAGCCAGCTCCATCACGGGACACTCACACGATGAAATGCAATGCAGTCGTGTACAATCCTGGCATCACTCTACATTTTCTGGCTGAGAAAGAAGTCTCTATTATAGTACTGAGTGGAAAAATAGCAAGTCACAGAGCAGGGCACGATGATGATCTCGTTTATGTGAAATTGCTCCTGCGACGGGGTATGCGTGAGCCGCGCGCCATCAGACGTTGCAGAGGACGCGGCCGCAGCGTTACCCCCTCCGTGGGAGGAACTGGAGAGACTTTAATGTTCACCTTTATTCTTCCCAGTGTGGTTTGAATTCTTTACAAGGAGCGTGTATCGTTTTTATAATCAGAAAAAGTACAATAAAAACGGGTTCTATTTGAAGAAGAGAGCAAATTCAATAAGGCACAAAGAATCAGGACCTGGCCGTGCCTGAGTGGAAGGTAAATTGACCCTGCACCCTGCGGAGCTAGGACCCTGCAAGGCCACCCGTGCCCATGCCTGCACCTGCTGCCTCAGACCTGCTGCTGCCCCCGAGCCCGTTCCCCCCCACACACACAGACACACACACTGCAGCTGCCAGGTTGCCATGTGTGCCAGGAAGCAGGCCCCCTGCTCTCCCCCAGGGCCCCATGAGGACCCCGACACCTGCACGGGTCTGGGAAGTGGAGGACGAGGGGGCGAGGGTCACCCCTGGGGGCATGAGCTGGGATGAGGACAGAGCGGGCAGCAAAAAGTTCAACGAGACCAAGGCTTCTGGAGCCAAACTGACCGTCTGAGCGACAGTGAGCAAGGAACTCCGTCGCCTCTTCAGTCCAGAAGAGCGAGATCCTGGGAGCGGATGCACAAGAGGGCCGAGCGCTGTCCGGAGCAGCGCCTGGACCTCAGAGCCGGAGCAGACAGTAAGTATGAATCACCATCGTTATTAGGCGTGTGTTCCCGCCCCCCAAGGAAGTCAAGACTCTGGCTGGAGGTGACCTTAAGTACCTGGGGACTGGGCATCAGCCACCAGGGAGCTGTGCTGGGCTATGGGGAGGCCGCAGGTGCTGGCAGGCCAGCTAGGAGTGCAGCACTGCTGCATCCCTCCTTGCCCTCCCGCGAGCTTTCCAAACGGCGGCTGAGAACCTACTATGTGCCACACACTTTCACACTCAGCTCACCTGGGCCTCCCAGCAACCTGGGATGGGACCAGTACCCTCCTTTCAGATGAGGGAACTGCACCTGAGTGACAGCCGAAGTCACAGGGCAGGAAAGTGCAGAGGCAGGGGCTCCACCCAAATGCTGGGTCCAAGTCCCAAAAGCAGACGCCTTGGAAAGCACCCCTGAACTTCCAGACCTTTCGTCTAAGGACCACTGATAATACCTCTGAAACCCCCAGATCACAGATGTTTTCCCACCCGTAGTGAATTGGGGGCATTTTATCATTTCTGGGGCTCGTATTTGGGTTAATAATGCTCCACAGCGGCTTCTGAGGTTATACATCAAGCTCTGGGAGAGAGAACACCTTGCGTTTCAAAAGTGCTCTTGTACATTCGGAGGGGCTGAGCCCGTCAACAACCACAGGGCACAGTCGTAGAGCCCATCTTATTCATTAGAGGGGGAGAAGCCAAAGGCCCCAGACGTCTTTCCCGCCGCTCACCCCGCGCCGCTATGTGAGGCGTGGAAGGAGGCATGTCAGGTGACTACCTGCTCAGAGCCCTGGGGCCAGGACCCCTGGAAGCTGAGGGGGCCTTTCACACTTCAAAGCCCCACACATCTCCCAACGGCTACAGTGGTTCACATCCTGGGGGAAAATTACCGGGAGGGGAGGAGAGTGACACGGACCCCAGGAACGTGCTTCCAGACCCAGCCCCGATTCACGGTCCTCACAAACCCATCGCAGAGAAACCCCTCCCCAGCACTTGAATAACAGCAAATGCTGGTCAGTTCTCACCAGATGCCAAGCCCGTCCCAGCTCACACTCCCTCTCCCAAGTCTCTACCACCCCCCTTGACAAATGAGGAAACTGAGGCTACTGGTTAGGTTTCCTTTTTCTCTCTAACCCACGCCCAACCCAAGTGCCATTGGCTCTGCCTTCAATATACATCCAGAGTCTCAAAGTCTGCAAAGGCCTAGTCTAGTTAATAGTACAAATAGTATAAATGTCCTTGGACAGGTGAATGGTTAAACTGTGGTACGTACATATTCTTAGGGAATGAATGTTTGTGGCATATGATGTAACCCTACCTGCCAGTGTGATGGTATCAGAAGGTGGGGTCTTTGGGAGGTAATTCAGGTTACACGAGGTCATGAAGGAGGAGCCCCCATGAATGGGATTCGTGCCCTTTTAAGAAAAGACGCCAGAGAGCTTGCTTCCCTCTCTGCTCTCCACTGCCTACAAGTCAGGAAGCGGGGCCTTACCAGACACCAGAGATACTGGCACCGTGATCTTGGACTTCCCAGCATTTACAGTTGTGAGAAATGAATGTTTGTTTAAGCCATCCAATTTACAGTCATTTGTTGCAGTGGTCCAAGCTGACCAAGGCAGACGCCGTGGAAGGCAACAATAAAAAAGGAATGAGTGATTGATACACCCAAGGATTTGGATGAATCTCAAGGGCATTCCACTGAGTGACAAAGCCAGTCGAGCATAACGCATGCTTAGGTTTATATAACGTTCTCAAAATGAGAAAGTTACAGAGATGGAGAGGAGATCAGTGGTTGCCAGGTCTTAGGGGTGGGGAGTGGGGTGAGACCATGAAGGGGCAGCCCAGAGAGCTGGGCAGGTCTGTATCTTGATAGTGTTGGGGGTCACATGAATCCACATGTAATAAAATTATACAGAACTACACACACACACACAGAGTCATAAACCCTCCACACCAGGTGAGGCAGAGCCCCCCTAGGCCAGCGGGAGCCACATCTGGCCAGTTCACGCTGCGTGCCCAGCAGCTAGCTTGGTGCACAGCTGGATACCATGAATAATGTCTGCCAGCCTCGTCTCACCACACGGTGAGCTCACCAGGAAGGGTTTCTGGTCTTTTCCACCCTGTGTCCTCCCCAAAGCCCTCTTCCTTTGTGTTGGCCAGAAGATCAGTCCAAATTCAGAAAAGTTCAACTGAGAGCCTGACTTACTCGTTTGACGAATACACACTGAGCATTCAGGGATGCAGCAGTGGCCAAAACAGCCTAGGCTCCCATTCCAGAGGGGTGACGGGTGCTAAACACACGAGATCTCACGGGTCATGATACGAAACTGCCCAGAGGAAAAATTACATAGGAGACATTTGAGTACAGGCTGAACAAGAGAAGGAGTGAGCCAGGCACGTGTTTGAGCAAAGCAAGTTCTAGAAAAGGAGGAAAGGGAGCATCAACTGTCTCAACCGGGGATACCCAGGCAGAGCAAGAAGCCTCTGCTCACAGGGACAGGAAAACAGAGGGCCTCGAGGCCATTAGAAGAAGCTGGGGTTTTACTCTGAGGAAGAAGAAAGCCATAGGAAGACTTGGCCAGAGAGGGGCATGATCTGACTTGAGTTTTATCAGGATCGTTGTGGGTTGCTCAGTAAGACCTCGAGGGCAAGGCGGGGAGAGCAGTGAGATACGGAGGGTCCTCGCCCCGGGGAGATGGGATGGCGAATTGGACCTCGAGGTAGTAATGGAGGTGGTGAAATTCCAACTATACTTCAAGCTGTAGAGTCAACGGGATGGGCTGATGGATTAGATGTGGGGAGTGAGATAAAGAAAGGGGTCATGGATCACTCCAAGAGTTTTGCCCCGAGCAACGGGAAGAAAGGAGTTGAAATTTACTGAGAGTAACTGAGGTTGAGTCTATCTGGAGAACAGCATCCTCAGGTGAGGAATCAACAAGTTAGGGGGGGATGCGCAGTGAAAGGGGCCACTGTGGCCATGGGGAGGGAGCCAAGCATAACAGTAAACTCGGAACCCACTGGCGTATGGTGGTCACGTGAAGCCTCGATTTCAATACCCCATCTAGGAAGCGTCAGGGGACCAGTCCCAAGGCACGCCAACATTTAGAGACACAGAAGGCAAGAATCCAGCAAAGAAGACCAATATGATATAAAATAGATAACTAATAAGTTCCCTGTGTAGCACAGGGAACTCTACTCAGTGCTCTGTAATGGCCTATATGGGAAAAGAATCTAAAAAGAGTGGATATACGTATACGTGTAACTGATTCACTGTGCTGTAGAGCACAAAGTAACACAACATTGTAAACCAACTATACCCCAATTAAAAAAAAAAAAAGACCAATACGGAGCCACCAATGAGGTTGGTGGAAAATCAGGAAAGAGCTAGAGGACAAAGAAAATGCTTCCAGAAAAAGAGGGTGACAAACTATGTCAGATGCTGTGAAGTTTCGGACGGTGGAATTTGCAACCCCAGGGCTCCAGGGAGCATGAAAAGAGCCTCATCTTTGGGGTGTGGGGATAAAGCCCTGAATTTCAGTGGATTTGAAGGAAAATGGAGGACAGGTAGAAACGGGGGCAACAGTTGACTCTTTGAAGAAATTTCAGGTAAAGGGGAGCAGAGAAAAAGGGTGATGGTGGTAGAGAATATGGATGGAGATTAGCCCTTTTTTTAAGATGACAGAAATAACATCAAGTGATAAATATCTTGGGAGGAGGGGATACACACACATGGAGAAGTTGGCCTTTGACAGGAACACAGACTGTCGAAGAAATTGCGTTTCCTAAGGAAATCCGTTACTTTCCAGCGTGGGTAATGATTAAAAGTAATTTCTCAACAGATGTGTTCTGCCATCCAGGGACGCGTCCCTAAGGGACACTCAATAAATATTTATTGATAGATTGATTTTCAAGTATGGTTCCTACTGAACTTGAACACACCGAGGTTCATTTATAATTGGAAGCATCTCATTGCCTCCACTTAGTGAGCCAAAGTCCGAACCACAATTTGCTCTCAGTCTTGTGCTCACTCCAGCCAGCCTGGCCTCAGTTGAAAGGATCACTTCCAAATTGGTGAGGCCTGAATTAATGAGATGTTACTGCCCTCACGGCTTTCGATTAAAATCAATCCTGTACCCAAATGCAAGTCGATGGAAAAGAGTCGAGGAAAGCAGAAACTCACAAACAACTCTGTCATATTTTCCTGTGAAATGCCGACCGAGGTCCCCCATCTCCCAGAGCTTTTCCACAACTCCTTGGTATACCCGAGATGGGCGTGTCAGAACCTGTAGACCCAACACCTATTACTCTGTCTTGGGGGGAAACTGAGCCCATCACTGTCAAAACCAACGTCCTCCTCAGTAGGTCTTGTGGGAAAAATAGAGCCATTAAGGCAGGGCTTCTCGAGCTTGGGTGTGCGTGAAACACCTGTGAATTCTAGGGCCAAGTCTAGGGCCGCAGGCATGGGGCAGAGTTGAGATGCCACCAGTGCCACTGGTCTGGACCACTCTTGGAGGAACAGGGCATTGAGGATGCACTGATCTGCAAGTAACAGCAGCCAGCACTTCAAAAGGGCTGAAATGATAAGGACTTTCTTTTACCTCACTTTACAAGAGTTCCCATAGCAGGGCAGGGCCAGGGATGACAAATTCAGGGGTCCTATCGAGGACCTGAGTCCTTCCTTTCTCTCTCTCTGGTCTTGCATCCCTGGAGTGCGAGCTTTGTCTTTGGGCTGTCACTGTCACAAGATGGCCAGTGCCACCCCAGGCGTCACAGCCAGCCCCGACAGCGTCCAGCCAAAGACAAGAGCCTTGAGCCTCTTTTCCAGAGGCCCCAGACAGATGTCTTTAGTGCCCCATTGGCCAGTCCTGAGACCCTTGCTCCCTCCAAAGCTAGCGCTGGTCAGAGCAATGGGCTTGTCGAAGCCGAGTGGCTCTAATCAGAATTTAACCCCTGAGTGGGGATGAGGTTGACACCCCTGAATACATTCCCGACTTGGAGGAGGGTAGGCGCCCACACCAAATAGAGGTTCCACCAGCAAGGATGAGGCGTGCTGGCCAGCGGTGCCTGCTACGTAACAGCTGCTACATCCCAGGCTGGACCTCGCAGAGGGGCCACCCCTTCCGTGGGGGAAGCTGAGGACAGGAGGGAGGTGGCCTCACCGGAGCCCTGTGTTGTGACCCTAAGTTCAGCGCTGTCTTGTGTTACGTCCTCCTTGCCCGGATGGGGAGCCCGGTGAAGAAAGGAGACACTCCCGGACACGCTGTGCCCAAGGAGGTCTCTGACAGCATGGCTGTGCTCGCTTAGATATATCTGTGCTCCCCAGCCGAGGGTTTCGAGTCAATTAAAGCCCGATCAACCACTAATCATGATTGTGGAGGCTGAACGATCACAGAACTTGGATTGCTGATCCTGAGACAGATGGCGAGTCGGGTACACAAAAACAAACCCTGCATGGCACTGGGGGATGTTGCCAAGGGACAAAAAAGGCGACAATCTTATCCAAAACCAGGATCTGTACCCAGCTGTGCTTCCAGCCCACCCATCCTAACACGAGGCCAGACGAGGCCACCAACACAGCGACCGTTTTTCTTTGCCATTGGGGCCTAAGCTGTGACCCTGGGGGCTAACGTTATAGGACACACACAGACAGCCTTGTGTCTGCCTCCCCCTCGGAACTTCATGAAAAGAAACAGCCATAGGAAGAAAGTTTATTTTTCCTGAGCTGTTGGCTGATCACCTGACGTTGCCACCAACACGGATTATTTGGCATCCCACGCCCTCCCCCCTCCTCCCTCCCCACACCTGAACCAACACCACGGGCCTTCAGGGGGAATGGACACCGGCGCTGGCAGTAGGGAGGTCTGCATCGCCTGCTCTCGTGTGCCCTGGCCAAGCTAGTTAGAAGTCAAAACTTCACTATCCTTTCAACTGGCCCCCACTTCAAAGATGCTTTGCAGTTTTTTAACCTGGTTTCTCTTCTGTGAACAAGAAGCTTGGTCAGAAACCAGAGGTGCTCTGTAAAGCAGAGGCCCAGATCAGAGACACTCATGGGAAAATGAGACCCCTCTGCTGCCTGCTGACACTGGCAACTGAGGGAAGACACCACTGCCCGCCTAGGAACGAATGGGTAGCCCACTCCCCTCCGCTATGTGGACCCTGTCATTGAAGTCCACCGCCTTTTATCCTGCTTCCTCCTTGCCGGAGTTGGTCAAACACAAGGGCTACTGATTTGCTCTACAAAACCATCCTTCCCCAGATAATGCCAGCTCAGCTTGCCTCTGGGCTATGCCGATCACCTTGGACCACTGTGGACCCCTCCTCTCAATCATCACACCAGGCCGTGCACAGAGACCCTTCCCCCCACACAAAAGTTCTTAGCTGGTGTTGTTTAGGTGGGACAGGGTCTGTAATTCACCTCTGCATATGCAAGTGGTATTTGCCCAACAATCTTTTGCTATCCATAAGATTCCCACGCACAGCTGGCGACTTTCTCTCATAAACAGATGCCCCGAACTTCCTTCCTCTCGCTCTGTGTTAAACCCCACATCTGGGCCATCTGTGTGGCTGCACCATGCTGCAGGGGCAGCCGCCTCAGGGTAGGGGTGTCGGGGAGGAGATGCCGTCTAGGGAGCAGACAGAAACTTCCTGGGGACTTTGGGCAATTTCCTCCTTGACCAAGTGAAAAAATGAAGCTATGTGACCCTTCCTGCCTGGCTGGCTAGACTGCCACGGGAGGAAATGAAAGACGTGGCTGCTTTGGAAATTATAAGCTTGGACCTCCGACGGTATGATACAGAAAATGACAGTGAGCATCTTAAAAGGCACCACCAAGCCTCCCTGAGACGATTCTGGATCTCACTGGGCCTCCCCAATATGACTTCGATGACTCTGAAAAGGAGAGACAGAGTGACTTGACAGTAAAAATAACAGTAAGCACTTGCTGGGCTAAGTGCTTTTCATGCAGTAGCTCCCGGAGTTCTCACCACTTTTGAAGTTGATATGATTACGGTTCCCATCTCACAGAATGACTCTAAGAGGTCAGCGGGCTGATATAACATCACACGGCGAGTAAATAGCACCAGGACGTGTACCCGGGGCTGACTGACTCCAAGGCCGGAGCACTCAGCCACTCCACTAGAGCAAAATCCTAATGTCATGTCACGGGGACCTCGAGCAGCCCATCCTTCTCTCCTGCAGAGAGGGAAACCGAGGCCCAGAGCCTTGGTTTCCCTCTCTGCAGAAGAGAAGGAGGAAGGGACCAGACGCTCCAAACCCCATCCCAGCCTGGTCAAGCTCTCATTCTTGGAATGCAACTTGGTTGAGAGCAAATTGCAAACTCTTCAAGGCAGCACTTGGCATCTGTGCTTCACACTGCTCCCTGGCTCTGCGATTTCTCCCTACTGTGGGCATGGACCGTGGAAAGAGACGTTTCATATTGCTCGCTTTTTAGCCCCCAATCCAGGTAATGCTTGCTTCTAATGGCCTGAGCCCCCCATGGAGGCAAATTGTTGTGGGGGGTGCATTTTCAGTTGAATTTCTCCCCCTCCTCCTGATTCTTCCTATTTTTGATAGTCACGTGCCTTCCCAGACTCAGATATTCAAACCTGTTGTCAAGGCAACCCTAGGTTTCCCTCTTTACAGTCTCCTGTCTCAATGGGGGTATCCATAGCAACAGGAATACCTTGAGTTTTCAACATCAGTGACCTCCCAAAGCTTCGTGGGGCTTGTGGAGATAAATTACGTTTAGACAACTTTTTAAGCACAGCAACCAATGTAGTATGTCACAAGCCTAACTGATAACATCTGTAACAGTCAGCTTTTGCTGCGTAACAAATAACCCCAAAACTTGGTGGCTTAAAACACTGCACATTTATGATTGCTCTGAAAGTCATCTGGGTGGTTCTTCTGGTCTCAGCCAGGCCCACTTATGCATCTGTCACGAGTTGCAGATGGGGACACAACCCCGCTCACGTTGACTGAACTCTCTCACATATTTGGGGGTCATCTGGCCATAGAATGGAACAGGATGGCCTCATCTAGGACAATCAGGCTGTCTTCTTCAGGGTCTCCCATCCTTCAGAAGCCCAGGGTTTTTCACATGGGGGAAGCAGGCTTCTGGATCGAGACAGTGAGAGAGAGAGAGAGAGAGAGAGAGAGAGAGAGAGAGAGAGAGAGAGGAAATGAATGACCAGGGGAGGGGTGGAGAAATGTGGCCATTTTTGCAAACAATCTACCACACCTCTCCACATTTCTTGTAGAAAGATTCAGCCATCACTTACATGCAACCCAAGTTTCAATAGCCAAGAAGCAGTCTTAGCACAGAAGGAATAGAACCCTTGGAATTCTCAAATCTCCCTGACTCCCTCTAGAATGAGCTCTGGATTCCCTCATTCTCATGACCATTCCAATTCTAGCTGTAGCACTGCCTCCCTCTGTGCAAGTGGATCAGCCCACTTGATCCACATGGGCTGAGAACACAGTAGGTCCCCAGCAGAAAAGAGAGATGCTGTCACCAGAAAAAGGGATGTGAATGCTGCGCAGCCAAAGTCAACAGGTGACTATGGCAGATCTCACCCAACCATCACCAGCCAAGAAGCAGGAATCCACACCGGGTCAACAGTCAGCTCTTCAGCAGGAGAAATGGAGTGAATTCTTATCAGGTGAAATCTCCTCCACCTGTGAACGTGGGGCGGGTTTCAGAACTCTTATCAAAACTATTCTTAAATACTAACTCTAGAGGGCTTCCCTGGTGGCACAGTGGTTGAGAGTCCGCCTGCCGATGCACGGGAAGATCCCACATGCCGCGGAGCGGCTGGGCCCGTGAGCCATGGCCGCTGAGCCTGCGCGTCCGGAGCCTGTGCTCCGCAACGGGAGAGGCCACAACAGTGAGAGGCCCGCGTACTGCAAAAAAAAAAAAAACACTAACTCTAGAAATCTCAGCTGGCCTAATCCTAGACGAGGAAAGCAGGAGCAGCTGTCTCTCTCCTGAGGCTGATGAAGGATGCTGTGCTGCAGAATGGTCCAAAATGGAGGGTCACGGCATGCTCGGGGTTGCCCAGCTGCCCAACAAAGGTGGCCAAGATCACCCTCTAACGAGTGCTCACTGTATGCCCGGAGCCACCTCCACTTCACAAACGTTAGCTTCTTGTTCCTGAAGATCCTTTGGGTGCTAAGTGACAGAAGCCCAACCCAGACTGGCTTATTTCTCAAAGGAATTAATCCAGTCGGGGAGTGAGGTCAGGCTCAAGCAGGTGGATTCAGGTATGGCCATGTTAGGGTTACAGGTGACGTCTGCAGCCACATATCTCTCTGTCCCTCTGACCAGAAACAAGGTCCTTCTAAGTTCTGGTTGATTCGTCTTTGTCCCACCCCAGAAACGCCAACGTCCACAATGATGCCTGGGACCCAGTGGACGCTTAGGAAAGGAGCTAATGAACAAAAGATTGTAAAAAGAAATTTTACACGCATCAGAACTCCTTGGGCAACGTGGTATTTTTCCACTGGGAATGTGAAAACACTCCTATCTGCCCGGGGTTCTGGCAGGGGAGAGCCGTCAAGGGCTGAGCCAGAAGCCCAAAAGCTCCCTTCCCCGCATCCCCATCAGTGGCAAGGAGAGGGTTAACCTGCTTTCTGGATCTGCCGCCTCTCCTGTCTATGCCCTGTCACCCATCTCCCACTCCTTGTTTTTTCTTTGTGCATCAATGAAATAAGTTATGCTCCACCATTTGGCCTTCAAAAAGCAGGTTGAATAGTGTCACATTTCGGGATGAGCCGTTGCCCTCCGCGGTGAGGTCCCCTCTCCAGCTGTTCTCCTGATCTTACAACCCGGTGATTCATCCACTTTAAAATTCCCGCTTTCCTCCCACTCTTGGAAATGTCAGGAGCACCATGTCACCACGTAATGAATTCCCTTACCCCCAGGATGAAAACCTACTTTTTTCAAAGGTGGTTGTTTTAAACGGAAGCCAGAAAGAATATCACCATGTGAAGTCATGACAGTCTGTGAAAGGAAAGAGTTGAAGACAAGAGATGATGGATGGGACTTTCTGGACACTTTCTCTTTATTTTTTTTTTTTAAGGGCACTTGCAAAATTCATCCCTGGGACAGTGACGATTAATTTACATTATCTCACTTAGGGTGGAAAACAGTGGCTGGAAATTATCACCCAAAAGAACCCCTGCACAGCTTCGCCTCTTACCAGAGACGTAATAAGAGAGATCCGAGTCTAATCTTTATTAATAAAGCAGCTTTTTATGAAATGTACTTCAGCTCAGACGCAAGTTCAACGGCTACAAAGTCAACAAAAAAGCAATATGTCAAAATTGATTTATCTCCTGCATTTTTAATGCTTTCAGATCATTTTCTCATTTACAAGTGTGCTGCTTTTCAATGACAATGCTTCATTTTTGTCGAAATTTAATATGAGGAAATTGGACTGATGAAGAAAAAGTATGAGGCTCGGTCGCCTCGTGGGTCAGGGAATATGGTATTGGAGATTTCGGTAAATAATTGCTTTTAACCCAGTTTAAATCTTTTCATCTCCATGGGCTTTATGTGTTTTTGTTTTTCTGTTTGTTTTGTGACACAGGTATACTCACATTTTATGATGCATATGTGAAATCTGCACATTTGTGCATTAAATTGTAGCGTGGTTGAGATGTGTATCTCTGTGTTCCTGCTTTGGCCCTGGCCACATCCCCAGCACAGAGCAGGTTGCCAATAGCTGCTGAATAATGAAATCTCCTTAAAAAGACTCCTTTAGTATCGTGACAAGCAGTCCTTGAATTGGTAAATCTGTATAATCCACAATTCTCCATGTTGAGTTTCCCGCAAGTACCAGAGTGGGCAGCCAGCTTCTCAGATTATGGAAAGGAATTCCCGGGATTGGCTTGAGCTAAAAAAACAAACACTTGACATATAAAAAAGTTCTGCCCTTGGTCACCTTCTCCGTATTTCTCCACATATTACTCTCGATATATCAACACATTACATTAAAATAATTGTTGAAAGGCATCCCTTTTGGAGACAAGGCTGGGATTAGGGCAGGATGGAGACCCTCTCCACCTGTCCTTCTCATCAGCCTTGTCATAAATATGTTGGTGTGGGTTTCTTACTCCTTTTACTCAATGTTCTTTACATGGAACAGGGGTCCAAACTCCCACACATGTCAATGTGATGGCTTTCAGAAAGGCTTTCCTCCAATTTTCCTTTCATGCACCTTTGCTGTCTTGCCCCACGCAGAGAACCGGCACTTAGCATCAAGAAGATGCTAAGGGCTTCCCTGGTGGCGCAGTGGTTGAGAGTCCGCCTGCCGATGCAGGGGACACGGGTTCGAGCCCTGGTCTGGGAAGATCCCACATGCCGCAGAGCAACTGGGCCCGTGAGCCACAACTACTGAGCCTGTGTGTCTGGAGCCTGTGCTCCGCAACAAGAGAGGCCGCGACAGTGAGAGGCCCGCCCACCGCGATGAAGAGTGGCCCCCGCTTGCCGCAACTAGAGAAAGCCCTCGCACAGAAACGAAGACCCAACGCAGCCAAAAATAAATAAATAAATTTATTTTAAAAAAAAAGAAGATGCAACGTCATTGTTCTTCCAGTTAGAACAGAAAGCCTCTCGCTGGTCCCCTGAAGTTGGCTTGAGGACTCTCTTCATGCAGATTTCATCTGGGCGTCAACTCAGAGTTTCACACCACATCGAGGTCCAATATCCTCTGAGGATATTAAGGAAGAAAAAGAATCTCTTGGTGACACATGGTAATTAAAGCTCCATGTGGCCCAGAGCTATGACTATTTCTGGGCACTTATCTGCAGGCTCAGGGGTGATCTTTGCTGGGTGGCAGAACCAGAGGTAATCCGTCTCGACATTTTGTACCTGTTCTTACAAATGCTGAGTGGTGGGATTTGGGAGGGAGGAAAGGGTATTTGAGTATCTGTCCCAATAACAACAAGATCTCAGCTCCCTGCAAGAAGCCATAGCACTCCGAGTCAGACTGGAAACAGAAAAGAGTACGTGAGCAGAGGTCACCCACTTTAATGACCCATGGAGTGAAGAAACGAGGGCCTCCTTGGGGGCATGAGGACACTAGCCCTTTGTACAGACTCTCGGGAACATCTCAGCCATCGGAAGGCAGATTAGGGCAGCCCGTCCCGCGGGAGAGTCAGCCTCAGAAAGACACCCCCTCCCCAATCAAGGCTTTCAAGTACCAGCCGCTTTGGGAAGGTACTCAAGCCCACTTAAGCTTTTTCCCACAAGGAAATGAACTTAAAAGATTGAAGGTGCATTATCTCTACTCCTAACAACAAAGACTTGGGCTTTTATCTGTTGTCAAGGCAACGCTAGCATTTTTTCCCCCCTGGCTTCTTAATGCCTAGATTTATGTTTCCATAGTTACAAGAAATCCCTTGGTCTTCAAGGTAACACACACTGGTCCACCCAAACTTTCAGGGGTGGGATTGTGGCCCTTGGACAAAACATGCCCACAGGTATTGAAGACATCTGTTCACCTACCTACTCACCCCATCCCCACCCAGGGCTGGGATTCAGCATTCCTTCCTGCCCTTGGGGCCTCCTTTGCACCTAGGAACAGCTATCTTAGTAACCTCTTGGGCCAATCCATGAACCTGAGAAGTTAGGAAGTGAGAGTGAACCCAGGAAACGGAGCTCCTTCAAACCACCAGACTGAATTTGTTAGACCCACTGCTGCCAGAGCACCACCAAGAAGAACTCTGCAAAGTCAAAGTTACCCCTTGGGGCTCAGCACAAGAATGCCATGAGGACAGGGCATTTGGAGGAACAGAGATATGCAAGCTGCCAAAGCACCCTGCCGGGACCTCAACCCCAAGGCCCAGGCTTCGTGGCATCAATATCTAGACCCAGAAACTAGTCATTTCTCAGGATCAACTCACATAGTTCAGACCTTCCAGACATTTTCATGATGGGCTTGCAGTGTGTTTGTTTAAGCCAATTGGTTAAGAAATCATTACTTTTCATCTCTCCGTGGGCTTCTTGGCCTTTCCTAGGGTTTCGTTATCTCAGGAATGGTCTGGCAAACAGCTGGAAACTGTTGCTCAGAGTATTAGAAGCGAAATTGTGTGTACATGCGCACACGAGTCAGTGTGTGTGTGCACACGCGCAGTAGAGAGTGGGAGAAGCCTAATCTAATGAATCAGAAATACCGTCAGAGTAACAGGGATGTGGCCAAGTTGAGAAACCTAGATAGGAGCCCCGAGTTGGGACAATATAGCCCAATTTTGAAGCTCTTCTTTGTCATCCACAACATCAACATCCTTAACAATAGCTGTTGCCCCCCATTGAGATTTGAAGAGGGCACTGGGCAAGTGATGTAGGGACACACACACAGGGAACCCCAGGTGTATTAGTTTGCTAGGGCCGCCATAACAAACACCACAGACTGGGTGGTTTAACACGTATTTATTTTCTCGTGGTTCTGGAGGCCAGAAGTCCAGAATCAAGATGTTGGCAGGGCCGTGTCCCCTCTGTTCCATGCTTCTCTCCAACCTTCTGGAGGTTGCCGGCGACCCCTGGTATTCCTTGGCTTGTGGCTGCATCACTCCAATCTCTGCTCCTTTGTCACCCCGTTTTGGCCCCCCCCCCCGTGGTTGCGCGCGGGACTGACCATACGTAGCGAGCCAGTGTCAAACTCAAGGACGTGTGGATCTGAAAACCTGACTTCAGGGCATGAAAACTAGCTAATGGACAATGGACGGATACATCCTAGAGTGAATATGGACAAGAATGTCCCTGGAAATTCACTGGGGAGAGATTCTTTCAAGGAGGACAGTCAGGAAAGGCTTCACAGGGGAGGTGAGATCTGGACCAGAGGCTTGCAAAGCAACTTTTTGTGTACATAACCAGATCAAGGAGGAAATATAAAAAGAGCACATTTTTTTTTAATATAAGACAACCATTTTCTCTATTTTTAAACTTTTTATTAGGAAATGTCAACATACACCAAAGTTGAAAAGGAGAGGATAAATAAAAATCCCACATGTATCCACCACCGGATCCGTGATTTGAAATATGGTGCAAGTGTTTTATATTCTTCTCCGGGACTGTTTGAAGACAAATCTCGGAGAGGGATATGATCTAAATAGGTTAGATACATCTCTATTAATGGAAGAATTTTCAACCACAATTCTACCACACCTCAAAAAATTTGACAAGAAATCATCAATACCCCCAGAAGTCATGTTTCCTAATTATCCACAAAGTTCTTTGTACAGTTCATTGACTTGAATGAGGTTACAGAACAGCACATAGTGCATTGATTGATATGTTTCTTACAGTTCTTTTTAATCTAGAGATATTTCCTCACCCACCCCGCCTTTCGTCACCTTTGTAATTATGTTGAAAGGCAGAAAATGGGATATTTGTCTAGAAAGTAACATACTGATTTGGATGCGTTGCTTATTTGTGGTGTATTGTACTTGCCCCTGATCCTTAAGTGATGCTGTTTTTTTTTTCTTTATTTTTTTTTGTATGTGTTGGGTCTTGATGCTGTGCGGGCTTTACCTAGTTTGCGGTGAGCAGGGGCGACCTTCATTGCATTGGTGGGCATCTCATTACGTGGCTCTCTTGTTGCAGGCAGGGTCTAGGGTGTGTGGGCTTCAGTAAATGTGGTGCATGGGCTCAGTAGTTGTGGCATGTGGGATTTAGGCACAAGGTTCAGTGTTGTGCACGGGGGCTCAGTAGTTGGGCTATGGGCTCTAGAGGCAGGATCAGTAGTTGTGGTGCACAGACTAGTGATCCGTGACGTGTGGGATCTTCCTTGACCAGGGATCAAACTGTGTCCCCTGCATTGGCAGGAGATCTAAACCACTGCACCACCAGGGAAGTCCCTCAGCGATGCTAAAAAAAAGGGATAGATCATTTGGTCTTAAGTGCTGCCAGCCTGGTTCATCCCATACAGAGCTCCCACAACCTTCACCTAGGGTATTAAGAACTTTGGAAGGCTGTCCAGAGCCAAAATCATGGAGATAGCAAAATAGTAAGTTTAATCCTATTATTCCTTTTCATTATTAACTAAATTTTCTTCTATAAGAACTTTCTCTTGTCAACCTTGGTTACCATGAGGTACAGCGGGTCAAGAAAAGACAGTAGAATGTTATTTCTTTTTCATCATTTTTCGATAAGTTAGGGGCTTATCAGTCTTAAGAGTAACTAAGAGTTTCATTTTTTATATCAGTTTGACCTTATTGATTTGTTTCCATAATGCAGCCATACTTTTTTGTTGCCCAAGTTGATCTGTTTGGCCAGTGGAAGCCCCAGTGTTACCTGATCCTTTTGAATGATCTATTGTATTGATAGACTTGCTTACTGTAGATGTAGAACAGGTCCCCTGTTCAGCTGTACATTTCTGCCCAGACGAATTGCCATTGTCTAAGGTTCCTCCGGTTCTGTTAGTGGAAAGTTACTTTAGAGACAAACCTGGATATTGGGTGCTCAATGGTATTGGTTCAATCACGATTTTCGTGGGACATAATAAGACAACTTTGTAAGCTGTTTTTTAAGGAGAAATAACGCGAGTTAATACTGATATTTCATGATTCAAATTTAAGACTAGGGTTTTACTTCTTGGGTTTATATGTATATCTTTAACTCTAAGCGAAACATTAGTGCCCCATGATATTACATAATGCCCTTTGCTTAACCTGCATTATCCAATAAACAGTTTCAAAATAGCATACCAATATTTTCACTGAAAAACAAGAACTTGAATAAGTTAAGATTTATTAAGTTCCTTTTATCCTAGGAATATATCCCTAGAGGCAAGAGCCAGAACTGTGTTTGAAAATCATTTGAAAATATTTCTTTTTGGTGTCGTTAGGCACCAAGTTTGATATCACTCATTCATTATTTCAGCGCGCTGTCAATTTTTAGATGCAGAAAAAGTTGACAAAATCAACACCCCATGTATGATTAAAAACCTCCAGAAGTAGGAACAGAGGGAACTTACATCAACAATAAGGCCAATATGACAAACCTACAGAACAACATCGTTCTCAAGGGTGGTAAAACTGAAGTCATTTCCACTGAAGATAAGGACAAGACAGGTTGGCCCACATCACCACTATATGACAACAAAGTTTGGAAGGTTGTTGAGCCACAGCTACATCGAGAAGAAAAAAAAATAAAAGGAATCCAAATCAGAAAAGAAGAGTAAAGCTGTACACTGTTTGCAGATGACATGATACTATGCATAGAGAACCTAAAGATGCTACCAGAAACTCTAGAGCTAATAAATGAATTGGTTAAAGCAGCAGGATACAAAATTAAGGCACAAGAAATGCTTGCATTCCTATACCGTAATGATGAAAAATTGAAAAGAGAAATTAGGAAACACTCCCATTTAACACAACAAAAAGAATAAAATACTAGGAAAACCTACCTAAGGAGACAAAACCTGTATGCAGAAAACTAAAAACACTGATGAAAAGAAATTAAAGAAGATACAAACTGATGGAAAGTATACCTTTTCTGGATTGGAAGAATCAACATTGTGAAAATGACTCTCTACCAAAGCAATTAACAGATATCCAATCCCTACCAAACTAACACTGGCATTTTTCACAGAAAACAGAAAAAAAAATTTCACAATTATGTAGCAAACACAAAAGGACCCCAAATAGCCAAAACATCTTGGGAAGGAAAAACAGAGCTGGATGAATCAGGCTCTCGGGCTTCAGGACTTTACTAAAGCTACAGTAATCAAGACAGTATGGTACTGGCACAAAAACAGAAATAGATCAATGGAACGGAGATAGGAAAAGCCCAGAATAAAAACCCACGCAACATAGGTAACCTTAGTTTGATAAAGAGGCAGGATAATACATAGAGAAAAGACAGCCCTCTGTCAGTAAGTGGTGCTGGAAAAACTGGACAGCTACAGGATAAAAGAAGAAATGTAGAACACTCCTAAACAAACTACACAAAAAAATAAACCAAAAGGAATTAAAGACCTAAATATAAGGCAAGACCTATAAAACTCTTTGAGGAAAACAGGCAGAACACCTAGCATAAATCACAGAAGACCTTTTTGACCACCTCCTGAGAAATGGAAATAAAACCAAAAAGAAACAAATGGGAATCTATGAACTTAAAAGCTGTTGCAACGAAGGCAACCATAAACAAAGATGAAAAGGGACAACCTCAGAATGGGAGAAATATTTGCAAAATGAAGCAACTGACAAAGACTATCTCCAAAAATTTACAAGCAGATCAGCAGCTGAGTATCAAAAAAACAAGCAACCCAATGCAAAAATGGACAGCAGAAGACCTAATGGACATTTCTCCAAAGAAGATGTACGACTGCCAAAAACATGAAAGGATGCTCATATCACAAATCATTAGGAGAAATGCAAATCAAAAACTACAATGAGGTGTCACCTCACACCGTCAGAATGGCACATCATCAAAAAATAGAAAAAACAAAATGCTGGAGAGGGTGTGGAGAAAAGCGAACCCTCTTGCACTGTTGGTGGGACATGAATTGATACAGCACTGTGGAGAACAGTATGGAGTTCCTTAAAAACCTACAAATAGAACTACATACGACCCAGCAATCCCATACTGGGCATATACCCTGAGAAAACCATAATTCAAAAGAGTCATGTACACAATGTTCACTGCAGCTCTATTTACAATAGCCAGGACATGGAAAGCAACCTAAGTGTCCATCATCGGATGTAATGGATAAGAGAAGTGCACATATATACAATGGAATATTACTCAGCCATAAAAGAAATGAAACTGAGTTATGTAGCGAGGTGGATGGACCTAGAGACTGTCATACAGAGTGAAGTAAGTCGAAAGAGAGAAAAAATACCGTATGCTAACAGATATATACGGAATATAATAAAAAAAAAGGTTCTGAAGAACCTAGGGCAAGACAGGAATAAATATACAGACATAGAGAATGGACCTGAGGACACAGGAAGGGGAAGGGAAGCTGGGACGGACAAGTGAGAGAGTGGCATGGACATATATACACTACCAAATGTAAAATAGATAGCTAGTGGGAAGCAGCCACATAGCACAGGAAGATCAGTTCTGTGCTTTGTGACCACCTAGAGGGGTGGGTGGAGGGTTGGGAGATTCAAGAGGGAGGAGATATGGGGAATAAGTATATGTTAGTTGATCACTTGTTATAAAGCAGAAACTAACACCACCATTGTAAAGCAATTATACTCAAAAAATGTTAAAAAAAAATCGTGAGAAAATGAACACTTTTATCACAAGTTATGGTGAAACTAAGGATGCCCGTGGAAAGACTACTCCTATTTTTACCACTAAATGTACTATTGGACCATATGAGAGGTGATCAAAGAGTGGTGCGGGTTTTGAGAGGCAAAGTAGGGTGGTGGTCTAGAGTTCAGGCTTGGAATCAGGAAGACCTGACCTCAGATCCGGACCCTATCATGACCAAGCAGTGGAGCTTTGAGCAGGGTCACATTACCTTTCTGAGCCTCAAGCCAAGCAAATGTAAAATGGAGAATGATAGTACTATACCCCTCATAGGTGATTGTATTTTCTGTCTAGGATTAAATGAAACATCCCACATATAGTCTTTATCACATAGTGAGTGCTTGGCCAATTACTATTATCATCATCTTTTTTTTTTTTCCTATTTTTAAAATGTTTTATCACAAAATTAGGAGGCCCCAGATGAAGAAGAAGCTCTTCTAAGCAGGGGAAGGGCAGGCCTACCTGTGATGCAATTAGGGTCAACACCTCACCACCCTCAGACTGACCGAAAGAGTTCACGTAAGGCAGCAATAGGAGATCAGCGTTCCCCGAGAGGATTTATTCCTCTGATCTTGCTTGGAAGGGGACACAACATCAACACCTTCTTTATTCTGCAGGAACATGAAAATAAGATTGACTTGCTCTGCAATTTCTTGGCTTTCAAAGTGACTGTCACCTCCAGTCCTCCAACCCCCTTCTTTTGCGACCAGTGAGAGCAAAAATCCTGAGTTATATGAGGCAGGCATCGTCCCCAGACAGCTCCAGGCCAAGCCACACTCACTTCAGACCCTCCATGGACCCACAACCGTACCTAAGAGCAGCCTGGGAGCTCTGGCTCAGGAACATGTAACTTTCCAAGAAAGAAGTTGGTTCCTGCCAAGAAGGACATCAAGCCATCCCCTAGCTGACCTCCGTGAGTGCTGGCACGAGGAGGAGCAGTCATCGGAGAGGCTGGCCAAGCCAGAGGAATGTGTGTCCACTGGTTCTTGTAATCCTGAAAATGCCTCTGGGGTTTAAAGCTGGGCCTTTGGAGTTTTCAAAGTCCATGAAATCAAAAGGCTACTCAAGCAAGCGCGCGTCCTAGGCCCAACGTAGAGACAGCAAAGACACAACAGTGGATTCATTAACATAGAGGAGTGTCCTGTTGGCTGAATCCCCAAAATCCAGCCACCCCTGAAGATAGTCCAGCCAGCCTTGCCACCGAATGGCTGACCACAGATGTGGGAACAAATCCTGACAGCAGGGGTCGGGAAAGATCCCTTGGAAAAAGGCTCCCCTGGAACGGAGGCTGCCATGTTTCTCCCCACCTGAGGCTAAAGCAACGCTGTGGAAGCCACAAGCAAGCCAAGCCCTGGTGTCCTGAGTCCCAAGTTCACCTACCTCTGGACTTCCCGTTGGGAAGAAAAATTAATTCTTTCATGTTTTAGTCAGTGTATAAGCCCGCTTTTCTGTCACTTAAAGTCAGAGATGAGCAACATTCACTGAGGTCTACTCCCAGAAGAGGATCAGGGAGAGGACCAAATAGGGCTCCCTGGCCTCGTGACGTGTGGAGGGATTCGGACAGAATGTGGGGCAATACATAGAGCCGCAGCGCTGGGGAGAGCCACGTGCTTCAGGGCTCAAAGAGGGGCAGCGACCTTGGTTTTGGGGAGGTCAGAGAAGGTTTCCAGAGGAGGGGGTGGCTCAGTGAACTCTGTGGAGAGATAGCTAAGTCCCTAACCAATGGCCCCGATCCCCGTGCTGGGGGGATGGTGTCCGTCCAAACGGCAGGTTCTTCCCTGACCTTGGACTGTGCCTTATTTGGAAACAGGGTCGTTAGCAGATGTGATGAGTTAAGATGGGTCGTACCGGAGTAGGGTAGCCCGAAATCCAATGTGACTGGTGTCTTGTAGAGAAGAGAGAGACACAGAGGGAAGA
>NW_021703769.1:4059535-4122995 GCF_005190385.1 Monodon monoceros
GTGACAAAGGAGCAGAGATTGGAGTGATGCAGCCACAAGCCAAGGAACACCAGGGGTCGCCGGCAACCTCCAGAAGGTTGGAGAGAAGCATGGAACAGAGGGGACACGGCCCTGCCAACACCTTGATTCTGGACTTCTGGCCTCCAGAACCACGAGAAAATAAATACGTGTTAAACCACCCAGTTTGTAGTACTTTGTTATGGCCTCCCCTCAGACAGTAACGGGAGGGGCCCACAGAACCCCCGGGCCTTGAGCAGGACAGCTCCGAGGGGCGTGTCCCCCTGGCTCCCTGGACTCCCCCGACGGACTGAGCTCCACTGGCCCATGCTGGTGGCCGGCTGAAGGCACACCCTCGTGTGTGTTCTGGGGACAAAATTACCACAAACTGGGGTGCAGAGGGTGCTGAAAACACCAGGAATTTATTCTCTCAGAGTTCTGGAGGCAGAAGTCCAAATCAAGGTGTGAGCAGGGCCGCACCCCCCTGAAGGATCTAGAGAACACTCCATCCCGCCGCTTCCAGCTTCTGGTGGCCACAGATGGTCCTTGGCTTGTGGCCGCATCCATCCCATCTCTGCCTCCGTCATCCCATGGCCTCTTGCCTGCGTCTCTGAGTGTCAAAGCTCCCTCTTCTGTCTCTTATGAAGACATCAGTCATTGGACTGAGGGCCCAGCCTAAATCCGGGATGATGTCACCTCAAGATGCTTAGCTTAATTATAGCTGCTGTTAAATTACTAAACCTGGAAATAAGGTCACATTCACAGGAACTGGGGTTAGGGTGTGACAGAGCATATGGGAGGGCACAATTCACATCACTTATACACTCCCTCCCCAGCAGTAATTTCTTCACCTCCCAGAAAAGTCCTTATACCTGAATCCTTATCTCAGGGAAGCCAAGCCTAGACAAGAGGCTAGTGAGTCATGGGGACAGTGAGAAAATCTGATGTCTATCCAGAGAGAAAGGATGTACCCACATGGATGAAAAGACCTATTAAGAACCACAAATTAAAAATGATGAGGGGTGAGGAAGGGAGGGATTGGGAGTTTAGGATTAGCAGGTGCAAACTAGTATGTGTAGGATGGATCAACAAGGTCCTACCGTAGAGCACAGGGAACTCTGTTCAATATCCTGCGATAAATCATAATGGAAAAGACTATGAAAAAAGCACATATATATGTATGTATGTATAACTGAATCATCTTGCTGTACAGCAGAAATTAACACAACACTGTAAATCAACTATGCTTCAGTAAAGAAATTTTTTTAAAAAATGATGAAAACCTAGTACTTTCCGCGTTCGAAATTCTCAAGGCTTCCTGCTACTATTTTTCAAGCCCCCTTTTGATTGCACTGGATACCGGGGTATGTGTGTGTGTGTGCACGTGCTTGTGCGTGAATGTACATGCATGTGTGTTTGTGTGTATGGTGTATATATGTGTTTCCATAGCCACTGACTGTTTATGGAACATTCTCACACACACAACCTCATTAATCCTTATAGCAACCCTGAGAAATGTGACAACTATTTATAGCCATATACTTCCCCAAAAGGCTTGAGTTGACTTACGATTACAGGCACAGATACCATCAGCCCATAAAACTTTGAAGAGAAGCCTAGAAGAAGGTGGGGGGCGGATGAGGGCAGCAGGTCAGGTACAACCTCACTGGGGAAAACTAGACCAGTTAAACATGAAAACTTTCTCTAAGCTTCCTGGAAACCAAGGCAAAAAGAGAAACAATTCTAATTGTCACAGAGCTCTTATTGTCTAAAAAAGAAAAAATATATACAAGTTTGCCAAGAAAAGCAAACTTTTTTCCAAGCCCTAACTTTAAAAAGACTTTTATCCCAAGGGTTCTGAAGAAAGGGCAGAGGACAACTTCAAGGATGGTGCTTTTGAGAACAGTTTCTCAGAAAATGGCCATTTTTCCTATCAACCACGGTTAAAAGCTCAGAGCGTGAAGTCAAATCATGTTCTGTTTAAAGGCAGTTCTACAGGGAGCTTCTGGGCCTGCCCCTTCCCAGTGAGCTGGCCCAGTCAAGGGCTGAGGCTCCCAGAATGGAAAGAACCAGCAGCCAGTCTGTCCTCGGGGGCTGATCCCTTCCAGATAGCAGCCAACTTAGCAGAAGGCAGATTCCACAGTCATGGGGACAGCGGGCTCCACATCTTCTGTGCAGTTTATTCGGAGTAAAGCCTCATGCGCTGGGCATCTTCTGTGCTGTTTATTCAGAGTAAAGCCTCATGCGCTGGGCCAGGGGTTTTCAGATTGGACAGATTTACGAGCTGGTTCCTTATTTAGGGGAAATGATATAGAGTTTCCAGCTTTTATTTGCCAAATACAGACACCCCCAAAATGCCCTATCCGCTCTATTGTCACTGTTATTTCCTCAAGGAGGGCAGTTTCATACTGAAAAATCAAGTGTCTCTTTAAATTGAATAAATCTACCTTGGTGGAAAAACCCGCTACCTTGGGCCTATTTTTTCCCCTTGTTTCACTACGGAAGTGAGAACCTGATCTTGAACCAACTTTTAGGAAGCCCCGCCCCCCCCACGCCTGGCTGAAGGTGGCGAGACTGACATTTGGTTGGGGTCACGTGAAAGTCTGACCTGTCCCTCTGTCCGTGGGGAGGGATGACCCCGGTGACCCCTCCTGGTAGCCCCTTGAGAGCTGTGACTTATTTCTAGCCCACGGACTGTGGCTAAGGAGGCAAGAGGTCAGTCCCCTGATGGGGTTACCTTATGTAAGACTCCATCCTGGCCAACTGGAGAGAGAGGCTCCTCTCACCCGCTTGAGAGGACGAGTAGCCATGTGATGGAGGGCCACCTGGGGGGTGTGAAAGCTTTCTAGGGCTGCCATGACCTAATACCTCAAACTGGGGGGTTTAAACAGCAGAAGTCTGTTTATGTCTGTCTCTATGTCCCAATTTCCCCTTTTTACAAGGACAGAGTTGACGATATTGGATTACGGCCCACCCTAGGACCTGATCTGAACTTGATCACCTGCAGTGACCCCATTTCCAAAGAAGGTCACATTCACAGGTACTAGGGGATTGGGATTTCAACATCTTTGAGGAACATAATTCAGCCCATGACAGCAGGGAGCTGCAGGCCTCCTCTAGAACCTGAGAGCAGCCTCCAGCCAACAGCCAGCAAGAAGCTGGGGGCCCCGGTTCCCGCACGCCAGGAAACGGATTCTGCATTTGCCAACCACCACGTGAGCATGCAAGGTGACCGCCGCCCCCAGATGAAAATATAGCCCAGCTGACTCTGATCACAGCTATGTGAAACCCTGGGCTGAGCCAGCTGATCCGTGCCCAGACGCCTGACCCACAGACACTGGGAGATAATCAATGTGCATGTTGTGTCACGCCACCAGGTGTGTGGTGATTTGCTACAGAACACAGAAGACTAACACAGGAGGGACGTCCAGCCTCTTTGGGAGAAGGGTCGCCATGTTGGATGCCCAGAGGCAGTCTGTCCTCAGGGTGGGGAGAACCAGAACCCAGATCCCACACTTAACCCACTGTGGTTTTGACCTTCATGACAAGCATGGAAAATTTCAGAGCAGAGGTCTGACCAGTATTTGAGGGGGCTAAATTGAATTACTGTGCACAGGGATGTGGGAGAATTAGGATCTAGTGTGTGGACTCCAGGAAAGCATTCTCTTCTGTAGAATAAGGGATGGCGGGAAGCACCTTGTCTCCTAAGAAGTTATCACTGGAGCATCTTCTTGACCTACAGGTAAAAAGAGGCTGACTCTAATTAGGGAAACCGAGGAGTGAGCTCGTAGACCTGGACAGTGGCCATTTCAGGTCACAGCAAATTCGCCCCAGACATGAGATCCAATTTCCTCGTCTCTGAAGTTTCCCAGCTGTCGCTCAGAACCCTGATCCCCTCCCTTTAAGCCTCAAAACCCCAGGGAAATAAGAATAACCAAAAACAAAACAAACAAACAAAAACCTAAGCCAATAGTAAAGCAAATGAAACCGTAGCAGAAGGTTTTTGATAAGACCCAGAGAGAGGCCGAGGCCAGGGTGAAGCTGAAAACCCTTGACTAACCATAAAACACCACCCGTTCTCGTGAAGGCCAAGTACCTGTGTCCACCCACCAGTTTAGAACTCTCAGCTCTCCAAAAACTAAATCTCTGCATCAAGCCCGCAGCCCAGTAGCCCAGAACTTGGGCCAAACTGCACTCACCTTGACCCTGTCGTGATGGCAAGGTTAAGTCAGGAGGCCTGCCGAGAAAAAGGGCTATGGGGGTAGCCAGAGCCAGGATGTTCTAGGGAAGAGCCATGGAAAATGCCATCGCTTTCCCCAGGAGAAAGCGCCCAGGGAAGGGCGCCAAGGAGCTGGAGAGAGACGACGAACCGTCCCTCCTCTAAACACTTTCCCAGGTGCGGGCAGTCCAACCTCCTGTTTTACCCGGTCAGCTCCACCACCTTTTTATTTTATTATAATAGGTTCCTGAAGAAAACACATGCCAATATAATACTCCCAGTTGAGACTGTTAGACACTCTCTGGCAGACATTATAATAACAGCAGGGGCTATTTATACGCTGAAGAAAACTTCAAAAAGGGTTCCATTCCCAGCTGAGGGCACTCCCCGGAGGATGTGACTGACAGCTGCTTTTCGCTTTTCAACAAGATGGAATGGAAGTTGCAGGACTGAGGTGGCTGATGCCGGAAGTACCAGAAAAGCACAGGTCTGGAGCAGGAAGGATCTAGAAGCAGTAGCTCACCCTTGGCTGCGTTGGCATCTGCGGCACGGGGGCTGTCCTCTGCGTTGTAGGATGTTCAGCGACATCCTTGGCCTCCACCCGGTAGGTGCCAGGGGCACCCTCCCCAGAGCTGTGACGGCCAAAAATGTCCCCAGACATTGCCAGATGTCCCCTCCTGGCTGAGAAGCAGCAGCTCTGTGATTTACTGGCGGTCTGACCTCAAGCTAATCCCTTCACCTTTCTGAGTTTTACTTTCCTCATCGCTGCCCTGCTGGCTCTGAACTTTTGAGAAGGTCAAAGAGGATCATGATTCGAAATCACTTTTAAAGCTCTGAAGTTCTAGAGCCGTGGAAGTTATGGGAGTGCTATCACCTGCTACGCGAAAAGTTTCTAACATCTAGAGGTTTTTGATTTTCATGCTGGAAGCAAACATGAAGTCCTGGAGGAGGGATCAGAGTTATTACCTACAACAATAATCGCCCCGATTCCCTTGCCCAGTGCCCTACAGGGACCCAGGGAGAACCAGATTTCACTCTGTATGTACAGGGGTCTGTACTGCAGGAGAGGAGCCCCCAGATCATTAAGCGGGGAGTTTATATACAGAGGCTACACACTGACCCCCTCTTCTCTGAGAGAGAAACTTTGCTTCCTAATGTCTTACAATCCTTTGGAATGCAAACGAACCCTTTAGGAAGAGGAAGGGGGAAGACCCTACCCCAAAATGCAAGTATTAGGCTCCAGGGGAGATGAGGGTGTTTTCCAGTTCTTGAGCTACAACTGATATATAGCATTGTGTACATGGGAGGGGGTGGGGGAGGGATGGATTGGGAGTTTGGGGTCAGCAGATGCAAACGATTATAAAGAAAATGGATTAAACACCAAGGTCCTACTGTATAGCACAGGGAACTATATTCAATATAAACCATAATGGAAAAGAATATGAAAAAGAATGTGTGTATGCGTATAACTGAATCACTTTGCTGTACAGCAGAAATTAACACGACATTGTAAATCAACTAGACTTCAATAAAATTTTTAAAAAAGCACTGTGTAAGTTTAAGGTGTATAACGTGAGGATTTGATATTATAAAATAATCGCCACAATAAATGAGTTAACAGACCCATCACCGTACATAGTTACCTTTTTTTACGTGCGTGGTGAGAACACTTAAGATCTATTCTCTTGGCAACTTTCAGGCATACAATACAGTGTTGTCAACTGTAGCCACCCCGCTCTACATTAGATGCCCAGAACTTATTCATCTTATAACTAGATGTTTGGAACCCTTAACTAGCATTTCTCCATTTCCCCCACCCTGCACCCCTGGCAACCACCAATCTACTCTTTGTTTCTATGAGTCTGACTTTTCTACATTCCACAGATAAGTGAAATCATACAGTATTTGTCTCTCTGTGTCTGATTTATTTCACTTAGCATCATGCCCTAAAGTTACATTCACCTTGTAACAAATGATAGGATTTCCTTCCTTTTATGGCTGAGTAATATTCGTGTGTGTGTGTGTGTATATATGTGTGTGTGTGTGTGTGTGTATATATACACATATATACACATACATATACATATATCACGTTTTCTTTGTCCATTCACTCAACAGCACACACTTAGGTTGTTTCCATACCTTGGCTATTGTGAATAACGCTGCAATGAATGCTGGGATTTACAAATGCATTTAGCCCATCCCAGGGATAAATCCCATTTGATCATGGCGGATGATCCTTTTAATGTTGTGTTGAATGCAGTTTGCCAGCATTTTGTTGAGAACTTTTGCCTCTGTTATTCATCAGGGACATTGGCCTGTTGTTTCCTTTTCTTATTGTGTCCTGATCTGGCTTTGTTATCAGAGCAATGCTAGCCTCATAAAAAAAAATTTAAGAGTCTTCCCTCCACTCTCATTTTTGGAAGAGTTTCAGAAGGATTGGCATTAATTCTTCTCTAAATGTTTGGTAGAATTCACCAGCAAAACCAACTGGCCCTGGGCTTTTCTTTGTTGGGACACTTTTGATTACTCATTTAAGGTCCTTAGTCGTTATTAGCCTGTTCAGATTTTCTGTTTCTTCATGATTCAGTCTTGGCATGTTTTATGTTTCTAGGAATTTATCCATTTCTTCCAGGCTACCCCTTTTTTTCTTGGCATCTAATTGTTCATAGCAGTCTCTTTTGATTCTCACTTCTGATAAGGGACTCTTTTGTCCCTTGGGGGACTCTTTCACTCAGTAAGCTCTCTGCCTCCTGACTTTATTAAAGTGGGCTCCTAAAGAGAAGTTTTGCAAATAGTATGTATCACTACCTAAAACTGTCTCATAGATGTCTGTACTTATTTGTTTATTGACTCTCTTTCCCAACAGAATATAAATGCTATGACAGCAGACACCAGGTCTATTTGCACCACTGAATCTCCAGTACCTGGAAGTGTGCCTGGCACAGAACATATACTCATTACATGTTGATTCCTCTTAAACTTGTAGTTCCCAAACATTAGCATGACAGTTGGAATGCCATTTCCTCTGCCTAGAAAGCGCTTCCTGACTCTCTTGGAAAACTCCTACTCATCCCTTAAGATACTTTTCAGACATCATCACCTCTATGAAACCTCAGAGTTCAATACATCCCCTTCTATCTCCCATAGCACCCTGAATATACTAGTAATAATAAAAATACCAGCCAAGATTTTCTGAGCTGAAAAAGAATAGATACATGTATATGCACAACTAAATCACTTTGCTGTACACCTGAAACCAACACAGCATCATAAATCAACTATACTCCAATATAAAATAAACGTTTTTTTAAAAAAGATTTTCTGAACAGAGACAATGCATTGAGCATTGGGCTAAGTACTTTATAACTCAGTTAATCCTCACCATGAAAGTGGAACTGTGAACATCCTCCATTTTACAGATGAAGAAATTGAGGCTCAGAGAGGTTAAATCACATGCGCAGGACCACAAAGAAATTAAATGATACAACCAAGATTTGAACCTACAGATCTGGCTCTGGTACCCACTGTTACCCACAGAGGTAACTGGTCTCCCATACCACCAACCACCATGGCCAGCACAGTAATGCAGGGTAATTGCTGGTTTACCTTCCTGAGCTCCCTACATGACAGGAAGCTCTTTGCAGGCAGGGGTCTTGTGTTACTCCTCTCTGTAACTTTATTGCCAGGATAGGGCCTGGTACAAATGAGACGCTCAATTAATGTTCATGGAGTAATTGGTTTTTATATTGCTGACTTTTCCCTGGGATTTCTTGTTTCCTTTCAAAAACCAGTATCAGCTTACACCTGAACCAAAGCCAAAAACATCCAACAAGCAAACGCTTATAACCATATGAGCACAAAGTTCTCAAAATTATTTGCCATTTCTGATCTCATCCAAGGATGTCCAACACTGGGAATGTAAATTAACTCTAGACTGAAGTTAGAGGAGAATTCACCGGACTGAGAATGACAAATAAGTGAAAACAACAACAAGAATATAATCTGTCCCCAATCACAGCATCCAAAATCAGACAGGAAAGGATTAAGTTTTACAGTTGACTTACCTGCCCAGAAATTGAGCCCCTAACTGAATAGAAAGAAGAAACCAGGCTATTTACTCCTAAATATGTTTTAAAGACTAGAATTTCATCCTATGAAGTATGGCAAGAAAAGATAACAAGTTGATTTTCCACTCTGGTAACTGAATTTGGAAGGAAAGAACCATTTATTTTTATCGGTTTCTCATTTGCCCATGATGGTGCTTTTGAAGGTGACGGTAGGAGCTTACAGATACCCAGTCATGAGGCAGCATACATCCCTAGTTGCCATCCAACACCATGTGAAAATTACAATAATTCCGTTCCGTAGAATTGATATCACCTTGCCTCTGGAGAGCTCTAGGCAGTACTCAAATTACATTTAAACACCAAATTAAAATTTTAACTATAAAAAATAACGGGATAAACAAGAGAGAATCATATTATAATATTATATTAGTAAAAATATGGCTGGGAGAAGGAAGCGGATTTTCCATATTGCCATTATGCTAAATGCAGTGTTATTTCCATTAGAGCCACAGGAAGCATATGGCCCATTTAGCATCAATCTTCATCAGAGTCCTGATCTCTCACGAACATTTATTAAGGACCCATGGATACCAGCTACTCTCCAAGTCAAGTCACTAGAGAGCAAATTCCTGTACAAGTTTTCCTAATGATGACTAATGTGGACCTACAATTTCCTATTTTCCAAAAGATATTTTCAATGAGAATAGAAAAAGGCATCTGGCCAAGCTGAGAACAGGCCAGCCATGGACTTGATACTTTGCTTTTCCTCCAGGTGTTCTGGCTCATGGGGCCAAAGCCTTGTCGGGCAATTTTGCCGGAGAGGGGTCTCCTCTTGCCTCTCAAGACCCTCCTCTTCTCTCCTTCCTCCAGCCCCTTCTTCTTCCCCAAATGCAGAGGCCACAGAACTATTTCAAGCTACGGAGCCTTTTTAAGCAGTATTGGAAAAGATTGAAGGACACATTTAAAGGAGAATTTGGTCTCAGGATTGATTTATGTAAAATAATAAATGGTGCACTTGGCTGTTTATAGAGTTAGAGATAAAATTAGACTCTAGACATTCCTTCCTCATGCACCTGGGGTAACTCTGATGGATTACTGCCTTCATGTGACTTTAGGATAGCAGCAGCTCGTGGAAATTTACAAGGGGCTCCTTGAGAACACATTTCCCAGCCACATCCAGTAATTCAGAAGGATATTCCCAGTCCCCAAAACGACTCAGATTTAATTTGGGACCAATACTTGAAAAGAGTAAGCTGATAAAAAGTATTAAAGAGTTAACAATGTTGAAGTTACTTCACTCTCCACAGCTAAGCAGAAACAATTTCTCCCCAGCCTCTCACCTCTTAGCCTGGCCACCCTCAAAAAAATAAGCAAAGAGGGAGCAAATAACAACCCTGAGGACTGAGGAGATGAACAACCCTGAGGACTGAGGAGATGAACATTTCATCAGCTGCCCAAGAAAGGAGGAGTCTGGGCTTTAGCAGGCTCATGCCCTTGACCTCGGCAGTTGTACTTTTTTATAAAGTTGGAAATCAGGCCAACCTGAGTGTTGATAGCTACATAGGCTTTAAAGACCTCTTGACCTGAATGTCAGCTGCCCTCTGGCAATAGTCAGCTGTGTTGAACCCACTCATTTATGTAACAAATACTTATGTGCAACTGCTATCTCCTTGGCACTTTGCTGCGTCTGGATATGCAAACAGAGATCAAGAGCAGGCCATGCTCAAACTCAGCCTATAAAGCAGGGTGCAAAGTGCTCTTGTGGGGGAAAAGTAGACAGGATGAGTTAAGGGTAGTTAAACTGAGACCTGAACAGAGAGCGAGGCTGCAAGGCAAAATTCTTGCAGTGGAGTGGTGGGGTGGGGTACAGAGATAGTATTGATGGAGGGGGGATTGGGGGCAGAAAAGCAAGAAGACTTAGACGGCTGAATTGTAAAGTGGGAGAGGGAGAAGCATGAGCAAGGAGACTGAAGAGTCAAGGAGAAGCCAACTGATTAAAGGCCTGCCAGCCAGCCACATGTGGAAGCTAGAACTTTATGGAAACAATGTCATGTGACACTATATCAGGCGCTGTAGAAAGAACACCCGCTAGAGTACAAGGTTGGATGAAGGCGCGCAGGGCAAACTGAAACGGGAAGACCCCTGAAGACCCTTCCAGGCCCTGCCAGTCATTCAGGTGTCCTCCACTGGGATGGGGGGCCACCACGGCGTAGGTTCCAAATAGATCTACAAGGCAGAGTGCACGGAACTTGCGGACTGATTGGACGAGCAGACTGAAGAAGGCGGATTCGCCAAGATGATGCCCAGGCTTTGGCGGGAGGAGCAGTGGAAGGATTTACTAGGGCCAGCACACCAGGGAGGCAGGTTCCTGGGATGGCTTCTGAGATCAGTTTTGGAGAGATGGCTTTGGAGGCGTTCACGGGGCAGAGCCAGGCGGAGACGCTTCAGAAGGAGCCTACAGCAAGTGATGGGAGTGCCCGACCCTCCCTTCACCTCTAGACCCGGAAGAGGAGGAGAAACTATTAGACCAGCAGGTAAATTGTGAGGCAACCCATTCTCTGAAAACTACAAGGTTCCCGGAAAAATCAGGGTTTCCAGAAAAATCCACCAGAGGCAGCAGCAGCTATGCATTCGCGGTGACAGTTACGGGACCTCACTTGAAGGGGGCGGGACTTCCGCCGAGGCCGGAAGGAGCCTCCAACAAGCGAAGAAGACGGCAACATGGCCGCCTGCTCACTCCCTTCAGTCTCTGATGGCAGCAGTACTTGGACCACGTCTGCTCACCCAGAATTTGAAGCAATTCCACTGAAAGCAGAAAGCTTCTGTGCAGCCTCCTTCCTCTGCGGCCCTCACTCTCTGGCTAGGGCAGGCGATGCGTGTTTGTACTGGCAGTTGTGCAGGTCCTGGGGTCTCTTGCCCCAAAGCTGCTTCCAACTTTTCTGCTCACCACCATCCACCAGCTGATAATCCCAAAGGGCATCGTGTTTCTTCCCGTGGAAGCTCCGGCTTCATGCTTTCCTTCCAGTCCCTAGGCAGACACTGAGCAATAGAAACGCCACACAAGCCACGTATGTAATTTTAGATTTTCTAGTAAATACATTTTTAAGTGAAAATTTAAATGTGAAACTAATTTTAATAACGTACTTATGCCACTATATCCAAACTATTTTTTAATTATCAAGATAGTTTATAGCCTGTGTGTGTGTGTGTGTGTGTGTGAAATCTTCAATCTGACGTGTATTTTACACTTAAACTACATCTCAGTTTGCACTGGTTACATGTCAAGGGCTCAGTGGCCACGTGGGGCTCTGGGATGGTGTTGGAAAGCACAGCTCTAGACCGTCAGGCCCAGACCTTCCAGTCCAGAGAGCTAATAATAGCCATGAGAGCTAAGGTGTATTGGGCACTGGCTGAATACCAGGGACCTTGATAAGCACTTTATGTGGGGTATAATGTGGATAAGTGCACAGATTCCTAGACTTCAGTCCTGGCACCAGCACTTACTAAATTCGGCCAGTTACTTTTTGTCTCTGTCCCTTAATTTCTTGCTGTAAAATGGGAATGATAATATTATGGTCTGAATGTGTCCCCCCAAAATTCATATGTTGAAACCTAACCCCTAAGGTGATGGTATTAGGAGGTGGGGCCTTTGGGAGTGATTAGCTCATTAAGGTAGAGTCTCAGAAATAGGTTTAGTGCCCTTATAAAAGAGGTTCCAGAGAGCCCCCTTGTCCCCTTCCACCGTCTGAGGACACAGTGAGAAGCTGGCAGTCTGCAACTGAGGGGAGGGCCTTCAGCAGACCCCAACCATGCTGGTACCTTGATCTGGAACTTCCCAGCTTCTAGAACTGTGAGAAGTAAATTTCTGTTGTTTATGACCCACCCAGTTTGTGGTACATTGTTATAGCAGCCCAAATGGACTAAGACAGATGGTAATATCCAGCGAGGACTGTTGAGAGAATTAAATTAGCAAGTATTACACAAGTGCCTAGAACAGAGCCTGCCATAATACGCTCTGTATAATTGTTGCTATTCCTCTTATCCTAGACCACACAGCTTCCAAAGAGGTCAGTGTGACAAAGTTTGAAACCTGTCTGTTGGATTTCCAATTACAAGTTCTTGGTGACCCTACCAAGGGCAATTGATTTGAATGGTGATAAAAACCAAAACCAGCCTGCTCTGTGTGGTGAGTAGGCAGTGATGTGAAGATCTCCATTTTCATTTAGTATCCACAGTTCCTTTAAAACGCGGATCAGGACCACCCTGTGGGCACTTGCCTTATCTATGCTACCATAATATCTGCAAGTCTCCTTAACACCCTTCACAATACCATTCAATAGTATTGAAGGCCGCCAGAGAAGCCGGGGGCACAATTGAGAGCACCCAGACAGTGTAGAGAAAGGAACAGCAAACAAAGGCGCCTTAGGGCTCGTCCACATTTAGATAACAAAAGCAAGTTAGAATTAGCGGGGGAGGGCAGATAAAGGAGAAGGAGGAATGAGAAGTGGACGGATAAAGAGGTATTGCTTCAACTGCTAAGTCCTGGATATCTGTGGCCTGTGCCTTTTGTTCACAGTGCATCAAAGAAAAGGTTTAATGGTCTTAGAAATGACTACCTCATATTAACTTTTTATTTGGAAATAATTTTAAAGCTACATAAAAGTTACAAGATTAGTACAAAGAGTTCCCGATATCCTTTACGCAGATTCACGGATTGATAGCATTTTGCAGCATTTACTTTATCGTTCTCTCTCTGGCTGAACCCTTTGAGATTAAATTGCATACATCATGTCCTTTCATCCCTAAATACCTCAGTGTGCATCTGAAGCCTTCTCTAATGTAATGACAATACAGTTATCACATTCAAGAAGTTTTACATTGATAATGATACTCTTACCTAATCTACAGGTGGGGGGGCATGAAAGGAAAGGTGGAATCACAGGGCAGATGGATAACGACTGCTGCTCTGTGCTCCAGCTCCACCAACTGTCTCAACAATGTCCTTCAGAGCAACTTTTTTCTGGCCCAGTATCCAATCCATTATCATGCCTTGCATCTAGAAATAACTAACTTTTAACTTTTTCTTTATTTACCTGAACATTTTGGACTTCAGCACTAAATATCCATTGGCCTAGTTCAAAGATGCTTGGAATGTAATTTAAATGAAGGTATCTTAAGAAGTGGCAGGGTTGTTAAGGAAGGGTGGCAAAGGTAGAAAGAGCCCTGAAAAGGTACAGCTGAGCATCTCATGTTTGGACACCATCCTAACTACAGAAGACGGCACAGCTGAGTCCTTGGGAACATGTGCTGAGTGACCCCTCTGTTAAGTTACAGAGACACTAGGGATACAAATACAAATAAAACTGACCCCTGCCCAGGAAGAGATGACAGATCTTTTCAATAGGAACACAGATCACTTCAATACGAAGTGGTAAATGATGTAAATGCCGAGACCCAAGTGCTCACCTGCAGAATCATAGTGCGTGCTGCTGGTCATTTTATTCTCGCTACTCAGAGACTTAAAAGCCCTGGGCTTGAGTCTCAAGGGATCAGTTCTGTTAAGAATTTTACCACCACAGAACACTAGCTTCTCACTGTAGGATTTGGAGGGGGTTCTCCCTATCATGTGCCCAACTGTGTCCTGATAACCTTACAAGCATCCCAAGTTTCTCCTTTCTTCTTTAGGCCTGAAACTTCTCTGAAACTTCACTCTTTGTATGAATTCTATTTCGATCAGGCTGTTTGAGTTTCAAAAATCTAGACTTACTCAACCCAGCTCAAATAAAGGGCACAGATAATGACTGAGGCCCCTCAGCAGTGTAGAGATGGCACAAGACATCTCTAGGACACTTTCAGCAAGGAATTAGAAAACTCCAGGGAAGAATATGGAACTTCAGGGTTGAGGGTAGGTGTCCAAAAGCATTGACAGGTGTCAAAACAAGTTCATGCTAGTGTGAAAATTTCAGTTATTTTTTAAATAAGTTTTCTATATCTCTTGAGAAACCAGAAAATCATTAGTCCTCTTTTGCTCTTAGAAAAGAACATTACTAAAGAAATATTTCAGCCTTTATTTTGAATCTTTTTAGATTGCGTGTGGAGTAATTTGGATGGCATGTATTTCGCGGTGGAATTTACCTCTGCGTTCCTACCAGAGTGAGTCTTCTTGGTGAATCACCAGGAGGAGAGAAGCTGAGTTCCGATGCTTCCTCCTGGCATTCCAAGTCTACACAACCGAAACAAGTGTTACCCTTGCAGCAGGGTGGCAGGGAAGAGAAAATTAAAAATATAAAATGTCAATATTCCACAAATTAAATGGTGTCGGTACAAATAATACAATCATGCGTCATTTATCTAACATTGTTTTGTGCGATGTTCCATGGTAATTTTTCAGGAAGCTAAAGTTTGTGGTATAATGACGAAAGTTAACAAGTAATTAGCGTCAGGCGGGAATTAACTCTGAAAGGGCACAGGAGAAACTTGCTGTGGGGATAAAAATGCTCCATCTTGATAGTGGTGCTGGCTGTAAACATTTGTCAAAAGTCCTGGCACTGAACACTGCTGAAGGGTAAATTTTATTGTATGTAAATTCTACCTCGATAAATCTGACTCTTAAAAAGGGGGAAAGTAATTAGGATGCTCTCAAGAAAGTGAAAAGGCAACCTACAGAATGTAGGGAAATATTTGCAAATCATATATCTGATAAAAGTCTAGTATCCAGAATAAATGAAAAACAACTGGGCTTCCCTGGTGGCGCAGTGGTTGAGAGTCCGCCCGCCGATGCGGGGGACGCGGGTTCGTACCCCGGTCCGGGAAGATCCCACATGCGGCCGCTGAGCCTGCGCGTCCGGAGCCTGTGCTCCGCAACGGGAGAGGCCACAACAGTGAGAGGCCCGCGTACCGCAAAAAAAAAAAAAAGAGGATGCTCCAACAGCTTACTGTGTCAGTGAAACTCACAAGGCAAGGCATTCTCTCCAAGCTAGGAAGGCTCTGCATTCCTCTGCACTGACCAGGCATCCAAGTTGTGACTTAAACTGCAATTGTTGTGGTCCTAGGCAGCACCCCTCAAATGCCCTTGGAGCTGACCCCGGGAATGTGTTGCAAGTAACACAATAGGAGGAACTAAAGAACTTTAAAAATAAAAACTGTATCTACTGTCAGGCAGTCAAAAAGCTCTGTGAGCACTCCAAAGCCAGATTGTCCAAGGTGGGTGGAGAGAAATGTATCTACTGCTGGGAAGAAAGCCAATCCCCAACACTGGACATGCACCTCAAGAGAAGTGAGATGAGAGGCAAAAAACAGTGGTCCCCAGTCTCCAATCTTTGAAGCAGTAAGAACAGTGCAAGACTGTCCCAGAACTGAGCCACCTAGGGCCTAAGAAATTGGGGAAACACCAGGGGCCACCAAGGCTGGTTTAACTGACAGGCATCCAACAAGAAAGCAAGAAGACCAGGGAAGAGTAGGCTCCGGGGGCAGGGCCAGGTGGAGATCTCAAGTGACGGCCATTGCTATAATTGCCCACGACCTTGGCTTGGGAAAATTAGAATCCCTCAAGACGGGTTTCCCCCAAGAATTGTCAACCAGTAGATTGCTGTCAACTTGGAAGGAGTGCCTTTGTTATACCCCTGGGCTCCGCTTGACCCTCTCTGTTCAACTAAGATGAAGACTCAAAAGAAGTGTGTATCCAAGCTGGAAGTAGCCCAGGAACGGAAAGAAACGCTTATCCTTTGATGAACAAAACAAGTCAAGAGTCGGAAGGATTTTCACAAGTGAAAGCTGGACCAAAATTAAGAAGAAATTTAACAGGAGTGTGTGTAAAAACCTAGATTTCTTTTTTTTTTTTTAATACAGTTAAAGGATAGCGGCATGTTGGTGAATGGCATGAAGTGCCCATTACATGCTGGACATTTGACAGGCATTATCTCATCTCATCCTCATAACAGTCGTACAAAGTAGCAAATAGGAGAACTGAAGCCCCAAGGAGAGCAAGTAATTTACTCAAAGTCACATACTATATGTGTGAGGCAAAGCCCATCTAGGGCCCCCGACCTCCAAAATACATTGTCCTGTTTTCCACAAACAGTTCCTCGTAGGATAAACCTGAACCTAAGCACAATTTGTGTGAAGAAGACCTGGGGCTCCACTTGACCATATGTTTTTAAAGACTGTGTAGGTTGAAGCCTACATCAATTAAAATACAGGGTCCCAAATCTCAGGGACATAACCATCCCATTGTCCTTCAAGGATCCATTGGAGTATTTGAGGACCAGACTTGAGAAGGAACTGAGTGCCTCAGAGTTGATTAGTCAGTCTCACAGTCTCTCTAAAGATTCCGAGTTGGGTCCTGAAACCAGGAATCTTAACCAACTAGGACAGCCCCTGGGGAAATCTTAGAAATGAGGCGCCCCCTGGTGGTCCTCTTGACCAGGGACCATAGCCCATCCCAGAGTATTCTATTCACCTGCTGCAATGCACCAAGCAATCCATTTTATCTCTAATTTTTAAATTATGTTTTGATCGTTGAGATTATTTTCACCTTAACGCTTTGATCAATATCTTATATTTTAGAGAATATTTATTATATACTTATTTACAGTTGCATCCCAAGTTCAAAAATTGGTAGTATGCTCCTATAGAAGCTACTAAACAACAACAACAAAGCAAGAGAATCCAAGCCCATATCTCACTCATATAGGACTTCTCGAGCTTTAAATTAAAATTGTCATTATGCCTTTGATGGGGAACGTTTATTTCACAAAGGAGAGGGTGGATACATTGCAAGGGAGTTTAATCATTTCCTACAAGTAACATTATCTTAGCAGCCTTAGGGTAGTCTTCAGCTCGGAATTAGTACCTCATTATTTATATTATCCATCGTATGTCTTATTTATTCTCTGCCTCATTTATTTTTATGAAAGTAACTTGCAGAGTTTTTAGTTCTGATGAACGAGTTTTCTTATTTGCTTTTGAGCACTGATCAGCCACAAGTTCTAAAATAAACACATAATTTGAGTGTAGAAAAGCAAAGAGAAGCAAAATTAATTAATTTGCCAGTCCACTATCATTGGTGAATATTAAAGTACATATAAATCATCACAGTTCTGAATGATTCTATGAGATGTGTTGGCAAACTTTCCCGTAAAGAGCCAGTGAGGGGCTTCCCTGGTGGCGCAGTGGTTGAGAATCCGCCTGCCAATGCAGGGGACACGGGTTCGATCCCTGGTCCAGGAAGATCCCACATACCGCAGAGCAACTAAGCCCATGTGCCACAACTCCTGAGCCTGTGCTCTAGAGCCCGTGAGCCACAACTACTGAGCCCATGTGCCGCAACTACTGAAGCCCACGCACCTAGAGCCCGTGCTCCGCAATGAGAAGTCATCGCAATGAGAAGCCTGTGCACTGCAACGAAGAGTAGCCCCTGCTCGCCACAACTAGAGAAAGCCCGCGTGCAGCAACGAAGACCCAACACAGACAAAAATAAATGAATAAATAAAATAAAAATTAAAAAGAAAAAGAAAAGAGCCAGTGAGGAAACATTTTAGATTCTGCAAGCCAGAAGGTCTCTGCCACAACTACTAGACTCAGCTGTTGAAGCACAAAAGCTTCCAGAGACAATATATAAACAAACAGATGTGGCCATGTTCCAATAAAACTTTATTTACAGACAGATACACCAGAAATACATCTACACGTTGAACAACTCCTACAGAACACCTACGGAACGCTGGCAGAAGACCTCAGACCTCCCAAAAGGCAAGAAACCCCCTACGTACCTGGGTAGGGCAAAAGAAAAAAGAATAAACAGAGACAAAAGAATAGGGACGGTACCTGCACCAGTGGGAGGGAGCCGTGAAGGAGGAAAAGTGTCCACACACTAGGAAGCCCCTTCGCGGGCGGAGACTGCGGGTGGTGGAGCTTCGGAGCCGCGGAGGAGAGCACAGCAACAGGGGTGCAGAAGGCAAAGCGGAGAGATTCCCGCACAGAGGATCAGTGCCGACCGGCACTCACCAGCCCGAGAGGCTTGTCTGCTCCCCGGCAGGGGCGGGCGGGGCTGGGAGCTGAGGCTCGGGCTTCGGTAGGAGCGCAGGGAGAGGACTGGGCGTGAACACAGCCTGCAGGGCGTTAGTGCGCCACGGCTAGCCTGGAGGGAGTCCGGGGAAAAGTCTGGAGCTGCCGAAGAGGCAAGAGACTTTTTCTTCCCTCTTTATTTCCTGGTACGCGAGGAGAGGGGATTAAGAGCGCTGCTTGAAGGAGCTCCAGAGACGGGCGCGAGCCGCGGCTAAAAGCGCGGACCCCAGAGACGGGCATGAGACGCTAAGGCCGCTGCTGCCACCGCCAAGAAGCCTGTGTGCGAGCACAGGTCACTATCCACACCCCCTTCCGGGGAGCCTGTGCAGCCCGCCACCGCCAGGGTCCCGGGATCCAGGGACAACTCCCCCGGGAGAACGCACGGCGCGCCTCAGGCTGGCGCAACGTCACGCCGGCCTCTGCCGCCGCAGGCCCGCCCCGCACTCCGTGCCCCTCCCTCCCCCCAGGCCTGAGTGAGCCAGAGCTCCTGAATCAGCGGCTCCTTTAACCCCGTCCTGTCTGAGCAAAGAACAGACGCCCTCCAACTACCTACATGCAGAGGCGGGTCCGAATCCAAAGCTGAGCCCCTGGGAGCTGTGCGAACAAAAAAGAGAAAGGGAAATCTCTCCCAGCAGCCACAGAAGCAGCGGATTAAAGCTCCACAATCAACTTGATGTACCCTGCATCTGTAGAATACATGAATAGACAACGAATCATCCCAAATTAAGGAGCCCTGTGGATGAAAGGCTCTTGGTGCTACAGCCAGGAGTCAGTGCTGTGCCTCTGAGGTGGGAGAGCCAACTTCAGGACACTGGTCCACAAGAGGCCTCCCAGCTGCACATAATATCAAACGGCGAAAATCTCCCAGAGATCTCCAACTCAACGCCAGCACCCAGCTTCACTCAATGACCAGCAAGCTACAGTGATGGACATCCTATGCCAAACAAGTAGCAAGACAGGAACACAACCCCAACCATTAGCAGAGAGGCTGCCCCAAATCATAATAAGTCCACAGACACCCCAAAACACACCACCAGACGTGGACCTGCCCACCAGAAAGACAAGATCCAGCCTCATCCACCAGAACACAGGTACTAGTACCCTCCACCAGGAAGCCTACACAACCCACTGAACCAACCTTAGCCACTGGGGACAGACACCAAAAACAACGGGAACTACGAACCTGCAGCCTGCAAAAAGGAGACCCCAAACACAGTAAGATAAGCAAAATGAGAACACAGAGAAACACACAGCAGATGAAGGAGCAAGATAAAAACCCACCAGACCTAACAAATGAAGAGGAAATAGGCAGTGTACCTGAAAAAGAATTCAGAATAATGATAGTAAAGATGACCCAAAATCTTGGAAATAGAATAGACAAAATGCAAGAAACATTTAACAAGGACCTAGAAGAACTAAAGATGAAACAAACAACAATGAACAACACAATAAATGAAATTAAAAATACTCTAGATGGGATCAGTAGCAGAATAACTGAGGCAGAAGAACGGATAATTGACCTAGAAGATGAAATAGTGGAAATAACTACTGCAGAGCAGAATAAAGAAAAAAGAATGAAAAGAACTGAAGACAGTCTCAGAGACCTCTGGGACAACATTAAACACACCAACATTCGAATTATAGGGGTTCCAGAAGAAGAAGAGAAAAAGAAAGGGACTGAGAACATACTTGAAGAGATTATAGTTGAAAACTTCCCTAATATGGGAAAGGAAATAGTTAATCAAGTCCAGGAAGCACAGAGAGTCCCATACAGGATAAATCCAAGGAGAAACACGCCAAGACACATATTAATCAAACTGTCAAAAATTAAATACAAAGAGAACATATTAAAAGCAGCAAGGGAAAAACAACAAATAACACACAAGGGAATCCCCATAAGGTTAACAGCTGATCTTTCAGCAGAAACTCTGCAAGCCAGAAGGGAGTGGCAGGACATATTGAATGTGATGAAGGAGAAAAACCTGCAACCAAGATTACTCTACCCAGCAAGGATCTCATTCAGATTTGATGGAGAAATTAAAACCTTTACAGACAAGCAAAAGCTGAGAGAGTTCAGCACCACCAAACCAGCTCTACAACAACTGCTAAAGAACTTCTCTAGGCAAGAAACACAAGAGAAGGAAAAGACCTACAACAATTACAAATAATGAACCCAAAACAATTAAGAAAATGGGAATGGGAACATACATATTGATAATTACCTTAAATGTAAATGGACTAAATGCCCCCACCAAAAGACACAGATTGGCTGAATGGATACAAAAACAAGACGCATATCTTTGCTGTCTACAAGACACCCACATCAGACCTAGAGACACATACAGACTGAAAGTAAGGAGATGGAAAAAGATATTTCATGCAAATGGAAACCAAAAGAAAGCTGGAGTAGCAATTCTCATATCAGACAAAATAGACTTTAAAATAAAGACTATTAGAAGAGACAAAGAAGGACACTACATAATGATCAAGGGATCGATCCAAGAAGAAGATATAACAATTGTAAATATTTGTGCACCCAACATAGGAGCACCTCAATACATAAGGCAAATACTAACAGCCATAAAAGGGGAAATCGACAGTAACACATTCATAGTAGGGGACTTTAACACCCCACTTTCACCAATGGACAGATCATCCAAAATGAAAATAAATAAGGAAACACAAGCTTTAAATGATACATTAAACAAGATGGACTTAATTGATATTTATAGGACATTCCATCCAAAAACAACAGAATACACATTTTTCTCAAGTGCTCATGGAACATTCTCCAGGATAGATCATATCTTGGGTCACAAATCAAGCCTTGGTAAATTTAAGAAAATTGAAATTGTATCAAGTATCTTTTCCGACCACAACGCTATGAGACTAGATATCAATTACAGGAAAAGATCTGTAAAAAATACAAACACATGGAGGCTAAACAATACACTACTTAATAACGAAGTAATCACTGAAGAAATCAAAGAGGAAATCAAAAAATACCTAGAAACAAATGACAGTGGAGACACGACGACTCAAAATCTATGGGATGCAGCAAAAGCAGTTCTAAGAGGGAAATTTATAGCAATACAATCCTACCTTAAGAAACAGGAAACATCTCGAATAAACAACCTAACCTTACACCTAAAACAATTAGAGAAAGAAGAACAAAAAAACCCCAAAGTTAGCAGAAGGAAAGAAATCATAAAAATCAGATCAGAAATAAATGAAAAAGAAATGAAAGAAACGATAGCAAAGATCAATAAAACTAAAAGCTGGTTCTTTGAAAGGATAAACAAAATTGATAAACCATTAGCCAGACTCATCAAGAAAAAAAGGGAGAAGACTGAAATCAATAGAATTAGAAATGAAAAAGGAGAAGTAACAACTGACATTGCAGAAATACAAAAGATCATGAGAGATTACTACAAGCAACTCTATGCCAATAAAATGGACAACCTGGAAGAAATGGACAAATTCGTAGAAAGGCACAACATGCCAAGACTGAATCAGGAAGAAAGAGAAAATATGAACAGACCAATCACAAGCACTGTAATTGAAACTGTGATTAAAAATCTTCCAACAAACAAAAGCCCAGGACCAGATGGCTTCACAGGCGGATTCTATCAAACATTTAGAGAAGAGCTAACACCTAACCTTCTCAAACTCTTCCAAAATATAACAGAGGGAGGAACACTCCCAGACTCATTCTACGAGGCCACCATCACCGTGATACCAAAACCAGACAAGGATGTCACAAAGAAAGAAAACTACAGGCCAATATCACTGATGAACATAGATGCAAGAATCCTGAACAGAATACTAGCAAACAAAATCCAACAGCACATTAAAAGGATCATACACCATGATCAAGTGGGGTTTTTTCCAGGAATGCAAGGATTCTTCAATATACGCAAATCAATCAACGTGATACACCATATTAACAAACTGAAGGAGAAAAACCATATGATCATCTCAATAGATGCAGAGAAAGCTTTCGACAAAATTCAACACCCATTTATGATAAAAAACCCTGCAGAAAGTAGGCATGGGGGAACTTTCCTCAACATAATAAAGGCCATATATGACAGACCCACAGCCAGCATCATCCTCAATGGTGAAAAACTGAAAGCATTTCCACTAAGATCAGGAACAAGACAAGGTTGCCCACTCTCACCACTCGTATTCAACAGAGTTTTGAAAGTTTTAGCCACAGCAATCAGAGAAGAAAAGGCAATAAAAAGAATCCACGTCAGAAAAGAAGAAGTAAAGCTGTCACTGTTTGCAGATGACATGATACTATACATAGAGAATCCTAAAGATGCTACCAGAAAACTACTAGAGCTAATCAATGAATTTGGTAAAGTAGCAGGATACAAAATTAATGCACAGAAATCTCTGCCATTCCTATACACTAATGATGAAAAATCTGAAAGTGAAATCAAGAAAACACTCCCATTTACCACTGCAACAAAAAGAATAAAATATCTAGGAATAAACCTACCTAAGGAGACAAAAGACCTGTATGCAGAAAATTATAAGACACTGATGAAAGAAATTAAAGATGATACAAATAGATGGAGAGATATACCATTTTCTTGGATTGGAAGAATCAACATTGTGGAAATGACTCTACTACCCAAAGCAATCTACAGATTCAACGCAATCCCTATCAAACTACCACTGGCATTTTTCACAGAACTAGAACAAAAAATTTCACAATTTGTATGGAAACACAAAAGACACCAAATAGCCAAAGCAATCTTGAGAATGAAAAACAGAGCTGGAAGAATCAGGCTCCCTGACTTCAGACTATACTACAGAGCTACAGTAATCAAGATAGTATGGTACTGGCACAAAAACAGAAATATAGATCAATGGAACAGGATAGAAAGCCCAGAGATAAACCCACGCACATATGGTCACCTTATCTTTGATAAACGAGGCAGGAATGTACAGTGGAGAAAGGAGAGCCTCTTCAATAAGTGGTGCTGCGAAAACTGGACAGCTACATGTAAAAGTATGAGATTGGATCACTCCCAAACACCATGCACAAAGATAAGCTCAAGGTGGATTAAAGACCTAAATGTAAGGCCAGAAACTATCAAACTCTTAGAGGAAGACATAGGCAGGACACTCTATGACATAAATAACAACAAGGTCCTTTTTGACCCACCTCCTAGAGAAATGGAAATAAAACCAAAAAGAAACAAATGGGACCTAATGAAACTTAAAAGCTTTTGCGCAGCAAAGGAAACCATAAACAAGACCAAAAGACAACCCTCAGAATGGGAAAAAATATTTGCAAATGAAGCAACTGACAAAGGATTAATCTCCAAAATTTATAAGCAGCTCATGCAGCTTAATAACAAAAAAACAAACAACCCAATCCAAAAATGGGCAAAAGACCTAAATAGACATTTCTCCAAAGAAGATGTACAGACTGCCAACAAACACATGAAAGAATGCTCAACATCACTAATCATTAGAGAAATGCAAATCAAAACTACAATGAGATATCATCTCACACCAGTCAGAATGGCCATCATCAAAAAATCTAGAAACAATAAATGCTGGAGAGGGTGTGGAGAAAAGCGAACCCTCTTGCACTGTTGGTGGGAATGTAAATTGATACAGCCACTGTGGAGAACAGTATGGAGGTTCCTTAAAAAACTACAAATAGAACTACCATGTGACCCAGGAATCCCACTACTGGGCATATACCCTGAGAAAACCATAATTCAAAAAGAGTCATGTACCAAGATGTTCATTGCAGCTCTATTTCCATCCGGAGATGGAAACAACCTGAGTGTCCATCTTCAGATGAATGGATAAAGAAGATGTGGCACATATATACAATGGAATATTACTCAGCCATAAAAAGAAACGAAATTGAGCTATTTGTAATGAGGTGGATAGACCTAGAGTCTGTCATACAGAGTGAAGTAAGTCAGAAAGAGAGAGACAAATACTGTATGCTAACACATATATATGGAATTTAAGAAAAAAAAATGTCATGAAGAACCTAGGGGTGAAACAGGAATAAAGACACAGACTTACTAGAGAATGGACTTGAGGATATGGGGAGGGGGAAGGGTAAACTGTGACAAAGCGAGAGAGAGGCATGGACATATATATAGTAAGGTAGATAGCTAGTGGGAAGCAGCCGCATAACAAAGGGAGATCAGCTCGGTGCTTTGTGACCGCCTGGAGGGGTGGGATAGGAAGGGTGGGAGGGAGGGAGACGCAAGAGGGAAGAGATATGGGAACATATGTATATGTATAACTGATTCACTTTGTTATAAAGCAGAAACCAACACACCATTGTAAAGCAATTATACTCCAATAAAGATGTTAAAATTTAAAAAAAATTATTAAAAAAAAAAAAACTTTATTTACAAACCCAAGCGGCAGGCGAGTTTTGGCTTGCAGGCCATAATTTGCTAACCGCTACTATAGTGAACAGTTTTTCTCCATTGGTTCCTTCTATTTTGGAAAACATTTCTGGAATATACATACTAATAATGTTGAGTAATAATATGGAGTTCACAATTCTATTCCTACTATACTAGTATTTACTTAGTGTTTTCTTGATTATATCTTAAAGGATATTTATAAAGAAATGTATTAAATATTAAATTTTTGATTGCATCTAAACAAGTTACAACAGTTTTATACCTTGTCATATGGTACATAAGTCACCTTTATAGTTTAGTTACAAAAATTTACCAACTCATTTTTTTGTTTTCATTATGTGGCCAGCCTCCTAACAGACATTAAAATGATGAAAACAAAATTCCCTTCTACTTATAGGAATTTTTGCTCTCCCAGGCATATAGTCTTGTTGTTATCTCAAAGTTTTAGGCAAGTACATATTTTTTATATTTTCATTCTAATGTCTGTCTTTTTCTATATAAAATCTCCTAAAGAATTTGTATGAATTTTATTAGAAGGGTTATAAGCTTTCTGGCTGATATATGTTTACATTATTTGCATTTAATTAGAGTTTTGAAGGGAATGCTGTAAAATCAGATTTAGTGTTTTTATGCCATTTGAAATTTGTTTCCTATCCAATTCTCAGCACCAGTAATCAAGGATCTTATTTTTGAAAGCAGTTTATGTAGCTGTATTTTTTTTTTTTTTTTTTTTTGTGGTACGCGGGCCTCTCACTGCTGTGGCCTCTCCCGTTGTGGAGCACAGGCTCCGGATGCGCAAGCTCAGCGCCTATGGCTCATGGGCCCAGCTGCTCCGCAGCATGTGGGATCTTCCCGGACCGGGGCACGAACCCGTGGCCCCTGCATCGGCAGGCGGACTCTCAACCATTGCGCCACCAGGGAAGCCCTCCACTTTCTTCTGAAATGCTTTAGAAATATAGAGTGAGATGAAATTATATATGCCTGAGAAGGAATTGAAAATTGTTTTAATGGAGCACTGAAATAAGGGTAGCTGTTTCTTTTTTTTTTTTTTAATTGTTCGGAACCTGTTGGGTGCACAGCTGCAAATCCACACGTTCCACTGGGCTGGACAGCTTCTTCGGGCCACGGTCTCTGCCAATACCAGTCTGGAAACCCTGCCAGGGACCCAGCCCCCACTTCTCTCAGGGTGGGTATTAGTTTTGGCTGAGATGTAGCACCACCTAGCCAGGTGAAGCAATTAACGGTATATTTTTTTAAACATTAAATTTCAAATGATTTTAACTGGAAAATATAATCCTGAGTTCAACATCATCCAGTCTTCCCTCATCTACACCCCACCTTTACAATTTTTGCCACGTCCCTGTATTACCTGTACGGTTATTTACTTTACATTTTTCCTGTAGTGGACTTATTTATTTTACCCAAATAGACTTATTTTAAAATCGAGCTTTATGAAACTACTGGATGGAAAAACCAGCATCACCAGCTTGGAACAGAAAGTCGCCATATGACATGACTAAGTAACTATTAGGTGTACGTGCCCATCGCCTCCGTTCTGAACATTTTCTACTCTCATCTCTTGTCTTGCTCCAGGTCACATTGCCTGAAATTTTACTAAGATGAAAGGATCTTGCAGTAACAGTAAGAAACCATGATTTGAGTACCTCATTCTCTGGGGTTAGAATGGTCTGATTGCAGGGCCAGCGCCCTCACCAAAGCTCTGGGCTGCCTTTGGCATAGGTCCTCAAAGTCCCTATCTCCCACCTAATATTCTCCAAAGCCTTCTTCATTTACCCCTGTGGGGGGAACAAGTCCTCCCCTCCCCTTTGCTGAGCTTCACCCCGTTGACCCAGCTCTCCTCTGGCCCTCACCCTTTCTCCATGTCCCTTGCTGTGTCCAGCCTCTCTCTCTACTGATCTTGTCCTGGCCTAAAATAATTCTTCCCTGAATTCTCCTCCTGGCTTCGGACATCCTTCCCAGTTCATGCATGCCCTCCACCCCAAGGCTCTTGCAAAGAGGGGTCAGGCGTGGAAGCTGAGGAGCTCTGCCCTGTCTTCCCCATGTAAACCGAAGGTGCTCCCAGGAAGGCCCCAATTCCTAGAACCACATGTTTCTGGGCCTTCCTTCTCATCTCACCCCAAACAGCTCTTTCGCACTTGGACCCCTGAGGGCCAGGTCTTCCTGAAGCATATTCTGCACGTGTTGAGCATCTAGGAAGCCCCTCTGTGCCCTTAATCCTGTCCCTTCACCTGTCCTTCTTCCCCCTGAAGTAGAAAGTCCCCAGGAACCTACCTCTGATTCTCATCACTTTCCTCTCCCTCCTTGCCCTTGGCAGGCAGGTGCCATCTCTAATTTTCACTGCATATGACCTCAGGTAAGTTATTTAAACCTCTTGGACCTCAATTTTCTTATCTATAAAGTGGGGATAATGGTCCCTATATCAAGGAGTGTTTCAAGGAGTGAATCACTCGGTGCATTTAAAGTGCTCTGAATGATGTCCAGAATTTGGTAGATGTTCCATAGATGGTAGCTCGTACCCACCTGCCACACGTAGTATGCAAGTCCGCATGGCCCACACTTGACCCTGGGAGAGGCCCTCACATGCATGTCCAGATTCATTCAGCCTCTTCCTCTCAGCACTGATATTCCACACGTATCTACCAAGTGCTTGCCGTGTGCTTCTGCTGTTCCAGACACTTAGGACCGAGGGTAGGGCCAGTGGCATTCAGCCCAGCAGCAGGACGCCTTGCCTGGGGTACGGTAGGTACTCCTCAAGTCCTAGATGAGCAAGTGGATACCAGCTTCTGCTAAAAAGAAAGAAAACCCGACATAATGGGGGGTGGGAGGGGAACTTTCTGATAACAATTAGTAACATCTAGACACATAATTGTAGACACAGACAAGCTTAAAGAGTTGCAGTAACTCTGTACAAAGAGAAAAACTGAAAATTTCAAAGCGCATTGAAAGAGCTCATTCTTTCATAGGACAACTCCGTCTTTCCTTTAGTAGTGCAGTTGCTAATCACGTGACATCCCTGTTTTTGCATTTTTATCAAGTTTTCTTAAAGCATGAAAATACAGATATTTTCACTTGGGTAGATTTCTTTTAACAGCAATCTGAAATAGTAGTAGAAAAATGGTAAATAAAATATCATATTTTATTTCATTCTGGTTAAATTGATTTATTTTGATATACTTTATGAGGAAAGAGCTCTTATTAATAAGTAAACTATATTTTTATTAAATTATGTTTTATTAAATGCAGTTTGTGGGACTTCCCTGGTGGCGCAGTGGTTGAGAGTCCGCCTGCCGATGCAGGGGACACGGGTTCGTGCCCCGGTCCGGGAGGATCCCACATGCTGCGGAGCGGCTGGGCCCGTGGGCCATGGCCGCTGAGCCTGCGCATCTGGAGCCTGTGCTCCGCAACGGGAGAGGCCACAACAGTGAGAGGCCCGCGTACCGCAAAAACAAAAAAAACAAAACAAAACAAAAAATTAAATGCAGTTTGTGAATCTACTTTCTTGACATGATACTTCTTGGAAGTAGATTTCTTTTGAGTGCACTCAAAAGCCATGTAACCTAATTGTGTTACTACAATTGCCTCAATATTATCTCACCTAAGAGGTATAAGTCTTCGCACAGAAGTGTAGTCTAGCACTTTGGAGAGCCTGTGTTTGTTCAGCACGATATATCCGGCTTTTCCCTGTGTTATTATGTCTCACAGGACATAGTTTACCCGATAATACAAATGAGCTCATGTAAAAGTTGCCCAGGTTATTGCTGGGTTCTTTTGGAGGCACTCTGTGGGTCATGAGACCTAATCCTGATTTTTCATTCCTATTTTTGTTATATTACCTATACTGTTTTTCTTAGTACAAAGTATTACGTGCTAATTATGACATAGTTGGAAATAGAGATAGAAAAGAATTCAGTCAATTAGAACCTCATCACATAATCCTCTAAATTCCCCCTACCCAGGAATCACCACTGTTGATGTTTTTTGTGTAATTATATATATATATAAAATTTTTTAAGCAAGAACAACAATAAATGCCTATATCCACTATTTTCTTGCCTTCTTTGATACTTCTTTCCCACTAAATATTACTAAACATTTTCCTTATCATGAGATATTCTTCTCCATCATCATTTTTTATAGTGAAGAAAAATTCACATAACATAAACTTAACCATCAACAATTTACCATTTTAAAGCAAGCAGTTTAGTGACATTTAGTACATTCAGTGTTGTGCAACCATCACCTCTATCTAGTTTCAAAACATGCTCACCATCGCAATAGGAAACCCTGGACTCTTTAAGCATTCACGCCCCAATCCCCTTCTCCTCCCACCCCTGCAAGCATTAGTCTTTCAGTCCCTATGGATTTACCTATTATGGACATTTCATATAAACAGAATCATACAATATGTGGCCTTTTATATCTGGCCTCTTTCATTTAGCATAATGTTTTCAAAGTTCATCCACGTTTTAGCGTGTATCAGTGCTTCATTTCTTTTTACGGCTGAAGAATATTCCATTGTATGGCTATTCCGCATCTTCTCTATCCATTCCTCTGTTGACGGACATTTGGATTGTTTCCAGTTTTTGGCTGTTGTGAATAGGGCTGCTATGAACGTTCATGTTCCAGTGTTTGAGTCCCTGTTTGCAATGCATTTGGCTACATACCTAGGAGTGGAATTATTGGGTTGTGCAGTAATTCCTTGTTTAACTTTTCAAAGAACCGCCAAACTGTTTTCCTCAGTGGCAGACCCATTTTACATTCCCACCAGCAGTGTCTGAGGATTCCGCTTTCTCCAACCCTCACCAAAACGTGTTGTTTTCCAACGTTTTTATTATAGCCAACCTAGCGGGCATGACATGGCCTCTCATTGTGGGTTTGGTTTGCATGCCCCTTCCAGCTTTTTTTTTTCTTTCAACATCTTTATTGGAGTATAATTGCTTTACAATGTTATGTTAGTTTCTGCTGTATAACAAAGTGAGTCAGCCATATGTATACATATATCCCCATATCCCCTCCCTCTTGCGTCTCCCTCCCACCCTCCCTATCCCACCCCTCTAGGTGGTCACAAAGCACCGAGCTGATCTCCCTGTGCTATGCAGCTGCTTCCCACTAGTTGTCTATTTTACATTTGGTAGTGTGTATATGTCCATGCTACTCTCTCCCTTCGTCCCAGCTTCCCCTTCCCCCTCCCCTCCAGCTTTATTTTTAACGTCTGCTCAGCCTGATGGTGGACATTTAATTAATAATAATTTTCTGTTTTTATGAACAAAGCTGTAGTGAACATCCTCCTAGCACAATCTTTACACAAATTCATTATTATGTCTTTTTAATATATATTTCTAAAAGTGGATTTGTTGGAGCAAAAATAAAGCTAAGGCTTTGGACATGTATTGACAAATTGCCTTCAGAAAATATTGATCCAATTTACACTTCCTGTCGTATATGACCTCTTTTTGATAAGTCACTCATTTCTGCCAAAATATCAATATATAACAGGCTTTTTAAAAAAATGTCTACCTGCCCTAAAACCTGCTGGTACTAAGCCTATATTGTCACTTATTTGCACATATGGATTTTTCCCTATGGTTTTGCTAGAAAGAATAACCAACACTGTGCTTTAAAAGTATCTAAGGGATATGACACTTTCTTAAATGTATGTGGAAAACCCTTTATCAAGACAGCTCAATTTATGAACAGATATAACTGTTGAGTTGTTCAGGTTCAATAATTTGGCTTGAGCAATAACTTGATTAAATCCTAAAACTAGGTATTTCATTTGTACAATCAGATGCCACTTCTTTTTTTTTTTTTTTTTTTTTTTTGCGGTACGCGGGCCTCTCACTGTTGCGGCCTCTCCCGTTGCGGACCACAGGCTCCGGACGCGCAGGCTCAGCGGCCATGGCTCACGGGTCCAGCCGCTCCGCGGCATGTGGGATCTTCCCGGACCGGGGCACGAACCCGTGTCCCCTGCATCGGCAGGCGGACTCTCAACCACTGCGCCACCAGGGAAGCCCCAGGTGCCACTTCTGGAAAATTTATCATTTCTATTCTTTAGAGGCCATGTCTGTTCTTCCCTCTGCTGTGATCACCATAATGTTGAACTTCTTTAACTTTTTGTTAAGGCAATGATGATTTATGTATTATCACCTTTAGGGCAGTAAAGCACCTCTTTGTTGATGATCTAATTTCCCTTCATGGAAAGTAAAGTAAAATAGTGCATGGAGTTGATAATTTGTGTCACTGTTTACCAAAGAAATGCCTTTTCATGCACCTTGAAAATTCTGCATATAATTAGGAATCGAAGAAAAAAAACTCCATGAACAAGATGAATAGAAATTTTAATTTTTTAAGAATTTATTTTTGTTATTTCTAGGGTATTATGAATAAATTACATAGCAGGAATTTGGATGTACCCACTTCCAGAAAAACTTAATAACCATGAATTGGTGGTAATTTTTACAGCATGCTATTTTATCATAATAGGTTTCTATCTTTTCAAAGTGTGACAATAGAGTTGATACGGCATAAGTAATGGCAGGCCCTATTTTTAAAGGAACATATTTTCGTGGCTTGAGGAGTGTGCAGAGGTACAGAGTCAGCTGGACTATCTGGGAACATTAAAATAACTAATTCATGAAGACTGAGAGAACCTGCAAGATATTAAAGAGGGGAATTTTTAGCCTAGATGCATGGCACAGACAATCATTATGGTTATAATGACCAAATCTTTTCTGCCCTAGGAAGAAGAGTTTTGATTTACTGTGAGAAAACAAAATGATTTCTAATTCATACTCCCAACATGTTAGCAGACTTTGGGAGCATACACTTCCTGGTGTCACAACTGGTCTTCTTCTCAGAGTAGAGATATCCCCAATAGAGCGAAAATATGAGAATGTTTATTGCACAGTTCATTGGTTTCAACCACTGGGACCTAATTAATAACCCTCTAGTTAATACCTAATTTTCTGATTTCTATTCTAAAACAGTTCCCTCTTTATTAGTATTGAAATAATCAACACTTTTCATTCTCTGCATTTTGATTTTATTAAATGTTTAAAGTTTCTAGTCTTTTGTGTTGTTAATATGGAGTTTGTCACTTAGATTGTATAATTACTTAAGCTGTTTCTTTTTTTATAAATGTATTTATTTTATTTATTTTAATCTTTGGCTATGTTGCGTCTTCGTTGCTGCGCACGGACTTTCTCTAGTTGCGGCGAGCGGGGGCTACTCTTCATTGCGGTGCGCAGGCTTCTCATTGCGGTGGCTTCTCTTGTTGCGGAGCACGGGCTCCAGGCACGCGGGCTTCGGTAGTTGCGGCTCGCGGGCTCTAGAGCGCAGGCTCAGTAGTTGTGGCTCATGGGCTTAGCTGCTCCGCGGCACGTGGGATCTTCCCAGACCAGGGCTCGAACCCGTGTCGCCTACATTGGCAGGCGGATCCTCAACCACTGTACCACCAGGGAAGCCCCAGTTAAGCTGTTTCTACTCACACAAACCATGTAGATTTTTTTAGATCAATTTATTCAGAAAAGGCTCATGTGTTTTTGAAAAGAATTTGTTCAACCTGATTTAAAAAATCATGGCTGACAAAAGCAAACTTTTCCCCTAACCTGGTGGACATTGCCTCCCCTCCCCTTCCTCCTCTTTCTTCCTCTCCCACCCTCTCTCCCTCCCCACACTCTCTCCACTCTGATAATACCCTTCATATCTTGGTGAAATTCTCCATTGTGGAGTCCCTGCCTCTCAGAAGGGAGTCAAGGCAGGGATGCAGATGTACCCTCTCTCTATTTCCCAGCTGCCAGGATATGGGAACATGCCTAGGCTCAGCCAAATGCGCACTCCTGTTCATGGCTTTGAAATTTTAGGGAGTGACCCTAAGAAACAGGTGCACCTACAGGGTATTTAGCATGGTGGCGGCAGAGTTAGGAGCCAAGGGGTGGTGATGGCCAGTGCCCAGATAGGCAGATGCCAGGGGGGAGGCCCAGCTAGACTCTCCTCATGCTGTGATCTTGGTGTCCTTGGCTACCTGATCCTGCACACCTTGCTCACATCCCAAGACGATGTCACCAGCCTTCTCTTCGGTTCTCTGAACTGTTGATATCCTTCCTATAAATTCCTGTCCTCTCAAGTTAATCAGAATCCATTTCTGTCGTTGGTAATCAGAACCCTTGATGGATACAGTGTATAACTGAGATTCAACTTGAGATACAAATCATGGGCTTGTCACTGATTGAATCTATTAATAGAGAATAAATTTGAAATTCAAACTCAATAAATATTTGTTGAGGAATGATCCTATTTAAGACATTATTCTGAGGAATGAAGAAAGGCTAAAGATGTTTTCGATTTTTTTCTTCTTTGGACCCCAAATCTAGTGAAGACACCTATCCATCTGATCACACTACGGGGCAAATCACACAAAGTCCTGCAGTTGAGGTAGAAACCAAGAACCATGGGCCTGTAAGAAAGGGAAAAATCATTCTCACTTGACTCATCCAGAAAGACTCTGAAGGACACGAGGCCTGAGTTGGGCCGCATCCCTCTAAGTTTCTCAGAAAATATCACCACATTTTCTTGTTGATGACAGTGATATGCTGAGAGCTATGGAGAGTGGTAAAAAATTATATATATATATATATATATATATTTATATATTTATATTTTTTTAGAAGGACGCATGTTATTTTTGCTGTTTTTTTTTTTTTTTTTTAGTTGAAGTATACTTAACTTACAATGTTGTGTTCCTTTCAGGTATACAGCAAAATGATCCAGTTATATTTATATATATATAAATTCTTTTTTAGATATTTTTCCATTATAGGTTATTACAAGATATTGAGTATAGCTCCCTGAGCTGTGCAGTAGGTCCTGTTGTTTACTTATTTTATATATAATAGTGTGTATCTGTAAATCCCAAACTCCTAATTTATCCCTCCCCCCTCTTTCCCCTTTGGTAACCCTAAGTTTGTTTTCTATGCCTGTAAGTCTATTTCTGTTCTGTAAATAAGTTCATTTGTATCATTTTTTTAGATTCCACTTATAAGTGATATTATATGATATTTGTTTTTCTCTGCCTGACTTATTTCACTTAGTATGATAATCTCTAGGTCCATCCAAGTTGCTGCAAATGGCATTATTTCATTCTTTTTTATTGTTGAGTAATATTCCATTGTATATATAGACCACATCGTCTTTATCCATTCATCCGATGATGGGCACTCAGGTTGTCTCCATCTCTGGGCTATTGTAAATAGAGCTGCAATGAACATTTTGGTACATGACTCTTTTTGAATTATGGTTTTCTCAGGGTATATGCCCAGTAGTGGGATTGCTGGGTCATACGGTAGTTCTATTTGTAGTTTTTTAGGGAACCTCCATACTGTTCTCCACAGTGGCTGTATCAATTTACATTCCCACCAACAGTGCAGGAGGGTTCCCTTTTCTCCGCACCCTCTCCAGCATTTATTGTTTGTAGACATTTTTTAAATTTTTATTTATTTATTTATTTGTCTGCTTCACTGCTGCGCACGGGCTTTCTCTAGTTGCGGCGAGCGGGGGCTACTCTTCGTTGCGGTGCGCAGGCGTCTCATTGCGGTGGCTTCTCTTGTTGCGGAGCACGGGCTCTAGGCACGCGGGCTCAGTAGTTGTGGCTCACAGGCTTAGTTGCTTCCCAGACCAGGGCTCGAACCCGTGTCCCCTGCATTGGCAGGTGGATTCTTAACCACTGCGCCACCAGGGAAGTCCTGTTTGTAGACTTTTTGATGATGACCATTCTGACTGGTGTGAGGTGATATACCTCATTGTAGTTTTGACTTGCATTTCTCTAGAAATTAGTGAGATAAAAGGTATTTTCTTGAGATGGCAGAATAGCACATCAGGGAACTCTTGAGCTGAAACCCCAGTCTCACTTGGGAGTCACTAGAAACAGGATGCTATCTGCCACACAGTGGACGCCGTGGTCCTGCATCACTGCTTCTTCTGGGAAGTGCCCCCTCCCTGTTCCTCCTTCTCTGAGCCGAGGGCAGAAGTGCCCAATGCGACCAGCTGTCCAAGGTCATCCTGTGCAGAGGGAAACTTTCTTTCTGCTGAAAGATCAAGTGAAGTGACTAAAATGTCAGTGGTTCTCGTAAAAAAAATTTAGTTTAAATGCAGATCTTTCTCATGATGGACTGAGGTTGATTGGATCATTCTTGTGTGATTAACTCCTTTTTCCTGGTAGCATTGACAATGTTTCCAAAGTTCTCAGAATTCCGCCTCCCCAAAACAAATCTAAGTACTCTTTGTCATGCTTTACTGGCTCCAAAAAAAATTAAAGACATAAATGTAAAGCATCAGAAAAATAGAGCATGAGAAGTGTGAGTTTCATTATGACTACACGGTACTCTTGGACCATATACATCTCATTTCAACTGACCATTTTATATCTGAGAAAGGTGAAAATGAAGCCATTTCTCAACTCTAGTTTCCCATAGCAAAGGAGAGAAATATTTTGGAATAATTTGCAAATTGTTACCGTATGTTACATGGACCGCCAGGAGGTATTTGATATTCTGTATTTTAAAATTTGATATGCTGCACTTACAATTCATTTACTTGGAAAACCTTAGACTTCTTTTGTAAGGATAAAAAAGTAAAATGTAAATGTTTGCTCTAAAGAAGCGCCCTTTCAACCAAGAACATGGGTCTGCAAATCCAGACACCGAGGAGATGTAGAAGTTAAAGGGTAGAATAACAGGAAGCTGGCACCTTGAAATCTCAAAGACCTGGGTCCCAACTCAGGTGTCTCCTCTTATTGGCCATGTGAACTTCTTACTCTACAGATGGCAATGTCGAGGCTCAGAAGGTTAAGGGTCCTCCTACCTGGCAAATGGTTAAGCCCAGCAGAAACCAATGCAGTCTGAGCCCAGAGCTGTGGGCTTCTCCCTTCTCCACAACAGTGCTGGGGCTCACATTCATCTTGGGCTTGCTATCGGGCTTAAAGGGTAAAGAGACAAATCGAGACTTCATATTGCCCCTGTGACAACTCACATTGTGTAACTGGAAACAATTAGCCACATAATAGGGGGAGGGTATTCTTCCTCTTTCCCGTTCAACTTTGTCCTCCAGTTCTCCCTAGCTCTGTAATGGCACAGCCAGAAACCTGCATCATCTCTGATGTTCTCCTCACCCCCAAGGCAGCTAGGTACCGGTGTCCAGGCTGTGCACTACACCACATCTAAAAGGGTTCCATTGACATCATAGACTAACTTACATGAGAACACACAGGTGGCACAGAGATTCTGGGCCTCCCGGACAAGTGCCAGGGAGTGGGCCCCCTGGGTAAACCCACACTTGCACACACTAAGGGGCACATGTATGCACGTGCTCTCTGAAACACATGCCTTCAGGGTTGTTCTCAAGTACTGCATCAAGTCCCCACTCCCTCACCTGACTAGAACCTGACTTGGCTCCCTCCTAAGAGTAGATGGGAAGCCGGGGGACCAGGGTGAGAAGAAACATGAATCCTGTCCCTCCTTCCTCTTACCTCCTACATCGTCACACAGCCCAGTCGTTCAGACCTCAGGTGTCCAGCCCCCATCCCCTCTCCTGAAAATGCTTCCTCCTGCTGACCGGGGGCTGCATGCTTTTCATCCTTCAGATCTCAGGTTAAGTGTCATCTACTCACGTAGCCAAAGCGACCTGCCTCAGTAGCCATCAGCTCTCCCTCTGCTCCCACACGGCATCCTCAGTTTTTCGACCATACTCGTATCTCTCATGCTTTCCCATGCTCTGTAGTTAATAAAGTGTTTGCTTGTTAGGAATAATCTTTCTCTCCCACTAGAGGGTAAACCCGTGCCATCTCATTTTTGTTCTCTAGTGGGCACATAATAGGTATTAGATAAATACTGGTTGAATGAATAGCTGACTATATTAGAACGCTAGAAAAGTCTAAAATAATCAGCTCTTAGGAGATTCTTACTATTTCCTCAGAACTTTTTAATTCCTCCATGGAAATTTCCCTTGGCAGAAAAAATTAACAGGTGCCCCTTTCACATGGAAAAAGTGTTTATAATGATAGTGAAGCTGAATGATATGGATATAGGACGTCAATAAAAGCTAACCTGCTAACCTTCCTCACTCACATAAATCCATTAGTCTCTCTCCTCTTTTATAAACGAAGACAGTGCAAAGAGAACTCAGTCTGTTTCTGAAGTTTTCCCTTTGACGTTTTGCTGCTAAAGTAAAACCTCCATCTTCCATATTGGAACAGGAAACTGAAATGGAGGAGATCTGACTTTTCACAAAGGTGTTATAAATTAGTCAGTAGAAGTAAGTAGAACATGGTTGTGAGCTGGTAAGTGTGAATCAGTCTTAATTACTTAGGGCTCTATTTTTTCTGTTCTAATCCCCTGTCATTGAAAAGACACCAAAGTGAAAAACCCATTGTATGAGCTCCTCAGGATCTGTCGGTGCACAAGGAGATGAAACAAATAAAGCCACCCCAAATTTTTCCTTCCCAGACATTGACATTTCTCACACCATGTTTTTAAGAAATACAGTATTCTTAAATTATCCAAAATGTCTTGAATGTTCTTGGAGAATAAATGAGGCCATTTTCAAAATTATAGGCGAATAAAGAGTCTTACTTTCTCATTAGAGCTTGACAATAGAGCTTTCATTTAAAAAGACTTTTCAATGTATCCCACTGCATTCTGTTAAAGTTATGAAAGTGGTTCCTGTGGAACTTCCAGTCGGGGTTAGGTAATTAAGTGCATTATCTTGGGGTTGTATTGTTTGTTTAAATGATTGATAGCCTGGTCGTTTGTGATTTGTTATGGTCAATCTAACTCTTTGCAATGCATACGTTGCGTCAATTTTTTTGTTATTATGGAAACTCTATTTGAAACTTCAGTGTCAGTGTTATTATGAGTCAGCCGGGTTGGATACTTTATTTCAACAAGTGCTATGAGTCACTTGAAATTATGTATCATTCATAAGCAGAAAACTTTTAAAATTCTGTTGTATCCCACCTACCTGTGACATTTTGATTCTCTATAGAGTGGGAAAAAAACAGTATACATTGTAATTTGGTGTCTATTTTTCAGGTAATTGACTTAATAAGATAAAATGAAATCCTGTACCACCCAGTTTGCATAAGAGATGTAGAATTAAGCAGTAACTTTCTTGAGTAGCATCAAAGTTCAACGTGGTAATTCTGAAAGTTGTTTTTTCCCCTTGGTGTGTAAGAGCTAGGAGGGTAGTTGGCAAGTTTTTCTGTCTCAGAAGAGCTACCGAGTTGATCGGAATAAAGTACATTTAGTAAATTTATACTGAATTTTAAGCATAAAAGTACATATTTGGAGGACTCACATTAGGTAAGATGCATACTGTGTAAGGTGGTACTGTGTGTCAAGCAGTGAAATGGGAATTTTATGTGACCTTGTATTTTAATGCATTTCAATCTTCCTTACGTGATACATTGACGTACTGCTTCACTGAAACCTGCTTGATTTTGATTCTTATTCCTTACGAATTCATAGGATCAAATAACAAGGCTTTCTAGGCAGAGTGCATGAGGAAAAGATGTCCACTTTTTCAGTAGAGTGTTTCTGAATTGATCTGAGTTGCCCTTCACTTGTTACCGAGCGGTAGAGAAGTGCATCTATCATTTGCATTTACATTACCAAGTGACTTGTTTGTATTTGGTGTCTGCATGTTTCATCATTGTCATTACCTATTCATGGGAGCCTTCCCATGCTCTTACTATCCAAAACTCAAGGTATTAACTACTGGATCCTCCTCTTTACCCGTTGCAAACCCATTATGCTTGCTTCCTGACCTAAGAATTGTATTTCCTAAGCTCATCTTTCTCTGCCCTTACCTCTCCCACCCACCTCCCCAAAAAAGAGATTTATGAACTCCTAATAGCAATTCCATGTACTCCAAAGATTGCTGTAAAATTCCATTTGTGACCTGTTTCTCTTAAAGGCAGCAGCAAAAAACAATGGGGATGATCAGGCCCTCTGTGACCAAACAACAAGACAGTCCTCAAAGTCTGAAAACATCTTGTTTGGAAGAAGCTACTAAGTGGAATCAGAGGAAAAGATATTATTCTTCATTTGGTCAGGAGACACTTACAAAGCATTGCTGTAGACCAGGAGCTGTGCTGGCTTAACCATTCGTGGACCAGTGAGGAGACCTCGTGCTGTCAGGGAAGAACAGTGGGGTCTGGAGCCTGTAGACCTCCCAGTGATTAGCTGTGTGACCTTGGCCAAATTTTTGTTAAAGTCTCTGAACTTCCACAGTGGCCGCAGCAGTGATGCTACTCGCATATTAGAGTTTGGAACTGACTGGATAAATGTGGGTGAAAGTGAGGGAGAGGGAGGGGTCATGGGAACCGAGGTCTTCAGCCTGGGTAACCAAGGGCAAGATAGTTTGAAGGAGGAACAACAAGATTTATCACCTGGGTAAAAACCTAGGGCAAAGTAAAACAGGTGACTTCGAAGTTGCACATCTTATTAATTAATGCTTTGCATCCCTCCCTCTCCCCAACCCACCCACCGCCATTAGCATGTCCCCATCCTCCGGCTGCTCCGGTCCCTGCCACAGCCTGGTACCTGCCCTCTGGTTTATTCGGAAACCACCGTGCCCCCAGGCAGTTCTTCTTGGTCAGTGGCACCGGGCTGCCAGTCCCTGGAAGTGGTTTCTCTTTCTTACGTGGTGGAGAGGGGGATGGTCTAGAAGCCCTGCCAACATCTTCATCTTGGACTTCTAGACTCCACGACTGTGAGACAATAAATTTCTGCAGTTTAAGCCACTCAGCATGTAGTACGTTTTCATGGCAGCCCTAGCAAATGGAAACACTCACTCTCGATTTAAAACATAAATGTCATCCACTAAAAGGTGCTCATGCCCTTTTCCGATCACTGGAAAAGTTCTTAAGAGTGTCTGATTTCCACAATGCCACAGATATGTCTTGCCTTCCCTCCCACTGGGAGTGACCTGGGCTCTGTCTTGGTCCTGAGGCTCCTTGGTAATGTCTGGCCCCCCTCTGTGCACCTGCAAACTCCCCACGTGTGACACGCACCTATTTTTCCCAATAGCAAATGAATCAAGAACTGACAGTTAAACTCCCACCTGAACCAACTTCTCATAGCTTCCTATTCAAAAATTAAAATTTTTACAAAGAGGTTTTCTTTTAAAAGATAAAACAAGGATGACTGCATGCGATGTTCTTTCTACCAATATTTTTGAGAACATTCACCAGTGGAACTGCCCAGTAGAATCCCAGGACACAGGGAAGCTTTCAGCTTTTCATTTTAATATCCCAAACAACAAAACGAGGAAAAAAAATGTTTTGGGCTCCTTTTAAAAACATTTCAAGGAACGAAACCTGCTTTCAAAATGGATTTCAGTTTTAATATTTGTTGAGAACAAAATTACCATTGAGAATAAACAATAAATTCTCCCCACCTATGTTCTACAGTTAGTTACAGTTTTTTAAAATGTTTAAATCATTCGTGGAAGGCATTCCAATACAAATATAAGCTGTTAATGAACATCAAGATGTGAATGAAAGATAAGCTAAGGGGTGATTTATTCGCTTTAACAACAGGGCTGGACTTCCCTGCTGGCACAGTGGTTAAAAATCCGCCTGCCACTGCAGGGGACACGGGTTCGAGCCCTGGTCTGGGAAGATCCCACATGCCGTGGAGCAACTAAACCCCTGCGCCACAACTACTGAGCCTGCGCTCTAGAGCCCACGAGCCACAACTACTGAAGCCTGTGCGCCTGGAGCCCGTGCTCCACAATAAGAGAAGCCACCGCAGTGAGAAGCCCGCGCACTGCAAGAAGAGTAGTCCCCACTCGCCGCAACTAGAGAAAGCCCGTGCGCAGCAACGAAGACCCAACACAGCCATAAATAACTAAATAAATAAATAACCGGGCTTTGGGATTCTTTTGTAAATGATTTCATTTATAATTTTTTTTTTACATTAGTTTAGAGCACATCTATCGAAAACAAGCAAATCTCCAGTTCTTAATCAAACAAAAGATTTACTGAGAAGGTTCTAGGTGCCCAGTTCTAAATTTGGTGCAATAGGGAAAAAAAATACTGAGACATAAAATTTGACCTCTGTGAATTTATGGAATTCATATTTAGCCTGCTTGCAAAGATTACAGACTCAGGATTAGGACTTCAACATCTTTGGGGGTTGGTGGGCATAATTTAATCTGTAACAGTGGGCAATCTTTTTCTGTAAAGGGCCAAATAGTAAATATTTGAGGCTTTGCCAGCCTTAGGGTCTCTGCAGCAATGACTCCAGTCTGTGGCTACACCATGAAATATCCAGTAGATGATATGCAAATGAATGCGTGGCTCCATTCCAATGAAACTTTATTATGGACAATAAAATTTGAATCTCATATCATTGTCATGTGTCACAACATATTATTCTTTTAATTTTTTTCCCAACCATTTAAAAATATAAAAACCATCCTCAGCTCATGGACTGTACGGAAACAGGGGGCTAGCTGGATTTGCCCACTTGTGCTTGAGAGCATCCGTATACATTCTTCCCACGGAATTTCCATACACAGAGGTATATCGACTGCAAAATGTGCCTGCAGCAAATCAGGAGGCAAGCATCTAATGCCTGTCTATTGTGTGAAAGTAGAACAATTTGCAGAGTCAGTGTCCTAGGTCTGCAGTAGCCCTGACAATCTTTTAAGGAGGGAGAATCAGACAGTAGAAGCCTCCGAATGCTCAGAAAATCGAAACGCTGGAGACAGCGTTGAAAACCGAGGAAATAAACACCCTGCTCGAATTAAAAGAATAGGCCATCATGTTTCCCGCCAGGTAGCTGAAGATGTTTGGGAGGAAATGTATATCTTCCATTTAAATGCCGCTCCACAGCAGTGTCTGGAAGGAACAGGAAATTGAAAAAAGTGATGTTGAAACAAGTGATGAAATGACCATCCGAAATCTTTTCTGTGAAAAAACTTTTTGCAAGTTTGATATCCTGTTTGAGTCTCTAATGAAAATGATAAATGAAGAATTTTGTTGCTTCTTGGGTTAGAGGGTTGAAAGATGAAGACGCCCCCCTGTCTGGATTTGAGGGCGTTTTGCTTCCTCTGGGTTCCACTCTGAACTGAGAAAAAGAGTGACGATCGAGTCAGATCATTGCTGAATGACACCCCCAGCCCAATTTCAATCACAGCAATTACTAAACTGTTTGCTGACATTTGTAGCAGCCTGGACATGTAGCAGAGGTTTTAACATCTCTATGTTAATTGAGCCCCACCCCTGCCCCCATAACACACTGAATATTTAACTTTTACCAGTACTTGGCATCATGGTGAGACCAAGAAACCAACTGCCAAATTTTGAAACAATAACATTTCAGTTAAAATATTTTCATCAGAATAATTTTATATCAGTTTTGAGGTTTCCAAGCAACTGTTTCCTGTTTTATTTACAGCTGACGTCACTAATAATTTAGGAAAGCCATCAGTATCCTAAAACTGCAGTTCTCAGTAACTGAAAAGAGATTAGATTGAGCATTTTAGCGTTTTTAAAATAAAAGACAGAGATTAGACCCCTTTGGAACAGTTTGATACCCAAGTAAAAGTACCTCCTAGGATATTTATTTTCTTTTTCTTCTTTATTGTGGGATAACCTACAGATAGTACATTGCCCAGATCTTAAGGGCACTGCTACAAAAAACCCTTTAGCTCTCATCATTCCTATGGTTGGGAGCATGATATAGATGATTATTATGACCACAGTTAGTCAACATTGTGTTGGAGATCGTAGCCGGGACTATAAGCTTTTGGATATAATCTAATTCATTTTTAAATACTTCATCTTTTCATCCATCCACATTTGTCTCTATTTTTTTTAATAAATTTATTTATTCATTTATTTAATTTTTGGCTGCACTGGGTCTTTGCTGCTGCACGCGAGTTTTCTCTCGTTACTGAGAGCGGGGCTACTGTTTGTTGCAGTGCACGGGCTTCTCATTGCGGTGGCTTCTCTTGTTGCAGAGCACGGGCTCTAGGCGCGTGGGCTTCAGTAGTTGTGGCCTGAGGGCTCTAGAGCGCAGGCTCAGTAGTTGTGGCGCACAGGCTTAGTTGCTCCGCGGCATGTGGGATCTTCCCGGACCAGGGCTCGAACCTGTGTCCCCTGCATTGGCAGGTGGATTCTTAACCACTGTGCCACCAGGAAAGCCCTGTCTCTATTTTTTTTTTTTAGCATATTAATCATAGTTATTTTGAAGTACATTTTTACTCACTCCGGTATATGGATAACCTCTGGGTCTGCTTCTACTGATTCTTTGAGCTTCTGGTTGAACAATCATATCTCTTGTCTATTCTCAAATCAGGTAATTTCTTACTGTATGCCAGACATGTGGATAATACATTGCAGTTTCTGGATTATCTTCTTCTAAAACACGTCTTTTAAAATATTTCTGATTCATATTTTATAACCATGAAAGTAAAAGCATTACTCTGTCATAGGGAGAATATTTGACTTTTTATTTATTCTGAGCCAATATCCTTGTTATTTATCCTTTAGCAATATGAAAGGCTGACAATTTTCCTCCAATCTATAGAATCAATTGTTCAGAATAGCTTGGAAAGGAATGCAAGAGTGTTATTAAACATATTTCATTTCTAAACCATTCTAAATCATTGCGGACTCCAAACTGCTTCAATATAATAGCTGCCTGCTTGTCATAAATGTGTTCTATACCTCTGAATCCTTTCAGGAAAAAAAGGCAAAATGACTGTGTCTTCTATAGCGTGACACAGAATGTGGCTTCCCTCTGAGAAGTCATGAGACCTCTTCTGAAGAAACAATGATATTTTTCATCCCATTGGACCGTTATACATTACCTTGGTGGTAACTGGAGAATTAGAGTCATAATGTCCAGTTCTATAGTCAGAATCTTTACCTTTCTTGATATCCGCATAATTTTCTTTGAAAAATATAATGCAGTGAAAGTGTTTTGTTTCATACTCTTTTCATTTTGTAATTCCCCACTCAGGTTTCCATGATGTATTTGTGCCTCTCTCTATAGATGTACCTAGATTTCCCTGCAACCATTTGTATTGGCCTCTACTGATATAAATTAACAGAACTGTAATCGACAGTACAAATTGATACTGGTACCTGTCCCTTATTTGTAACTCATTGATAGTACAAAGGGCAAGGGGGGGGGAATAAAACGTAAAATAAAACATTTATTTCCTGTATTTTTTTTTGCTAGTATAATATTTAAATCTACATTGATGTTTTATCATGTGGATAAAATGTATGAGTACATGAACGGAACCAGGAAAAATCAAGGGTGATTCATTAAAACCACCATTTTCCCCTCATCTCACAATTTATGGCCCCACCTTGATAGTATAGAAAGACTAACAACAGAAACTAAAATTAACTTGTTTGTTTTGTCCCTAAGTTGCTTCATGTTATTCAAGGGGAAAAAAAAGAAAAGAAAGAAAAGGCCCTTTAACTTCCTGTACTATTTATCACTTAAAATATTAGAGCTAATTTTATAAAAAAACTAAATTTTTTTTTTTTTTTTTTGCGGTACGTGGGCCTCTCACTGTTGTGGCCTCTCCGGTTGCAGAGCACTGGCTCTGGACGCGCAGGCTCAGTGGCCATGGCTCACGGACCCAGCCGCTCCGCGGCATGTGGGATCTTCCCGGACCGGGGCACGAACCCGCGTCCCCCGCATCGGCAGGCGGACTCTCAACCACTGCGCCACCAGGGAAGCCCAAGACTAAAATTTTAAACTTTAAAGAACTACAGGGTTTAATTACTGGCCTTGCTTGGTTTTTATAAATAGAACATTGTTTATTCAGTAGGTAAATCCTATTTTTGTACTTATTACCACAGGCTTGTGAATCACTAAAAGAAAACAAACAACCTAATTCCCACAGGTGATTGCTTTTATTATTAATGTCACAGAATTGATTTTCAAATTTAGAACTACTGATGTGCTCTGACTAGTTATTTGGTATTTGTTAAATGCCAGCAGTGTGTCAAAAATATTATTTTCGTGATTATATGCTTGTACAGAGTCACTCACTGCAGAATTTAACCACCTCATCATACAGAATTCACAGAGACTTTCCAGGAGGGGCATAATTTGGAGTAGTTCCTAATACATTTCTATTTTCCATCAAAAGGCAAAATTGATTATACTAATTAAAGCTGGCCCTGCTTCAGTCAGGTTGAATCTGCCATACTAGGCATATACAGGTAAACAACCCGGGCTATTCAAGTCTGGGCATGTTATGTAACCCTAAAACCTACCCAGGGCCTTTCCTCTTTGGGGTTAACTTCAGCAATGCAGGCTCTGTAATCCATACCCATTGATACCCCATCCTGAATTCTTTCTCTTAAGGACCCACGAGAGACATGTTATTCGTCCTAAAGCAGAAGCCAGGAATGCCACGCGCCCAGGTGACTGCAAGGGGGGAGGGAGCCAGGTATCTCAGTCTTCTCGATTCTCGAATCATCTTCAATTATTGTACAGAACACAGTAAGTTCACTCCAACTCTTTTTGATAAGTTTCTGAATACTTCGCTTCTGAGTCTATTCTGACTTGTCACTTTTGCTTGTCTGGAGGTCGAATATAAATTACTTTTACGAAGCTATGTAACCTTCCATCGTCCATTTAGTTTTTCCCCCATAGAATCATTTTGATTCACAGTGGAGTGTCACTATTTTTAAAGCCCAGCCTGACGTCAGGATTCCTGACCTGCGTTCGTCTCCCGCGGTGCCAGAGCCCTTTTCATCGACACCCTCCTCCACACTCTCGCCCTAAATCTCGGTGACTCACGCTGCCATCATGTAGCATCATTTGGCACCCACGCGGACGCGGAGCCTTGCTCCGTCCGGCACTAAGCTGCGTGCCTGTCTCCCGTCTCCAGAGAGGTTAGGATCTGCTGAAGCAATTTCAGAGGCCGTGCAGGGAGAGGAAGATAAGGCAGCCAAGCAACACTTCAGATAAATTATCCACCGAAAAGAAAACGCTGTGAAGCCACAGAAGGCGTCAGTGTTTGCGATTAGGGTGTTAGGATGGCTGTGCGAGGGACGTGTAAATGTGTATTCGCATTTTGGAGGGACGCAGGGGGAAGGATGAGGGCAGAAAAAAAGGCCAGGCGTAGGCTTCCGGTTTCCAAACTGCTTCCTTGACGTCCCTCTCTTTTCCCAGTCCCGGAATGGGGGGATTGCATTTGAGGGTCGTATTTCCAGTTGGATTTTTCTGTGTTGCTTTGTTTATCCTGCGGGAAGGAAAACCAAGGTTCTGCATCTTATTTTGGTGGTGTCCGATTTGTACTTATGCATACTGTATGGAATCATTCTAATACGTAATCATCTAAATGGAGGGACTTTCCTCCATTTGGGCTTTTTAATGTGAAAGGAAAGTCAGCTCACAATGTTTGCCTTGGAAAAACTGTCAACTTCTGAACTCCCTCTGAAAAATGGGCTCTAGATATTCTGCTGGTTTTACTCATTCTAACATTTCATCTTCTCATTAGGAACAGAGTGATCCTTTTCTGCAGAATAATACCATCCATCCGTTAGTTTTCTGTCCACCCTCACAGTACACACAAAAAACGTCTTTTCCCTTTTAAAATCATGCATTTTTAATGTTCTGTAAATGACCTGGGTGAAGGTTAAGCAGGTGTATACACATGTGAAAAAATACATATGTTGGGCTTCCCTGGTGGCACAGTGGTTGAGAGTCCACCTGCCGATGCAGGGGACACGGGTTCGTGCCCCGGTCCGGGAAGATCCCACATGTTGCGGAGCGGCTGGGCCCGTGAGCCATTGCCGCTGAGCCTGCGCGTCCGGAGCCTGTGCTCTGCAACGGGAGAGGCCACAGCAGTGAGAAGCCCGCGTACTGAAAAAAAAAAAAAAAACACACTTACAAGCACTTTACTCTTTGTAAGCTATACCTCAACCAAAAATTAAGTAAAATCACCTATTTTTTCTCTCTGCACAGCAGCCATTTTCTTTCTCATTGTTATTATTATTCTATTGCTAAAATAATATTTTCAAATAATTAAAGGAATTTTAAAAATTCAACCAGTGTCTCCCGACCGTAATCAAAATGTTTGTTTTTCAGTTTCTGATCTCACTTTGGACATATAGTTGTGATTGAGAAATATATGCTGTTTTGTATTCTGCTTTTGTTCCACCTGTAATATCATATCAAATATTTTCCTGTCTTTCATGACCCTCATAATTTTCCATTTTAATGGCTGCAAACTCTTCTGCTAAGTGATTACAACATCATTTGCTTATCCACTCCTCTTGTATTGGACATCTAGGTGACTTCAGATTATTCATTAAAACAAATTACCCTCCTATAAACATATGCATGCGTGCATTCATCCATCCAATGGATGGGCTATTAATTTAAGCCTTTGTTCTATGTGGAGGGCACAAAAACGGAATGCAAATATGAAAGCTCCTCTGAGGAGCACTGAGTGTGGTCTGTACTGTGCAGTAAGAACTGCTAATTAATTACAGTATGGTCCTGTTTGTTGAGACCTGCACTGTGATCGCCATGCGACAAACCCATCTCTGGACTCAGCTCCAGTTGGACACGGAATGGCTGACTGGGCTTGTCTGGTCCACCCCAGTGTGGCCAGCACTGGTCAGCACCCCGTAACTACTCAAGCCTGGCCGCTGAATGAATGAATGCATATCTGACCTCACTATCCCAACAAGTTTGTGAGATAGACATTATTATCCCCGTGTTACAGATAAGGAAACTGAGGCTTGTGGACAAAGGTACAAAATGTCACGGAAACACGGGGCTTGTCAGCTGACGTGCACAATTGCATCTAACCCTCACTCAAACCCTCTGAGGTACAAACGAGAATCCCAGTTTTGCTGATGGGGGATCTGAGGATCACTCAGCTTTCAAATATTAGAATCAGGGTCCAAACCTAGAATTTCCAACTCAGATTCCACATTCTCTTCAGGTACTACGCTTTTCCTCAGATGTGGGATTATGGAGTTAAAAGGCAGAAACATTTTTATTATTCTACTTTTAATATTGTCAATATTCCTTTCATTTCTGCTCAGAAGTACTGCCTGTAACATACATAGTTAACTGTGTGTGACTACAGCTGTACTAGCAACAGGTATTGTCTTTTTAAATATTTTTGCTAATGTGAACTGTCTTAATAGCACCTATTGTACATTATTATCATTTCTTTAGTCCACATGGAAGACCAACACTTTTTCATATGTGTCTGCTCTTCTGTACATTGTCTCCTTATGAACTTTGTCTCTTTGTTTATTGGACTCATAATTTTACTGATGTATATTGAAGTGGCTTCTTTAGATATTAACCCTTTGTCATATTTGATTCCTACATCTTTTCCCCAAATAGTTGTTTCCTTTTTTATGTGGTTAATTTTCATTTTATAAAAGTGGTCTAGGGGACTTCCCTGGTGGTCCAATGGTTGGGACTCCACGCTCCCACTGCAGGGGTCGATCCCTGGTTGGGGAACTAAGATCCTACATGCCGCATGACACGGCAAAAAAAAAAAAAAAAAAAGTGGTCTGCAGTCTAATAGTTAAAGGCTTGGTTTCTTCTATTGCTTTAAGAAAGTTGTATCACTCTTCCAAATATCTGTTTAGCATCAAATATCTTATATTTAACAGACTAATTCATCTGGAGTTCAATATAGTAGAGAATACGGATCTAAAGTGTATTTCCCAACTTCCTAATTTAAGCCAGGGCTATATCAAATTCACACCCACCTGTGCTGTGGCACCTGGTAGACATACCCATTCCATACTGTTGTTAATATTTTGAACATCACCTGGTTTGTTACCCAATGCCACATATTCAGTTATTCATTCTTTCATCACATTTTTTGTGACGCTTTCTCATATATTTACATTTTATATATCAATGGAATATTTCTAGCTCTTTTTCTATTCAAATGACTTAATTTTCTACACCACTTGAGTGACCTGTTAATTATTGTATATTTATAACATTATTTTATATCTGGCATGGTAGAGTCAAATATTGTGGCATCTGGAACTTATACAATTTTGGGGACAGGGGTCATAAAGAAAATACATTTAGTTTTTGTGAAATTAATAAAAACATATGACCATGAGAACACATTGCTAGAACACCTCCCAGGACATTGGGAAAGTCCGCACAGAGAGGGCACAGAAGTATAAGCTTCATTAGCTTCATGGTAAATCCACCTCCGCCATTTGGGCTACACTCCACTTATTTAAATTATTTATATGTTCCTATGGCCATTCTTTCCTAATGATTTTATAATTACTTACTTCAGTTGTTTTCATCTGTTTGTTCTGTTTAACGTCTTCTAGGGATTTTAGTTGGACTTGGAGAGAATTATCATTCTTAGAAAACTTATTCTCTTCCAGAACACACTGCTCTATATTCCATCATCTCCCTTTACACTTTCCAGTAAATTTTTCATTGTTTTCATACATCTATTCCTTGATAAGTTTATTCCTAAGTAATAAACTTATAATTAATTTTCTTTATAATTTATTCCTTGTTATAATTAAAGAGATGTTAATACTGCTACACAAGAATATTATTGATTTTACACATTTCTTCTATATCTGGCAACTTTTTGCAGGTTTGTTTACATTTTTAATCACCTGAAGTTGAATATGTTGTCTCTATGGGCCCAATATGTATTATTCTTATGTCATAATTTTGGTTCTTAACTTATTGAAGAGAATAAAACAATATTAAACTAAGGCAGCACCTTAATTTCATTCTGCTTTTAAAGAAATGTCTCTAAGATTGTTCATTGATTTAACATTGTCCCTTGATTTAAAAAATGTTTCATAATATGTTGTCTTTTTATTTTATTTTATTTTTTTAACATCTTTATTGGAGTATAATTGCTTTACAATGGTGTGTTAGTTTCTGCTTTATAACAAAGTGAATCAGTTATACATATACATACATCCCCATATCTCTTCCCTCTTGCATCTCTCTCCCTCCCACCCTCCCTATCCCACCCCTGTTAAGTCCTTTTTAAAAAAAAATGTAGTTGGAATGTGTGTTTCAAATTATTTTTTAGCATCTATGGAAATGACCATATGTAAATTTTCATTTAACTCATCTGTGTCTTATAATATTTTGCAATTGAACCATCCTTGAATTCCAGGGGGTACATTTTACTTTCTAATGTGATGCCCTTTTGAAGGGTTTTGTTTAAGATTTCCCCATCTATATCTATGACATTGACTATTTGTTTGGAGTGCTTATCCTTATCAGTAATGTATTAAGTGTTTCTAGTCAAGAGCACACTTTGCAACATAGTGTTATCTATCTTTTAAATATTTTAAAAATTCACTCATATTCAGAGCCTTTTTAATGAAATTGTGATAGTTCTTTGATGACTTTTCTGATTTTCTCTTGTCTTATCAATCTGTAAAGATTGTATTTGTCTTGCATCAACTTTAGAAAATTTTATTCTGTATGAAATTTCTTTGAGAATTACAAATACAGTAGCATACTTTAGATATTTATTTCTCATAGTTTTTATTTCAATAGAGTTTCTATTTCCTTTCTAATTTCTATTTTTAAGTGTTCTTTCATTTTTCTTAATTAGAATTATCAGAAGTTTTTTTCTATATTATAAAAGTTTCAAGAAATCAGCTCTTGTTTTCGCTGACTCTGATTATTGCTTTCCAACTTATGACTTTATCTTTTATTTCTTTCATTTTGTTTTTCTTCTCTGAGATATTAAGTTGAATAATTTATTTACTTTCTCTTTTTAATTTTAGCAATAAAACATTTAAAACTTTTATTGATGTTTTTGTAAGCACTGATCTTGGTATGCAGGATATTATCATTATTATTTTCTAAATTGTCTTTTAATTAAGTTCTTGATTTTCCCATTGTACCAGTTGTATTTTTTGTGTGTTTTTTTTTTTTTACATCTTTATTGGGGTATAATTGCTTTACAATGGTGTGTTAGTTTCTGCTTTATAACAAAGTGAATCAGTTATACATATACATATGTCCCCATATCTCTTCCCTCTTACCAGTTGTTCTTTAGGAGATTATTTTAAAATATCAGAGTAATTTGAAATTCTGTTTCTTTATTCTGAGGACTTCTAATTTTAAGTTTTAGTTGTATTTTGGTTAGAATGTAGCCTGTAAAACCTCTGGTGAAGTTTATTCATTTAATTTTCTGTAAACTAGCAAGAGATAAGATTGATAAGTGTTCTTTGAGTAATTCTAAAATAAATTATATCTCATTTATAGAGTACAGAATTTTGCCTAATTTACTTGTTATAGCTTTGGTTATAAGGAATTTAATTCTCCCCTATAACTGAAATTTTGTTTGTTTCTACATGAAATTCTTACATTCTTTGCTTTTTGTGTTTTGTTGCTATGTTAGTTGGTGCATATGAATTCACAATTATTATATCTTAAGTATGTACTATGTTTATCTTTGTATAACCACCCATTTATTTCACTTAATATTTTTTATCTTGAATTATTTGAAATTATTATTCCAACCTTTGCTTTCCTGTATTTATCATTGCTATATCATTATAGAAACTTTTAATTTTAGGTTGTCTGTGTGACTTTTTATATGTATGTTATTCATGAGCAGCACAATGCTGAACTAGAATCCTCTTTGAGCATCTTTGCCTTTTAGTGGGAGTTCCACTTGGTGTTTTTCCTTTTCTTTTAGTTCCATTCTTTTTCCTTCTACAAAAGTTTTAAAACTTTTGTTTGAATTTGACTCACCTGAGTGATCATTTTCATAACTGTTATTTTCCTTTGTTTTAAGCCACTTTATAAACATTTTAAAGGAATCGAAGGAGAGAAGATCCCTGGTGTTCCCTCTATCATCATTCCAAAAGGGCACTGCATTGTTTAATGAAATGCAGCCATCTCCAAGTTTCCAAACTCCCCACCACCACAAATAGCTCTCTTTTCCTATTCAGGTCGTGCCTTCTTGAATTCTATAATTGATCATTTGTCTTCCATCAAATGCAGATTCCTATTTCTTATGTTTTGATTTCAAGACATTATTCTGGTACAATATTTTTAGCTATTGTCTTCAAATTTTAAGTATGCCATTCAAGTCCTTTTTGTACCAAAAATACCGTATACAAACCTCATTTTACTTTCCTCTCAATTCTTCTAACAACTCCACAGTTTCCTTTTTTGGAAATTTCAATAAACCATAAAATTTTATTAATTCTGTTTCAAGAAGAACTTTGAGAAAATAATGTTTCAAAAGTCAATTCCTTCTTTTTTAATGAATGTTTTATGAAATATTCTTTCTCTAAAGGTCACTATTATTCTTGTTCCAATTATAGTATTAGTGTTCACATGCACCATTAAAATATCACCTCCATTTTTTTCTAGTGCTTTCCCACCTTTTCTGATGTAAAATTTGTCCTGAGTAAATGATAAGCACAATTTAAACTCTTTTCCTTATAGCACTAATATTTTATATGTCACACTTACCAGTAACAACTATGATAGATAGCAATATTGAATTAACTTTTTTTAAAACCCAGTTTTGTAACTGGTGGTTCTGAGGCAATATTTATCTACTAGTAATGTACAGAAAAATTGCGGGAGGAGGGGAAGAGTGAGGAGAGGGGCACAGAGGAGATAAAACATAACCAGTATAAAGAACCATAAGATTAATAAGTAAGTGTTATTCTGTATTAATATTGGAATTTCCAGCACCAGTGCACCCCCTACTGACTGAAGTCCAAATAAATTTATTTTTAAATGTCGTTTAATGCATGTCATAAAAGTGAATCAATAGAGTTACTTAGGAAGAGTCTTTATCAACTTTCTTCCTAAGAGACTCTGCTGGATCTTCACTGGTGAAAGAGTAACAACACAACTCAAAAATATGGAACTCAAAGCCGCTCACCACCTGAAAGAAATCTATTCATTAACTAACAGACATTTATTAAGCACCTAATAGGAACTTGGGAGGATATAAAAATGACCAACACAGAATCCTGACATCTTAAACTCTCATGAGGGCGACAGATGACTGCATAAGTGCTTCTGAGCCTCACCCCTTCCTACTCCCCCACATGCCCCATGTCAGCCATGACAGAGCACACGACAGTCTCCAAATTAGCCACGCACTGAACCATCGCGCACCCCGACACCAGCCATGCTCTTCTTTCTCTCTAGAATTCCCTCCTTCCTCTTCCCTCCCCTTGAAGGACTTCTTTTCTTTCCCAATCCAACCAGGGAATAATTTTTTGAACATTTAAGTTTTTTCAAAATTTACATTATTACAAATAATTCTGTGATCTAGATCTTTGTCCAATCTCAGAATATTTTGTTACAGTAGATTCCTGCATTAGGAATCACAAAAAACAAAGACGAATGTTTAAGGCTCTGAAGAGATGTTGCCAAATTGCTCTCCACAAAGATTGCACCAATTATACATTCAACATAAGTGTATAAAAGTGTCTATTTCACTTCACACTCATCAATTATGAATAAGAGCTATATTTTAATCATTGTTAATTTCATAGGCAAAAAAAAAAATTGAATACTGTCTTAGTTTCTATTTCTTGGATCACCAGTATGGTTGAGCATTTTTTCACATCTATTCACCATTTTCACTTTTTCTACCAATTGCCTGTTTATGGTATTTTTATTTTCTAAAAGATTTTAGTGGGGTTTTAATAGTTTATATGAGTTTTTTTATGTATTAAGAAAGTTAACACTTAACCTGCCATATTAGTGGTAAATATTTTCATACAATATTTTCCTTTCAATTTTGTTTTTGATTTTTTCTATTTTTGTGTCAGTGCTATTTGTGCAGTGGAATCCTTATGAATAATTAGATTTTTAACATTTATCTCTTTAGTTAATCTAGAACTTATTTAGGCATATAGCCTGAGATAATATAACTTAACTGATTTTTCTGAATACTTAACCATCTGTCCCAGCACCATTTATTTACTAAGCTATCCTTTCCCCTTGGATTTGAAATGCTGATTTAAATCAAATGCTAGGAATTCCCTGGTGGTCCAGTGGTTAGGAATCCATGCTTCCACTGCAGGGGGCACGGGTTCAATCCCTGGTAGGGGAATTAAGATCCCACATGCCACAGTGTGGCCGAAAAAGAAAAGAAAAAAGAAATCAAATGTTAAAATATCATATACACTGGGCTTCCCTGGTGGCGCAGTGGTTGAGAGTCCGCCTGCTGATGCAGGGGACACGGGTTCGTGCCCCGGTCCGGGAAGATCCCACATGCCGCAGAGCGGCTGGGCCCGTGAGCCATGGCCGCTGAGCCTGCGAGTCCGGAGCCTGTGCTCCGCAACGGGAGAGGCCACAACAGTGAGAGGCCCGTGTACCGCAAAAAATATATATATATATCATATATACTAAGGTTAATTTTAAAGCTATCCATTCCTTTCCACCCATATTTGCCCAGTATCACACTATTTTGACTACTGTAACGAGATAGTATGTTGTAATACCTGGTACATCAAATTCTCCTGTTTGCATTTTCAAAATTTTCTTGGCAATTCTCAACTCTTTATTCTTCCAAATGAACATTAGAATCATTCTGTCAGGTTCCAAATGCATCCTGCGGGGCTTTTGATTGGAATTTGATTAAACTAATTTGGGGAGAATTGACAACATCAAAACATTCAATCTTCCTGCCCAGAAGCATGGTAGCTCTTCCTTTATTCAAGTTTCCTGTTATATCCTTCTGAAAAACTTTATGATTCTGTTTATATAGATCCTATACATCTCTTGTTAGGATTTCTTCCTAGGTATGTTGTATTTGGGGTTATTTTGAATGGAAATTTTTCATTATTGCTTATAAGTGATCATTGCTGGTATAAAAAAAAAGCTATTGATTTTTTGTATTTTTAAATTAATTTTAAATTAAATGTAACAATTTTATATTAGCTTTTCAAATAAATCACAATTACCTAAAGTATAATTTTAGGAGATCTACAACCAATTCTATGTGCTGATTGATTCTGTTAAAAATGTAAATATCTGGGGCTTCCCTGGTGGAGCAGTGGTTAAGAATCTGCCTGCCAATGCAGGGGACACGGGTTCAAGCCCTGGTCCGGGAAGATCCCACACGCCGTGGAGCAAATAAGCCCATTCGCCACAACTACTGAACCTGTGCTCTAGGGCCCATGTGCCACAACTACTGAGCCCACGTGCCACCGCTACTGAAGCCCGTGTGCCTAGAGCCCATGCTCTGCAACAAGAGAAGCCACCGCAATGAGAAGCCTGCGCACTGCAACAAAGAGTAGCCCCCGCTCGCAGCAACTAGAGAAAGCCCGCGCGCAGCAACAAAGACCCAACACAGCCAAAATAAATAAATAAAATAATTTTTTTTTAAAATGTAAATATCTGAATGTATTTGTGCTAAGCACCGGTTGGCTGATGGAAATAACTAAAGCTATATGAGGATTTTGTCTTATTCAGAGTTACAGTCAATGGCATTTGAAGAAATAAGAAACCACTGAAATTACTTCTTACAGCAGGCTTTTTCTACATTATTATTTAGTGAACAGACAAGTCAGAGAAGGAAAAATCTTGGACATGCCAATATGCTCTTTCTCCAGTGCATTCCAAAGATTCTCAACACATGGGTTCTGGTGCCTCTGTTTCCCCATCTGCTAGGTTTCTGAAGTGTTTGGAAGGAAGGTCTATGTAAATTTAAGATTCCATCATGATATATCAGCCTGCAAGTACTCATAAACATTTTCATCTTGTTTAATGTAACACACAATCCGTAAAAGGGCATGTTTTCTGTCGGAGCTGAGGCTTCCCTTCTCCATCCGAGCCCTTAGGAAAATTTCTTACTTTCCTCTCTTCCCCGGTGGTTAGAGTACATGCATTTGTCAAATACTTCTTTGATGAAAAATGGAAGGAGACGGAGCTGGGTAGATTTTGGTACATTTTGACATTTAACTTGCAGCACACAAGTAAAACAACATGCAGGGACTGGCTGATGATTCTCTAATCAATCATTTGGGCAGTTCTTCTAATAGAGATGCTCACTGATTTACTAAGGACAGCACTCTTTTTCCCAACCTTAGGCCCAAGCAAACAGCTCTTCTCTTAAATGAAGGCAGTTTGGGCCACAGGCACATCCTTCCCTCCGGGCCTGCTCTGAGCTACCAGCCAGAGTACTGCCCCTGCTTCTCTCCGCTCTGGCCTCCAAGACCAGTCTCCCTAGACTGACCCGTAGAGTGGTTGGGGGCACTGCTCAGACTCAGGCACCTGCTGGGTCTCTCCCAGTTCCCTTGTGTTCTTTCTGGCTTTAGACCATCATGCTGTGCCTTGCAATTTCCAAATTCTGGTCATTATCCAGCTTCATAAATCTGTCGTTGACCCGCATCAATCCATGAGGCATAGTGTCACCTCATGCTAGGGCTTGCTTTCCGGTCATTCTTTTATTCATTCAACTGTTGCTTTTTGAACAGCTACTGTGTGCCTGGCACTGTGCTAGGTCACTGGAGACACAGCTGTGAACGAGAGAGACCATCTCTCTGGAGTATTCCCTCTGTCTGCATGGGTCCCCCAGAACTAAGAAGATCAAAACCCCGGCTTCCTACAGGCCTCCAAGCCCCTCCGAGCCTAAGTGCTGGGGTCTGGTTTGCCTCATACTCCAGAATGGTACGAGTTTACTTTATCCTTCATGGAAAAATCTCTTGGCAAATTTCCCACATGATGTTGGAGCATGCAAATGTGAATAGACCCATTTTCTCAGTGGAGAAGCTCACATGAAGATACAAAGGATACACTGTTTTGTTTGTTTGGGAGGAGACACAAGGACACATGGTGGGAATGGAAGCTGACATCTCTGTGTTGTCTCTTCCTAAAGGTTTTCCAACCTGACGCCCAGGGTGAGCAAGCCTGAGCCCACGCGTTACCAACGAGGTTGGCCACCCAATGTTCTGGTTTTCATCTTGGCTGCCAATAACCTAGTTTAGTTTTTCTTTCATGAGCTGACTTAACCACCTAGTTTAGGCATCGTGGCAACATGAAAAGCAACCACCTCCCTGGGAGGAGCTACCTGTGGGCCCACAGGTACCTGTGGTCAGTATTACTGACTCCAGTGCCTTGGAAAAGAACCACTGAATACTCCTCCTGGATCCATATTCCAGAACCTTCTACCCACATGCTGTGAAGCTACTCAGTGTGGTCCACAGTATCATGCGGTCATTCTGTGATGGGCGCTGAGTCTCAGTGATGAAATCATGTATTTTTTAAAATGGTCCAGGTCAGTCATTATAAGATATTTCATGGCAAACCACTGACTTACCTGCCATTCTTCCATTTTTTGTGCTTGTTTTTCATACAATTTCTTGAATGTACATAAAATGTCACCCTTCTGCAGAATGGACCTCTCAGGAAGACCATAAGAAAGCAAAGAGCTGACTCTACCCCAACTTCTGTGAATAGAATCCAGCAAATATTTATTGGACTTCCCCTTATGTTCAGAACAGTTTAACACACCCACCTTCTTACAGAATGAATAGGGGTAACCAGGCGGGTCAGACTGCGATTTCACACATCCCAGCTCTGCTGTGGCTGACCTTGCCACCTCCAGCCTGGGGAACGAGGCAAATACATTACACGAGTTTTGTGTTGCTGTGTCTGTCACTCCTGTCCCCATGCCACAACCTAGTGATGAGAAAACAGTGCTGGCCAGTGGAAGGCACGTGCGACAGAAGAGGCACAGCCATCTCTTTGCCTCCTTTTTCTTGCTGTAAAGCAGGAATAAATTCCCTACTTCCTTTCTTTACAAGATGTCACACTGGCCAATGAGGGGATGCATGGGATGGGCCCCGAGCTGCCTTGGAGAAAGACAAGATATTTATTCATCCCAGATTTCTGCCCCGACACTTGCTACTGAACGGGTTGGAACCCCCGGGGTTGAAAGAGGTGCTGATTCAATCCTTTGAAACTGTAGTCAGCTGGACTGCTTTCAGGAAGTGGATCGTGGCTGTAATTGCTCTCTCCCTCGGTGTTCATGCTGTTGGCCACTGAAATGTTAGCTCCGAAAGGTCATCCAGATAGAGTCGAGTAAGAATAAGCCACACAAAAAGGAGCTTGTCTGAATCCGTCCCAGGCCAGTAGGCGGCTGCATTTGTAATTCCCTGTTTCCAAGGTCCCCTGTGGATGAGGGTACTTGGAAGGGGAGCCCCAGACAAAGCCTAGTCTGCTTCTGGCTTGGTCCGTTTGTCTCCAGCAAAATGGAGGAGACTGCCAAGCTCCACAGCTAGCCAGGAACCAGGCTCCAACGGTCCCCCCTACCAACCTTTTTTTAAAATTGAACTATAGTTGATTTGTCTTTTGTAAACCTAGAGGGTGGGTCTCAGTGCAGCCTGTCACCCCTCTCTCTCGACGGCACAGAGCTGAGCTATGTTGGCCGTGGTCACCAAACAGCAGGTCACAATCTGGGTGACTTCAAATAAGAAATGTCCTTTATAAGAGAAAAAAAAAACGGGAAACGCGGCTCCCATCTATGTGCGGGTAGATGCTGCTAAGAGCTTTCTCTGGTCTTCAGACGCTTGGTGCTTGGCTAGAGCACCTCCTTCCATCTTTTTGTCTCCTGATGTGGTCAGAGGAACCAAACAAAGTATCTTACATGACCATGAAAGAAGGACCGCTAGAACTGTTCATCTCAGAGATGCATGGGATGATGACATTTTTATTATCCCAGGAAAGGTTTCTGGCCAGGTTTTATACCTCTGTGTGTGAGAGTGTTTGCAAAGCAGTCTTTTCAGGGTGAAAGCTTTCCGCATAGAAAGAGAGTGAAACTAATTTCCACATGGACCGCCTGGTTATGAGAAGATAGCTCATAAGACAAATTGGTTTAGCTCGAAGAAATGATCCTTAATTTCTCAGGATAAGGAATTACTGGAATAGTCAAAGTCCTCCCAGGAGAAGGGATTCATTTCTTATGATAGGAACTTAGGGATAACTTGGTTAGATGCTTAGGTAAACATAGAGGGGGGGGTGGCGGGGGCGGGGTGGAAATCATATAGATAGTAAGCTCTGGACAGTTACCCAAAATCTGGGATCACTAATATGGGAACAAAATTGCATTTGCCTCAAGATACTTGTTGAATTAGAAGTAATGAAAGATTCCTGAGATAAGGAGGTGCCCTTTGTAGAGACAAGCAAGTGGGCTCCAGGGCCTGAGGTCCCTGCAGGCTTCTGAGTCCCTCCTGCTTTCTGGTCTCTTTTCAGGCCAGTGAAATCCCCAGGGAACAGAGGCCATGGGATGTTGAATTCCTGGGCTTGTTGTGTAGGTTGCGTCTTTCCCGCTCATCCCAAGGCCACGCAGATTCTTTCTCTCCATTTGTAAAGTCTGCTTGAGTCAAAGCAGAAAGGTGTGTGTGTGTGCAAGTTCCCTACCAGTAGGACTTCCTAAAAATGCCTCAAACCCCACCTCCCCTCCTTCCACCTCTGCTCTTGTTGTTTCTCACCCTGAGTGCCTGTGCATCTTCCTCCTAAACAATCACCCTGAGTAGTCCCAGCTCTTGAGGTTTAAGAAAGCCCTCATTCTTAGTGCACAGTTGGTGCCCAGTCAACCCACTGAATCCACTTACAACCAACAGCAAAATTTCATAGTGAATAATGAAAAGCAAAAATTGTAACTAGGACTTTACCCTGGAAAATGAAATATCAAATGACACTAGTAAGTTTATAAACACACACAGGCACCTATATACATATGCATAAATGTAGTGATACATATATATTATAACATATATTTATATATATTATGAGACACACACACACACACAGTTTAGGTTAAAATTGTAACTGCATGCAAATTCTTATACATAGGATGAATCAAGTGCTGGGTTTTGCCATCATTTTCCCCACCAAACTGGAAAGAGCACTACACAATATGTTTGAATTTCACAGCCCAATCACAGTGATGGAGATCTTTGCAGAACTATTCAAGGACTTGATTAGTTTTCCCATGGGTCCCTCCTACTCCTTAGCTATTCAAAGCATTGTCTTATGACATGCTTTGACTTCGGGAACCATCTCTTGTCAACTTTCTCTTCTCAGTTGTTAGCTGCCTTGATTCCACAGGAAGTCATCCACCGGTGGTTTCACATGTGATGTAGGAGGTCTTGGGGGTCACCTGCTCAACCTGATAAAATCCTGCATCTTTTCCCAGCGTTGCCACTTCACTTTCCAACAGTTGGTGGCACATTTTCCCCCATAGACGAGCACTGAGAGACTAACCAGAAGACACTTGGGCTCAACAAGGTCTAGGCTAGCGTTCTCTGGAGGTGCTAAGTTCCCAAGTGTTTGGCTCGGGAATAAAGATGTTCATGTTTCGATGATTCTTGCTTCCCAGTATGGCCACAGGCCCTCTCATCCCTCTAACACAGAAGTTGCTATTGTCTGAATGTTTGTGCCTCTCCCCCCGCCCCAAAATCATATTGAAATCCTAACGTCCAACGCAATGACATTAGAAGGTGGGGCCTTGGGACTTCTCTGGTGGCCCAGTGGTTAAGAATCCATCTTGCAGGCTTCCCTGGTGGCGCAGTGGTTGAGAATCTGCCTGCTAATGCAGGGGACACGGGTTCGAGCCCTGGTCTGGGAAGATCCCACATGCCGCGGAGCAACTAGGCCCGTGAGCCACAACTACTGAGCCTGCGCGTCTGGAGCCTGTGCTCCGCGACAAGAGAGGCCGTGATAGTGAGAGACCCGTGCACCGCGATGAAGAGTGGCCCCCGCTCGCCACAACTAGAGAAAGCCCTCGCACAGAAACGAAGACCCAACACAGCAAAAATAAATAAATTAATTAATAAACTCCTACCCCCAACATCTAAAGAAAAAAGAATCCATCTTGCAATGCAGGGGACACAGGTTCGATCCCTGGTTGGGGAACTATGATCCCACATGCCTCCAGGCAACTGAGCCCATGCCACAACTAGTGAGAAGCCTGCACGCTGCAACAAAGAGCCCACATGCCACAACTAAGACCCAACGCAGGCAATAAATAAATAAATATTTTAATAAATAAATATTTTTTGAAAAGAGTGTGGGGCCTTTGGGAGGTCCCCAAATGGATGAGATCGATGCTCTCACAAAAGAGGCCCGAGACAGCCCCCTTGCCCCTTCCACCAAGTGAGGCTGCAACGAGAAGTCAGCAGCCCGACACTGCTGGTGCCCTGATCTTGGGCTTCCAGCTTCCAGGACTGAAAGAAATAAATTTCTGCTGTTTATAAGCCACCCAACCTGTGGTATTTTGTTACATAAGCCTGAACTGACTAAGACAGGAGTCACAACTTTGTACTTTACATCACAGCTGTGGACACGCACACACAATACAATCACAAGATCTATACAAAATGCCACCAGCACAGAAGCAGAAACAAAGCGTTGGGCCGAGCTGGGGAGAGGCACACCTGTGAGGTACTCGGGGTCAGGGGAGTATTTGCAGCCTCAAGACATGAGCAAGAATCTTTAGGGCAAATGAGGGGAAAGTGCCTTCTGCGTAGAGAACACCGCGTGCAAAGTTCAAGGGTGTGGAACTCGTGGCCTGTGGAGGGACAGCTAGTAATCGCTGTAGCTGTAAAGGTCAGGTGAGTTGGCGACTGGAAAGACAAAAGATGGAGTCCAGGCAGGTAAACCTGTCTGATCCTAAGTCCAGATTCTAAGAGCCTGTTAGCCTGAGCCCAGCGTTTCTACGACGCTTTTAGAAATGTCAGTAGCGTTTCTACTGACGCTTAGGGCCGGCACTTTTTTGATGTGAGGGACTGTCTCTGTCCTGTGTCCTGTAGAGTGCTTAGCAGCATCCCAGCCTCTGCCCACTGGATGCCAGGTGCACCCCCCTCCCCAGCTGTGACAACCGTAAAGGTCTCCAGACATTGTCATGTGTTTCTCGGAGGAAGTCGCCGCTGATTGTGAGCTGCTGGTGTAGTGTCAGCTCCATGATTGTAGCAAGGGCCTAGAATAGGTGATCTGTGGCTATTTGTTGAATAAATAAATGAAGGGAGGAAAGGCAAAAAGGTTGGGAAGAATGTGTTCTCTGAGTGCAGAGAAATATAGAAGAGGATTAACGATGAAGAAGCTCACAGTAAATTCAGAGACAAGGGTCATGGCTGAGAGGTTCAGAGGAAGAGGAGGGTTTGGAGTTTGAAGAGCACAGATGAGGGTTAAAGAGCACTTAAGAAGCTTGGAAACTGACCCCAATATGAGACACACCCACTCCTGGAGTCTATGAAAGATGATGGAGAGGCCACCGGCTTACTGTTTTGCTTTAATAGTTACGTGTTGAGTGAAAATCAGGAGAGAAAAAAAAATTTTTTTCTATTGATGGTAGTTACATAAAGTGTATTTGTTAAAAAGCTGATATAAGAAACTTAGGTAATAATGGAACAGATGGTATGAAGACAGGGCAAATTGTGAAGATGGCATGAGAATGACTGACTTGGGGAATTAAAGGCGCCGGCGCCCAGCTGAAGTTGAGGCACGTAACTTCATCTGCTTCTCCTGCCAGGCCTGTCTCTGTGCCCCACGAACGTGGCCCTGCTGCCTCTTCACTTCCCAGCCCCTAATGGAGGCCCTTCAGCCAAATCCTGCTCCGCAGCCCGGGAAGAGGCTCCACCACCATCTCCTGAGAAGGAGCTGCCTTCACAGCCATGGGCCTCTGCTCTGAACACCTAACCCCATCCCACCCCCGCTTTAAAAATCTTCTAGTTTTTTGTGTTTTTTTAAATTGAAGTATAGTTGATTTACAATGTTGTGTTAGTTTCTGGCATACAGCAGCGATTCAGCTATATATAGATTCTTTTTCAGAGTCTTTTCCATTATAGTTTGTTACAAGGTATGGAACATAGTTCCCTGTGCTGCACGGAAGGACCTTGTTGTTCATCTTCTAGTTATTGTTCGCCTTGTGTTTTGGCTCCTCAGCCAGTTTTGAAGTTTCTCGATGGTAGGAATCCCATCTGCATTCTCCCCAACGCGCACCCCAAGCACAGGGAAGGGCGTGAGGCTCTGGGGATTGCGTGTCATCCTGGTAAGTAAGTGTCATAACAGCCAGTCACCGGGGCTTCCTTGATGGCGCAGTGGTTAAGAATCCACCTGCCGATGCAGGGGACACAGGTTCAAGCCCTGGTCCGGGAAGATCCCACGTGCCGCGGAGCAGCTAAGCCCCGTTCGCCCGTGTGCCCGCGCGCCACAACTACTGAAGCCTGCGTGCCTAGAGCCCGGGCTCCGCAACAAGAGAAGTCACAGCAATGAGAAGCCCGTGCACCGCAACGAAGAGTAGCCCCCGCTCTCTGCAAATAGGGAAAGCCCGTGCACAGCAACCAAGACCCAACACAGCCAAAATTAAGAACAAATAAATAAATAATTTTTTTTTAAAAAAGAGCCAGTCACCTACTTAATTTCAAGTCAATTTAATGACCTGCTAGTGACTTGCCTGTTTCTGTGAGAGACACAGTCAGTGACACAAGGCTTAGGTATCTAAAAACCATTCATTTGGGCTTCCCTGGTGGCGCAGTGGTTGGGAGTCCGCCTGCCGATGCAGGGGACGCGGGTTCGTGCCCCGGTCCGGGAAGATCCCACGTGCCGCAGAGCGGCTGGGCCCGTGAGCCATGGCCGCTGAGTCTGCGCGTCCGGAGC
>NW_021703769.1:4123095-4162989 GCF_005190385.1 Monodon monoceros
AAAAAAAAAAAAAAAAAAAAAAAACCATTCATTTGTTTCCTCTGTGTGTTCCTGTGTGAGTCTCCAGGAGAAAATCTATGTAAAGTCCTGCTCTCCAAACCCAAGTACAAGGTCGGTGGTATGACTTCCACACAGATGAGATAGTTGGGCCTAGATCTCCAGCCTTCCATGCCCCCATCCCCACCACTCAAGCTGTAGTGAGCAAAATCGATAGACTGATATAGGATGGGGGGGGGTAGCTGTCATTTTCACAACTTTAAAAAAACAGAAATATTGAACTAGGGGGCAGAATAACATTCTCTAAAATAAACAGAATAGGAATCCTGGATGGTGAACAGCTTCACGGAGCTCCGGGAATAGGGGAGACAGGCTGCTCTGTGCTGAGGGTTCCTGAACCAGCGTTTTTAACACCCAGCGACATTAACCTCTCCATTGAAGCTAATGACATTGACTTCTCAGTAATCGAGGCTGAGGCTCTCTCAGCAGCCCGTAAAGCATTACCTCCCTACGAATCCCCTCTAAGTACTGTAGGTTTTGTTTTTAAAGTCCTAGGTACCACGAACTGCACTTAGCAACTACCCAAGCATATTATTTCCTTCCTGTCCAATGTAATTTTTCTCTTTCTTTATATAAAGGACCTCGGCTATCTTAAAAAAATTATCCTCCCTCCTAAATTAACCTGGCTTTTATTTGTTTTTAACAATCAAATGAGCTAAGAACAAGAATGAGGCAGTGCTTCGAACTAGCTCCTAGGTAACTAGATGTAAAAATTTTCCTCCACAGCCATCATTTAAAACGGCAAACTTTTCTGTTGGGGGGTACAGGTTGTGGAGTGTGGTGGGTACCAGAGAGAGAGGCCTTGTCCTGAAAGTGAGGCCAGTTTGTCCACTGGACGAGGTTCATCTCGTGATGTGGATGAAACCGCATGCCATGCCATCCTGCCCCCTCACGTCCTTCTCATTCATTCATTTACGCAACAACCAGATTATGTAGGTGCAGGGGGATTTTGCTGGACAAGTCTGGCAAGACCCTCCCTGTCAGGCGCTTACAGTCTAGTGGCTGTATGATTCCAGTAATTCATTCATTCCGCGAAGAATTATTATTTCATTTTTCAATAAATAACCATTGAGCCCTTACTGAGAATCATTATTGAGCAAGGCAGGCAAAATCCTTGCCCTCAAGGGCTTACATTTGAGCGGAAGTTAAACAAATGAACAGGATGATCTCAAAGAGTGAGAAGTGCTAAGAAAAATGCAACAGGATGTGTGTCAGAGGAACTAAAGTTTAGAGGAGCTGCTAAGGAAGGGTGATAAAGGAAGGGCGGGGGGCGCTGACAGCTGAGCTGAGAGCCATCCTGTAAACCCCGGGCCAGCTGTCTTTCCACCTGTTCCATTGAGCACTCGTGCTTCCTAACTACACCCTCCACTGGGCACTAAGCGCACTGTCTGATGTTAGCTTCTCCGGTGTACTCTGTGTCTCTTCTCCCCGCCGAGGGGCAGAAACCTCCGGGAGGGCAGGTGGCACGAGCACAGGGCTGACTGCCTGCTTGGCTGGTTGCTTGCTTGGTTGATCGCTTAGCTGGTTGACTATGGACCCTCCACAGCCTGGGTTGAGACAGCAGGTAGGAGGAAGTTTCTAACGTGGCACCATGAACATTTGCTCGAGTGAACCCCGAACACACAGGAGATGTCGGTGTAAGAGGGCCGATTGGATCCGTCAACAGTCCTCGTAACGCCAGGCGAGCTCGGGCCCGGCGGGAGCGAGGAGGCGAGGAGGCAAGGAGGCGAGGCGGGCGGACGGGCGGGCGGCGCGCACAGGACCCAGCTGGGCCCGGCCCAACTCCGCCCAGAGGTCGGCGTTCCTGCCGACGCCCGCGAGGGGGCGGACCGCAGGTCGCGTGCCGCGCCTGCGCAGCACAGCTCCCGCGCCGGCGGCCTCGAGCGCCGCCCTCGGAACTGCGCCGGCGCGGTGCGCCTGGCGCTAAGGGGCGGGGCTTCGTTGCGCCGCGCGCAAGGCTGGGGCAAAACCCAGGCCGGGATAGGGCGTGGGGCAGCGCGTCGGGACGTCCCTCGCGTCGGGCCCGATGGCGCGTGCGCATTGGGCGGCCGCCGGGGAGGCTGAGGGGCGGGGCCGGGGCAAGAGTGGTTTCTTTGCCTCGCTGTGCCCTATCGCCGCCCGGACACCGCGCGGGCAGCCGGCATCATGAAGATCTGGACTTCGGAGCACGTCTTTGAGTACGTTTGGGGCGGGGGCAGGTCGGCGGGGGGCATGGGGTAACTGCGGGGTGGGAGGGCAGGCCGGTCCCGGAGTCGCGGCGAGGCCGGGGCGGCCCTCAGGAAGCTTCCAGGCGTCGGGCCTAGTGGGGGGAGCTGGGCCCGAGCGCCTCGGAGTCCTGGGGGCGGGGACGAAGGTCACGACCCTGGGGACGCCCCAGGAATGGGTTCCCAGGAGAGACGACCCGTCCGGGAGGGGGCTGGGGAAGGGGCCCTGGCGGCCTGCCTCCCGTGGACGGCCTCTTGCGGGGCGGGGGCGTCGCCGAGCACGAGGTCCCTGACGGCACTGGGGGTGGGACAGGCGCCCCGTTGTCACATGGGGCCTTGCAGTGACCTGTGAGTCGTGGCCCCGAGGATCGTGGGCTGTCGAGAGGCTGGTGGCTCCAGTATCTTCGGGTGGAGTTCCTTGCTTCGGAATGTGGACTTAGGGCGAGCTCAGGCAACCACGCAGCGGACCTTTTCCGGCAGCCCGTTGACCTGAGGAGTTAGAATTTACGGCCTTGAAATTGGAGTACAAGGTCCAGCTCTGGCTCCAACAAGCTGTGTGACCTTGGGGTTACGCATTTTCGTCTGAGACATGGAAGACGACGACGGAGGTGTTGTCAGGGCCTGACAGCGCTGAGATGTCTTTGAGGCCACGTTCATTAACATCTGTTGGTTAGGGAGAAATGTTTGGTAAGGAAAATAGGCCTTACACCAGTTGGATGTTGGGAATTAAATTCCCTTCTGGTTCCATGATTCACTGTACAAAAGAACCATGCATTTATTCTCCTGTATCATTTTTGCCTGAACAAATTGTTGATCATTTGTCTCATCACTCTTTATTGACTAATCTTTTTTCCTCTCACCCATTTGAAATGCCACCTTCCTCCTAAGACACTTTTGATTTATATTTTAATCCATTTCTGAGCTATCTGTTCTATCCCAGTGATCTGGCTGTTGTTGCCACACTGTTTTAATATTTTTAGCTTGGCAGTATGTTTTAGTTTATTTCCAGGGCAATGTTTAAAACAAGTTGTAGCTAGGGGGAAGCAGCCGCAAGGCACAGGGATATTAGCTCGGTGCTTTGTGACAGCCTGGAGGGGTGGGATAGGGAGAGTGGGAGGGAGGGAGACGCAAGAGGGAAGACATATGGGAACATATGTATATGTATAACTGATTCACTTTGTTATAAAGCAGAAACTAACACACCATTGTAAAGCAATTATACCCCAATAAAGATGTTTAAAAATAAATAAATAAATAAATTAAATAAAACAAGTTGTAGGCTTTTCACACACTCAGTGAATCAGACACACGCAGGAGTCCACTGGATCCTGGAAGGTAGAGAATGTTAGAATCGGGGCAGATTTCTTTTCTCCCTAATGTTTACAATCTTTCTGGGGGAAAGAGCCTAAGTTTGTAGTCTTTCCAGTGTTCTTTAACCAGGTCACATTCTTCACTACTCTGTTTCAGCCGTTGGGATCATGGATGGTTTCTTCTTTGCAGTTCTTTTCTGGGTTTAAATGCTTGAGAAGTTCTTGGCACTCCTTAGAATTTTCTTCCTTAACACTCTTCTCCCTAGCTTGTTTCCTACCCCTCCCCACTCATTTGGCCCTCTTCTTTAATGTTTTCCTCTCTTCTTACCCTTCAGTGTAAATGTTCAGTGAAATTCTGTTGTTGGCCTTCTTGCATTTCATCAGGGACTATTAGTCTTTCTCTTTTTGTTGCATGTTTCTCTGAAATTTGATGAAAGCTCTGGGACTGTCCTCGCAGAAAATAGACATATTCACATAAATGCTCTGTGTGTCTTGGGAGAAGAAGCCCTGATCCTGATTCTCCCCAGATAATGTGGACTTTTTAATCAAGGTCCCAGCTGATACACACATTTCTGGCACCCAAATCTGTACCTTGGGCTCCAGTCTTTCTTGAACTTAAAATCCTTATTTTCAGGTCTTAGCAGGGTATCTCTACTCACATGTCCTGCAGGCTCTTCAGACTCAGCATCCCCGAAAATGAAGTCATTTATCTCCCCTCAAATTTTATGCTTTCCCTGTGTTTTCCATCTTAAGGATGTTACTAACTAACAACATCTAAGTCATCATTCTGAGTCTTTCCCATCTATGATTTTCCAGTGCTTCCTTCTGAGGCCTAGCATGTAGTTGGCATCAGCTGAAGTCATTCATTGATTCCTTCAACAAATATGAAGGCCCACTAAGTGCCAGGCACTCTTCTTTGGATTGGTTCCACTTTGGTAAATAAATCAAGACACTGTTGCTGCCTCGGTGGAGTTAACAGTGTTCCCCACCTCATTTTATAGGTGAAAAAATTGGACAGCTCACCAAGCACGACCAGGTTCTACTGACTGACTGTCCTTTGGGGCCATCTTTGAATGTCTTGCAGTGTGAAGTCTTTTCACATGATTTCATTAATTTAGTTAAAATGAATTACTGGAAGATTGTTAATTGTAATATGCATGCTTTGTGATTTTTGAGCTAGTCATGTTTTATAAAGCAGTCTTCGTCCAAGCTAAGTCAACGTCAATGTTTTCAAGTTGGCTCAGAGAGGAGAGAATGACTGACTTAGAAATAATGCATAACCACCCCGAAGCCTTGCAATTATTAATTTTTTCAAGGAGGTGGGGGAAGAGATGAGTGCGTGGAAGCCACCTCTCCATGGTATATGTCTAGATGGAGACAGGGAGGGGTTCATCCGATTCTCATTTTAGATAGTTTTCTTGGTAGCAATGAGAGTGCTTGGCCTCTATCACTTCTATTTGTGGGGACTGTTTAGCTTTATGAAGTAGCTCCGCTTATATACCTGTACTGCTTGCTGAATAAGGCTTGAGATTAAAAACAGAATGGGGTTCATTTCTGTATAATGTTAGAGCAAAAGTGAAGGTATTACGAGCAATGTTACTGGTTGTCCAGGATTTTGCAAAATGAGTGAGGCTGAGATTTTCCTTTTGTCCACGAAAAGTTGTCAGGCTTAGTTCTCTGAAAAGTTGAAGTAGATTACTGCCTACTTGTTTTGCTTTTATTTTTTTTTAAACATCTTTATTGGAGTATAATTGCTTTACAATGTTGGTGTTTTGCTTTTCGAAAAATAAAAAGTCATGCTGTGTGGTTTATCGGTAAGTGTAGTTTGAAACACCATCTCCAGATCTTGTCTTTCCTTTCAGTGAAGACGTGTAAAATCAGTCACTTTTAAGGCTCATTGTAGTTAATAAGAAGCTCATTTGAAATGGATATCTTTGGTACAAGCATGTTGTTCAGATAAGGTGTGAAGAGAACAAATGTACATCACATTTTGACTCACCCAAGTACATGTGCTTTTTGACAAATACAAAGATGCTGCAAGTTCCATGACATTATTACCATCTCGATCCTAGATGACAAGCAAATGCTTATTAAGAGAGAATATTAGAGAGTGGCACATTAGGAGCACCTTAAAAAAACATTTTATTGTATTGAGTGAGCTTTTCAAAACAAATCAGAATCACTCTTGAGGAAAGTAATGGATAAAGATTGACTGGAGGGGCCAGTATTATTTATTACCTTATTTGAGAAGAATACATGTTTAATATTATGATGTTTAAATCAGTAATGCTTTGGATCTTTTTGTAATTCCTGTGAGAATTTGTAGTGCCTATAAGTTCTTTTGCTCTTGTTACTTCTTTATGGCTTCACAGAAGTGGGGTCAGACAAAAGACTGAATGAATGGTATCATAATATTGATGGTATCATAAAAGAATGAATGGTATCATAATATTTTTTGCTGTTTGTTTCTGTAGAACATAATTGTGAAACACATTTTTATGAATCAGTAATTCTTAGAAACAAAACTTACATGTGAGAGTGGACACTGATAAGTGGACAAGGTGACTGAAGAACGGCTCTGTAGTGCCCTGTAGGCTATTTTAACCTTCTGGGCGCCAGCTCTGCCGCATCACCTGTGTGCTGAAAACATACTGAAATCTGCACATGTTCAAAATGTAGATTGAGCCTCCCCAAATCATCTTTCAGTCAACGTTTCAGAAAATAATCTTCCCTAGGTAAATTAAGTAAAGTTTAATTGTAAAGACTAATTTGATGGGTTATAAGAATGGTTTAATTTATATGCGTGTTTTTTAATGTTTGATTTTTTATTCCTGTCGGCAGCCACCCATGGGAAACTGTTACAACAGCTGCAATGCAGAAATACCCAAACCCTATGAACCCAAGTGTGGTTGGAGTTGATGTATTGGACAGACACGTAGATCTCTCTGGAAAGTTGCACAGCCATAGACTTCTCAGCACAGAGTGGGGACTGCCTTCCATTGTGAAATCTGTAAGTGTGTCTTTATTCCTGAAGCAATGTGACTGCTGTAGAGAAGTTTTCAAAACCACATTATAATTTCAAATAGGTTGTGGGAGCCGATTCTGAATGTCATTTTTGCATCAGTTCAAATTGTATTATAATAAACTTGAGTTATGAGTGTATAATGAATTGGAAATATTATTACAGTCTTCATGAAGGCACCCGATAAAACCTCCTGAAGGAAGCCAGCTAATGCTCTGTAATCTAAAAGTTTTATTCTGCTTTTCCTACTTTGCCAGCAACTTAAGATGTGGAAGCAGTGGTCTGGTGCTGCTTGTTAGCTGACAGTTGCTGTGGTCAGTGGTGGCTGCGCCTGTTAAGTGAGGAGCATGGTCTCCCTTTGCTGCTGCCGTGTTTGTTCCAAGATCTGTTGCTTCTACCTGTACATTTAAAAGCAATTCTATGCCCTTTCAAGGGAGCAGGCTTTAGTGAGCCAGTTTAACCAGCAAGAAAGTGGGGTGCCAGTTTATCGTGATGGGAGAGAACCCTGGTATAAGTGGACCCAGTTGTCTGTAGAGATTCTTTTTCTAGAAAGTGGGCCCCTCAGAAAAGCAAAGTACACATTTTCCAACAATTTGCTTCCATTGCACACACCACTGCACTAGATGGTGCGGACACAGAAATGAGCACGGCTGGGATTGGCTTGCGGTCGGAGCACAGGGAGTGACCCTGGATGTGCTGTGTTATCTTCGTCGTGAGGTGGCTGGTTTTCTGTCTGGAGACCGGAGCCACTGCGTCCTCTCCCTTGGGCCGCGCTAGGAAAACACTGACAGACACTCCAAACCTCTCCTTTCTCTACATGCCCTGTTTCCCGAATATTCAGGCTCACTGTTTCACCCTCAACCTTGGCAGCTGCCGAGTCCTACCTCGTACTCCGTTCGCTCTCAGCGGGCTGGTTGCTAATCGCCTCTGCTTGTGTCTTGGGCGTCTCATCTCCTTCGAGGAGTATGAAGTCCTCTTACCCTTAAACGGGCCTCCTTTCTGACCTTTGTTGCTTTCTCATGTTTTTTATGAAAACAGATTTTTGGTTCAAAATATTAACACATTTTTACCTTCAAATAAAATATTGATACACTTGTTAAGAAATCCTTCTTCCTCTGATTACTAATTCTGAATGTTTTACTTAGCTTATTGGTGCAGCAAGAACCAAAACCTATGTGCAAGAACATTCTGTAGTGGATCCCGTAGAGAAAACAATGGAACTTAAATCTACTAATGTAAGTCTGGACTCCCTTTTGTTTTAATTTTAAACTGTTTGGCTTAGTTTTTTTCTCTCTTTTGTGTAGTTGGTACACAAATGAATGTATGCTCTTCAGCCTGGCTTAGGAAATCAGTACTGAGATGCTGCATTGTCTCTGCCTGTTTGCACTTAGCCTCAGCGCTCTAATGAGCCTGCCTGTTATTTCTAGGAGATGGCACTCAGTAAAGTGCATTTGGCATCATGTGCATGTTATTACTATTATGATGCTTTTGTCAAATTTATTATTTTTTTAATAAAAAGGAAGCAATGAATAGTGAAAACTTCTTTTTACACTAATGTCAAAGTGGTTTACTTGCTGCTGTTTTGTATATTTAGCTAGCAAGGTTTTGGTTTGTGAATTAATTTTGGAAATATTTTTAATCTTGGTTTCCAAGATGATTTGACTTTTTTTTTAATTCTATAGATTTCATTTACAAATATGGTTTCAGTAGATGAGAGACTTATATACAAACCACATCCTCAAGACCCAGAAAAGTAAGTGAAAAATATTTTAACAAACCTATTTTACAGTGTGTTTTAATTTTTTTAATCAAATATTTCTTTGAAAAATGAAAATTAGGTCATCCTGAAGCTGTGTAAATGTGTTTTGTTCCAGAACTGTTTTGACTCAAGAAGCCATAATTACCGTGAAAGGGGTCAGTCTCGGCAGTTACCTCGAAGGACTGATGGCAAGCACGATATCGTCAAATGCCAATAAAGTAAGTAAGGCTGCTCCCCGCTTGCTCTTTGTTTTGTTTTTTGTTTTTTCCTTGAGGGGTGCAGCGCAGGCTTGCAGGATCTTAGTTCCCCACACCCCCTGCGGTGGAAGCGTGGAGTCTTAACCACTGGACCACCAGGGAAGCCCCTCCCTGCTTGCTCTTACTCCTGGGTCTTGTTTCTTGGAAGCGCTGTCCTTGTGAGCCGACTCTGAGCCACTGCAGTGCGAGGTGATGTGGGCAGTTGCTGGCACGGGCTCTGGGGTCCAGCCCACCTGCCTTCACGTGCCAGCTGTAACTCTGACCAGCCTTTCACCTTGGGCAATTAATTAAGTGAACCTCTCTCTGCTTCAGTTTCCTGTCTGCGAAGTGGAGATTAATCACCCGCCTTACAGGGCTGGGTGCGAAGAGTGAATGAGATAATATGGGAAGACTGTAGCCCTGGGCCCAGCATGGGGGAAGGGGGGGAGCCATGTAGCAGTGCGTCACTGTTGAAAGCATAGATTCCCAACCTTTTTTTCATTATCTCCCTTCACACCCAGGTCCACTGTAGATATTTTTCCCCTAATTACCCCCACCCCATGGAATTGTTTAATACTACAGATTATATCTATAGATATAGATAAATGGATATATGTCTGTGCTTTATACGTGAAAAAAGTGAGATTTTTCTCCACTGCCCCCCAACTAATTTTTGCCTGATTGAGAATGATTCAAAATAAAGTAAGTTCAGAGGAAGAGATGCCTAATGTACTGTTTTATAACACATGTTTAATATAATCGTTCAGCAGTCAAAAGATATTCATAGATGCCTTCTCTGTGTCAGGCAGGGTGCTAGGCTAGACTGGGGATACAGCGGGGAGCAAAACAAACGTGGTCCCTGCCCTCGTGGAACTAAGAGGAAGGCGACATTAATCATACAAAACGTCATTAGGAAAGGAAAAGTACAGAAAGGTATGACAGTGCTTAATGAGTGTTCAGTAAGTGATGTTTCTGCTGAGTTCTGAACGAGGGGTGGGTAGGCCGTGAGGGGCCTGCTAGGAAGCATTCCAGGCAGAGGAGCTGCGTGTGCAAAGGAGGCCCTGAGACCGGAAGCAGGAAATGCTCCTGTTCTGTCCCTCAAGGAACTGCATAGGGTCCAAGAGAGTGGTTGAAGTGGAAGTCAGGGACCAGAGCCTTCAGAGTCTCGTACAGGATTTTGGTTTAAAATATGGACATAAAAAGAAAAAAAAGGAGTTTGACCTCACCCCGAAAGGGGAACCATTCTAATCATAAATAAGTAAAACACCACTGTCGTTTAATTGTAGATTCGAGAACATCTTTTGCAAAAATATAAATTAAAATCAGCATATAGATCAAGCCAGTTTCTCAAGGCATTTGATATTTGGTAAACAACATTAGAGGAAAAAAAGCAAAGGTAAAAACAACCTGTCCTGGTGAGGTTTAGTTATGCTTGTACCGCTTCTTGTTACTTCCTGATGTGCCGTTTATTTGTCAGGTGCCTTTGCTCTCACTTGGTTAAGAATAAACATGTTGGATTTTTTTTAAGGGCCGAGAAGCAATGGAGTGGGTAATACATAAATTAAATGCTGAAATTGAGGAATTGACGGCTTCGGCAAGAGGGAGCATAAGGACACCAATGGCAGCAGCAGCATTTGTGGAGAAATGATAATGAAAGTTGATAACACCCGGTTCCCCAGGTCTCTACAAGCTGGCAGTATATTTATTTGTTATTTAAAAAATACAACTATATTTTCGGTAGAATTGTTTTTTTAATAAGCTGAAGAAGGACTATGTGACTTGATCAAAACAAAGAGGTGCAGGGTTTCTAAATCAAAGGGATTGGCTGAAATTAGTGCTGTCTGAAATGACTGTCTGATTTTGAGGATTCCAGTATTTATGTAAAAATTTAACAATTTTTGAAAAGTACTTGAAAGTTGGTATTGGCTGATCAAACCTCCTTAAGGTAGAGTTTTAAAGCTTTTCACGCATTGGAACTCTACCTGTCTTTGGACCAACCCCAGAACCAAGCAGAGCCACCTCTTACATACCCACCACTGCCCTGCAATAAACTTGGAGAACTTGCATGAGGGAACTCACTTTTAAAGGAGAAACTGTATAGTTTTAAAAAGACATTAATTGTATAAAATAACTTGCTCTGCTATAAACCACCATTAAAAATCACAGTGTTTTAATTTGGTACTCAACATTTTTGGAGTAAAAATTATCATGAAAGTAATAAATGACTCCAACAAAAATATATTTTATTGTGTTAAAGAGTACTGTATTGATTTGCCAAAGTTTTGTAGCTTAGTAAATGTATTACCTTCCTTGGATCTGTACTTTATGACTTAGTATGCTGTGTTGTGGGCTGGTTATGTTAACTGAGAAAATAAAGTCATTACCAGAATTTTGCACTACTCTAAACTTAAACAGAAGAACAGCTGTTCACATCTTTTAGCATTTCACATTTGCCTAACTTATAAATTGCCATGTGTCAAAATTGTGGTTCTGTAATTGCTAAAGCATGATATGTCAGGTTATTTGAATATAATTCCTTTTTGAAGTAACTGTGACCACAAAACATCTTTTTTACGTGAAGAGCTGTACATCATTTGAAATTACTCGAATGATGTCTTGATCTGAAGCATAAATCCCAGGGACTTAATGTTTTTAAATAATACTGTGTCACTGCAGGGGATGGGGGCGGTGGAGAAGAAAAAAGAATAATAGGGTGAAAAAAAAGCATTGACCTAAACTAACCAGTATGTGAATTGCTTTGCAGCTTTTATTTATGGGAAATCCTTGCTTTGGATGCCAGTGGGCAGCTGCAATCTGAAAAACAATCCAGTAAATGTTGTGTTGTTTTGTATTTTGTAGCAGGCAATTAATTATCAACCGTTAAATAAGAATATCTTTGATACTGGGAATTGTTGCATACAGAATATTTTTGTTAAAAGGTGATGAGCTCTTGCCTTTATTTCACAGTACTTGAAGTGATAAACTTCTAGTCAGGTTTCCTATAAAAGAAACCAATTAATATATGTACCTAAACCACAAAAATAGTATACCAGACTATTTGAAAATTATTGTTTTTCTCTTTAAAATATTGTTTAGCTTGCGACTTCTTAGGACCTTTGTAAAAGCAAGTTAAAGCCAATAAGGTTTTTGATTATTTTTTGTAACCGGAGATGGTTTTTACAATTAAAATAACATTTCAACTAAACAAGCCATTGCTAAATAATGATATTTAATAATAAGTTGCCTTGTATAACTTCTGAAAATTATACTTGTTCTGAAAAGTATAAGAATACCCTAATGTTAAAAAGATTTCTAAACAAAATTTTATCCTGTTTTTTTTTACTCTGATCTAATGACAAAATTCTATAGATTTTCATCTTCCAGTGTAGTTACTTTTCGTTAAGTAGCTCGTAGGTAATGCCTTTTACCTGTTAAAATATAAATAACAGCAGGCATTCGAGAGGACTAAACTGGAGTAGAGTGTTCATGGGTTAGAATTAGACTCTCGGATTATGGAGCATATTATCCTGTTTAATGTTAAACATGGATCTTATATGAATTAAGAAAAATCTTCCTGTTAATAAAAACTTCCTTTTAACTATGATGTTTTTCCTGATTATAATTTCTTTTTAATAACTAAGGAGCAAAAGAAATGTTTTTCCTTGTAAGAATTCACCTAATTGCCGCGCGCTCGAGCCGGCTCTGCGCCGCGAGGTTGAGTCTCTTAAGTTGGACGCGCTGCGCCTCCTCCCCTCCTCCCTCCGATGTCCAGTTCATTCTCCCCGGTCAGGTTCTGGTGCCCCGGGCCGGCCTGAAACCCTAGGGATTGTCGGGGGGCGGCTCGTTTTAACTGTTAACTCGGGGCGGACATGCTTGAGTGTTGTCAACATGAAGGTCTGGACGCGGCCGTCGGGTCCGGGTTCGGGGGGGGGGTGCGCCCCGACACCGACCTCGACGCGGCCCCGAGTCTCGCGCTCCCGAAGCTACGCGGTCGCGCGTTCCCTCCAACTCCCCTCTTGCGCCCCGCCGCCCCGCCGCCGCCCGAGTCACTACGAAAGCCCGCGGAGCCAATAGGAACGCGCGGCCGGCCGGCCCGCCCGGGGATTGGCACCCGCGGCCCGGGCCGCGCGCCCCCATTGGCTCGCGGAGCCTGGAGGATTCTGCGATGAGACGGCAGAAGCCGTTCGGGAAGCCGGGGCGGGGCAAGAGGCGGTGGGATTGGCAGGTCCGGAGCTCCGCCCCTTCCGCTTCTCAGGCCTGACCTTCCGGTAGCCGGCCTGCACGCTGAGCCGACCTTGACGGGTCCTGGCGATTCGGCCCGACGCGCCCCCTCTCGCGACATCATGGTGGCGTACTGGCGACAGGCTGGACTCAGGTAGGGCCGGGCATCGGGAGGGACGGACAGCTGGGGCGCGGGGAGGTCCGGGGCGAACCGGGGTCGGAGGTCACGCCGGGCGCGGCGGGGGTGGGGGTGGCCCCGGCGAGTGCGGCCCCAAGATGGCGGCCTGCGGGCGGGGAGGCCGGGTTCACGGCCGTGGGATGCGGGCGCGCCGGGGCCGAGCACCTGTCCGCACCTGCCGGGGGCGCCGCCGAGCACCTGTGCGCCGCCTTGAACGCGCTCGACAAGTGCCGTGTCTTCCCGTGGACGGCGCTTCTCACCCGCGGGGCCTTTGTCCTTTAAATTACACTCGGTTGACGTTCTAGAAGTAACAGAGCCACATACAACTTGAGAACTCGAAGGAGCGGGGAGAGGTCTCAGGAGGTAACCACGGTCACCATACCTGGCCGTTCTAGCATTAAGGTGGGGCCTTTTAAAATGGCATATCCATCTTTTATTTAAATTAGCTCCTGTTGCTCTCAGGTTTCCTTATTGGTAAAACGGCTGAGCCCTTGGTAAGGTGTACAAAGCTCTGCCACAAGGCGAGTGGTGGCTCTTGGGAAGCCAAACTATGGAACCCACTGGAGGACATGGCTTCTGGTGAAACGGAGACACCATGGATCTAGGTGTCACACCTGGTTTCTTTGCCTGTGCACCCAGTTGAGCCGCTCACCTGGCTCAGGTTGACACACCTTGTTGCTTGACTAGATTAAGTAGCACCTCCTAGTAGTGACCGTCTGTGGGTATGTGACTTGGGCAACCCAAGTGTGTCCTGACTTTCAAGGTCAAGCAAAGTTCTGTACAGTTGGAAGGATGATGGCCCCAGTCAGAGGGACCATGTATTAAGCACCTACTACGAGACAGGTGGGGCAATCCTGCTCTCCACACTTTGTCTTTCCTCCTCCCTACCACCAGTGAGGCAAATACTGTTATCCTTCTGCTTTGTTCCATTGTTTTTACAGAATAAATTAGCCCAAAAGATGGAACAGCTTAAAATTCACCAATTAGTAGGAGTGGAAGCAAGAATTGGAACTCCTACCTCTGGCCCAAAAAAACAAACCTGAAACATGAGAAAATAGTCAGCAGCTCCCTCCCCTCTGTCCTTCCTGTTTTCAAACAGTGTAAAAAGTGAGCTGACATCTTTTGGAAAATAAGATGTTGATGGGAGTCCATCTACCAAACAGGAAGCAGCCTGTTAGATATTTTGCTAGAATTGATGATGTTCTCTAAGGACTTCTCAGTTTAATTTAGAAACCTTGCTTGGGAAGTATTTTCAATGGCAGGCCTGACAAGCAGAATCCAATATTCTCAGGAAAACCTTTAAATAATCAGAAGTAGAGCTGTTTTAATTCAAAATAGTTTTTTTCCCTCTTTTAATTATGTATACTTTACCTTGTAAGGATAATAAAAAAAAATTTTAAATAGAGAAATGGAAAAAGACCACTCATACCCTCTGTTAACATTTAGGACTGTTTACTGTGCTGTGGGATTTTTTTCTCTAATATATGCATCTTTTATTTCAAATTAATATGTATTAAAGAGAAAACACTGCAAAGAAGAAAAACCAAAAATCACCTAACCCCAATTAAGACTTTGATATATTTCTTTCTGCTCTTCTTTTTCTTTGTATAGATTCCTTTTGCATTAGTCATTTTTTTTTAATTAGTTAATTAACTTTTTTTTTTTTTTTTTTGGCTATGTTGGGTCTTTGTTTCTGCGCACAGGCTTTTCATTGCGGTGGCTTCTCGTTGTGGAGCACGGGCTCTAGGGCGCACGGGCCTCAGTAGTTGTGGCTCGTGGGCTCTAGAGCTCAGGCTCAGTAGTTGGAGCACACGGGCTTAATTGCTCCGCGGCATGTGGGATCTTCCCGGACCAGGGTTCAAACCCAAGTCCCCTGCATTGGCAGGCGGATTCTTAACCACTGCACCACCAGGGAAGCCCTGCATTAGTCTTTTTTAAGTTCAGTTCTACAATGATGTACAATCCAACCAAAATGAAAAGTATAGGAAGAAAAACAAAAGCACAGTCACACAGCAAGTCTGGCTGGATCATTGATAATTAGCTTTATATTGTCTCTCGTGTTCCTCCAGCTACATCCGATACTCCCAGATCTGTGCAAAAGCAGTGAGGGATGCACTGAAGACGGGATTCAAAGCAAACACCGAGAAGACTTCTGGCAGCAGCATAAAAATTGTGAAAGTGAAAAAGGAATAATCTGTAAGTTGTTGGTGGATTTAGAGAAAGAGTTGCATCTTAAGTATTTAGAGAGCTTTTAAAAATCAAAATAATTTTAGTTCTGCCTTCTGTCCACATTTGGCCCATCAGCACATCTAGAAGTTAGTTAGTGGGATGATAATGTCACGCATACAGGTTGTGGAAGCCCCATGGCATCATCAAAGAATGTCATTTCGAGGCCCTGACAAGCAGAAGTAACCTGCCACGTTGATTTTCAGTTCATTGAGCAATGCTAGGTAGAAAGCCATCTTATTTTAATTAAACCTGTTTCATGTGTCTGCACAAAATCAAATAATTCGGAGGATAAACTCCCCACTTTTATAATTGTTACTGGAGTTATGTAACAGTTCAGGAGCATGAAAAATTACAGTTGTTTGAGTTTTTATTTCCCCCACATCTGCTCATGTTCTCACAAATCACTACTTCCCGAACGTAGGGCTACAAGTACAGGCAAGGCTCCTGCTATTTTATCAAGCAATAAAATCGGCAAGACCCTGCAGTGAATACTGTTTTGCTAAATTTATGTTTTCAGAGTTTGGTTCATTTTATTTCTGATGTTGGCAATGCAAAGTAAGGCAGTTTCGTACAGTTGATAAGTTCAGACTTTTGTGTTCCAAACTATCAAAGTGATTTGATCTCTAAACTGCTTTCTTGACATTATTATTTCGAAGATCAGGCGAGGCAAATTACCAGAAAGCTGTTTTTCAGATTTAATTTTCTTGTTTAGCTTTAAAAAAGCTTCAGACCCGCAGTTGCAGGGAAATGTGATAAATAGTAATCCTTTGGCAGCTTGTGGTTATGAGCGATTTTACTTATTGGAACTGTCTCCCCTAAGCACTTTTCATTTTCATTTTGAATTAGTAAATATTTTATTACAAGTCTGGAGATGCGGTGTTGAGCCCTTTTTCTGGGGCTCTCTGTCTGATCTCATAATTCTGAGGAATGAGACCTGGTTTTAAGTTGGGTTGTTTTGTTTTAACAACGAGCTAACTGAGAAAAATCACCCAGCCTGTGCCTGCAGCATGGCCGAGCCAGACTCCGCATCGAACTCCCTCCACCTTGTAATGTCCTTTGGGCCAGGAAGTAGTAGTGTCCAGCTCCGGTAAGCAGAACAGTGACCATTCTCTATCCATCGTGCTGGGGACGCAGCCCCACCGCCTCAGCATAGGGGATTTAGCGTCTTTTAAAGGCAGAGTGTTTCTTTATTGCGGGGAGAGTGTTTGGTTTTCCTTAGCAGGGAAGTGCCTCTTTGGCTAAGGCAGTGCACGTGAACCTGCACTTTTTACAGCTGAGAGCCAGGGTTTATCACCAACCGAGTGAACTGGATCTGCAGTCATATTATACTGCTCATTATAAGGAAGTTACTTTCCCTATTCGTGTTGGATTTTTAAGAAAACATGAAGGACTGGCAACTTGCTGTTTCTCTTTTCCTCCTAGACCCTGACTACAGCTTGAAATGCTGCATGCTCATGGTGAAGATGTGTGGGCACGTGTTATGGCAGATTGAAAATGATCCCCCTTCGTGGCGGTGGGGGGGGAACCTGTCTTGTTCATAGATTGACAATGCCAATGAATTAAAGTACAGTTCACTCTTGCTGTTGGTTTTTGGTTTCTCTCGGACTTCTTCTGTTTGGGAACTACCACACCACTGCAGGATTATGATCATGTGAACCAGGGCTTTTTAAAGAACAGTGAATTCCCTGGTGGTCCAGTGGTTAGGACTCCGAGCTTCCACTGCACGGGGCACGGGTTCGATCCCTGGTCGGCGAACTAAGATCCTGTAAGACGTACAGCTGAAAAAAAGAAAAAAAAAGTTAAAGGGAGAACAGATATCATATCTAGTGACCAGAGGGATCCAGGAGACATTTTGAAAACGTCTCAAAAGAGAAGGTTCTCTTTTTCGTGACGTAATTGACAGAATTGGGCTCCGTCATTGAGGCTGTCTTGCCCTTTATCTTTGAATTGCAGACGTCATGTCAGAGCAGTGGGTTGGGGTCAGGGGTGGGCCGGGTTGTCTGCTGGCCTCGTCCTTCTGCGCCGGCAGCCGTATCCAGGTGGTGCGACTCAGCAGGCTGAGTGCGAATAATTACGGAAAGCGTAGATGAGAAGAAATGCTAAATTGTAGTATTCATTTTCTATCGTGCACTTCAAAGCTATCGAGAAGTACTATTGTCGAAATTCGCTAAGCACAAGATACTTTTCACATTGTCTTATGAGTGAATCTTTATATTCTGGGAGCACTTCTCATAGGAAACGAGGCAAAGCCGCTCAGCAACATGCTTACCGAGCTGACGTGAAAATCTAAGCTTCTGGACTGCAGGTCTAGGGTATGATCATTCATGACAGCAGGTCCATGGTGTTTTCACGGTGATTCATTTACCTATTAAATATTTAGGGTTGAAGAATTGTTGCCAGCAGGGTGTTTTTCTCTTTCTTTGAAACTTGAAGGCACTCAGCCAAGTAAAACCCCAAAGTTTACAAAGTTGCAAAGTTAACTGCTTGATTTTTACCCACTTCTGGAGATGGAGAGAGACACTTGGACAGTAAATGTTGAAACACCGGTTTAGCTTCTGCCCCAGGACAGGTTCTCAGCTTGGTACTTAAGCTAACAATAATTTATCACGGCCACTCCGCCATGCCAAGGATGAGGGCAAGGAAACGCCTTTGTTGTTGGCTTCTGGAGAGGACTTCCTGCCCTGGACACTTGACCTACAGGCTTTATCTCATTCTTGGCATGGGGCACACGAGGAGCTGCAGGGCTGGACAGAAGCAGCCTACGAGCCCCTTGTGCCCTGTGCCTCAGGCTGTTGTCCTGCTCTTTTGAAGTCAAGGCCCCTCAGTTGTCATGCTTCCGGTCCCCACAATTAAGGTACCAGGAGGCATCTTTCATTACAGGGACAGGAATAAATGGATCACAAGGCCGTGGGGCCTTTTTGGTACCAGGCAGATAAAGTAACTGATAGGCAGAGGGCTAAATTCTTTCCAGCCAATTCAATTAGAGATAAGTCATTCATTCGGGAGGCAAATGGGATAATTAGAAAAGAGACTTAGGGACAGGGCTTGTGGTATGGAAAGGATTAAAAGTCAACTGAGTAAAGGACAGATTCACTGCTCAGTAAAGATTCTTTGAGGCTCTTTCTCTGTGATTAAAAAATCCTGAACCGATACTGTGAAGCCCTGCTGGGAGCTGGCGGGACCACCGTGTCCAGATTACCAGGGGACCCTGATCAGATCTTCTTGTGGGTATTTCACTAACCACCTGAGTGATTTGTGAGGGATTCAGTCTCTCCACTCACGCAGTGTTCTCGTGTGTGAAGTGAAGGAATCGGACAAGCTCTAAAATTCTGATTCTACCGTCTTGGTTTCCGAGAGACCAATGTCGCTGTAGCAACCATACAGCTAAAGGAATAGGCTCTTCAAAATCACAGGGGACAGATTTCTTTCGGTTTCTAGTGGGGTTTTTGTTTTTTTTTTTTAATCTATTTCTACCATACGAAAGAGTAGGATGGTGAGATGCATTCTGAAAATATTTTTAACTACTCACATTAATCAGTCTGGATGGTTAGAATTCCAAGAAAAGGAATTTATTTAGTCTGAAATAAAGCAATTTAGCCATTTAAAATTGTATTTCTTTTATTTTAATGATTACTGTTGAGCAAACAAAAATCTTTACAGTAATATAAATCAGCAGGGTTTTTTTTTTAATTTAGATCTTTATCCTTTCTTGCATCTATTTAATTGCCTTTTCAGGTTTGAGAAAGTGAAAAAAAGTGCTAGAGGAATCGTGTGTAAATTCTTATGTAATCGCAGGTTATAAGTCTTTTTAGCATCTAAGGAAGTTATGAACTTCAAACTAGGAGTCGTTTAGGTGCAGTTCCGTAAATCTACTTTTAAAGCTACTTTTGTTTTTAGTGCTTTTTGAACCACAAGTAGAAAGTATTTAAATTTATTTATTTATTTATTTTTGTAATTCTGGAAATAGAAGACTTGTCATGATACCAACAGCGAGACAATTTTCTCTTGGTACATGTTTTAGTTATTTCCTCATGAGACTACATGAAAAGAGTGAAGTTTCTCAAAATGAGCTGCTGTCACCCATTCACCGGCTACCTCATTACTGCAGATTACAGAGCAAATCCAGTTGCCTGCAAGTAAATATTTCCTCCTGTCGCCAGCTACCCATGGATCAAATAGGACAGCTCCGTGGTAATTCTAGAAGGCCATTAAAACCCTTGCGGCACTGGAAGGGATGGCAGTGCTGTATGTCAGGAATAGGTAAACTGTAATTAAGAAGTTATGGATGATCTGATTACGCTTTTGTGTATCTGGTCCTGTTGTAATGTGAGCAGATTAAAATCATGTAATGGTTAAAGCTGCATGATCATGCAAACATTTATGGCAACTTCTGCAAATTAATTTGAACTGTAAAAGTTCCCTGATGAGACGATGTCCTCCGTAACTGCGAAGGACACTGCAGCCACCGCTGCTTAATTCCTCCGTTTGAATGGTTGCCGAGCGCGCCTGTGCCCTTTTAAAGAACAGAGCGGCTACAGAGAGCTTTCAGGAGGTGATCGCCGCATGAAAGTGAAAAGGGCATTTCGAGATAACCTTTACAAGGAAAACCAAAGATGATTAATGAATTCTCAGAATCAAACATCAGTAAGAAACTTAAAAGTATGTAAATACACCTATGTTAAAAGCTAGCTCTTCAGACATAAAGATCAGAGGATTGGAGTTCTCGAGTTTTGCTTGTCGTTTTCTGTTTTTTATTTTTTTTGCCCGGGTATTTGTGGGAAGGAATGCCACTCTCCTTTCCTCCCTTTTGCCCTTTGCAGTTGGTACGTTGAAATGTACACACGGTCTCCACAGTTTAGTGGACGCTGAAGCCCATTTACCTCTGCGAACCTCCTGCACACCAAGCAGTCACCTGGCTTTTCTGGAGGCCGGCAGGTGTGAACAGGTGGGCTGCGGGCAGCGAGTTAAGAGAGAACCTGCAGGAAGAGCCTTAGCAGCCCGGGATGCCAAGTACAGATTCCGGGACGCTTACCAGCGTAGCTAAAGCATTTACAATTTAACCTCAACTGCAGTGGCTCCCCACGCGTTCACGTGTGGAGCCCTGATGCCTGGCGCGGTGCTAGGCATACAGCAAATAGCCAATCCAGATCTTTAAACAGAGGGAGCGCTTTACCATAAATTCACCTGGCTATTAAAAAGAAGCGACTAGAGTGGGCAGGGGATATGAAGCTCTTCAAGGCTAGTTGGTGCCAGCAGAAGACCCTACTGCCCATCAGTACTTCCCCACCCGCGCAGTCCTGTGTTGAAGCTAATACTGGGTGGCTGCGTGTGGGTCGCGGTGCTACGGTGCAGAACTGGCCGGGGACGGCCGTGGGGACTCACTCATCCTAGGTGAGAACACTGGACGTGACTCCACGCCGCGGCCAGCCTCGCGCAGCTTCTCTCGTGGTTAATGTCCCTTATCTCCTGGTTCCCTTTCTGCCTCGCCCCCGACCTCCTCCTTCTCCTCCGGAACTGCTTCGGCATCTTGAAGCTGTTGGTACTCGGACACCAAATCCTGGATATTACTCTCGGCTTCGGCAAACTCATTGATGTCCATCCCCTCGCCCGTGTACCAGTGCACGAAGGCTCTCCTCTTGAACATGGCCGAGAAGTGCTCAGAAATCCTGCTGAAGAGCTCCTGGATGGCCGTGCTGTTGCCGATGAAGGTGGCCGCCATGCTCAGCCCCCGGGGCGGGATGTCGCACACGGCCACCTTGACGTTGTTGGGTATCCACTCCACGAAGCAGCCACTGCTCCTGGTCTGCACGGCGAGCAGCTGCGCGTCCACCTCCTTGGTGGACATCCTCCCCCGGAAGATGCAGGCCACGGTCAGGTAGCGGCCGCGGCGGGGGTCGCAGGCGGCCATGGTGTTGCGGGCGTCGAACATCTGCTGGGTGAGCTCGGCCACTGAGAGCGCGCGGTACTGCTGGCTGCCCTGGGCCGTGAGCGGCGCGAAGCCGGGCATGAAGAAGTGCAGGCGCGGGAAGGGCACCATGTTCACGGCCAGCTTGCGCAGGTCGGCGTTGAGCTGGCCCGGGAAGCGCAGCGACGTGGTGACGCCGCTCATGGTCAGGGACACCAGGTGGTTGAGGTCGCCGTAGGTGGGCGTGGCCAGCCGGAGGGTGCGGAAGCAGATGTCGTAGAGGGCCTCGTTGTCGATGCAGAAGCAGGCGTCCGAGTTCTGCAGGAGCTGGTGCACGGACAGCACGGCGTTGTAGGGCTCCACCACCGTGTCCGACACCTTGGGCGAGGGCATCACGCTGAAGGAGTTGAGGATGCGGTCGGGGTACTCCTCGCGGATCTTGCCCAGGAGCAGCGTGCCCATCCCCGAGCCCGTGCCCCCGCCCAGCGAGTGCACGAGCTGGAAGCCCTGCAGGCAGTCGCAGCCCTCGGCCTCGGCGCGCACCGCGTCCAGCACGCTCTCCACCAGCTCGGCCCCCTCCGTGTAGTGGCCCTTGGCCCAGTTGTTGCCGGCCCCAGAGTTACCTGCGGCACAAGGGACTCGGTTAGCCCGCTGGGGTCGGGGGAAGGGTGTCGGCAGCAACACACCAGGAGGCGCTCCTCTCTTCCCGCTGGAACCTTCCAGGAAAACCTACCGTGGACAAAGCTGTCCGGTTGGAAGAGGGCCCCCAGTCGGCTGGATCGGATGCTGTCCATGGTCCCAGGTTCCAGGTCCACCAGGACTGCTCGGGGCACGTATTTCTTACCTGCGTGGAAAAATAGGAAGAAGTCAGCCAACTGCTGTTTTTCTAAAGGTTAATGTTTCATCAGAGTAGAACCCTGTGACACGGGTCCAGAAGAAAAGAGCCCTCCTAGAAGGTGTCTGTGATAGAAAGACTGGAAATCGTATCTGGGACTGCAGCAGCGATCACACAGATCTGTAGAATGCCGCAGAAATAACTTTCTCCATCGTTGTCCGTTTTGTTTGTTGTCTTGACAGCGACAGGGATTTTGTTCCTATTGGAAATGATTCTACTTTTTATTTAAAAACCAGAAAGGGAGAATTCCCCAGTGATCCAGTGGTTAGGACTGCCGCGCTCTCAACTGCCGAGGGCACACGTTCAGTCCCCGGTCGGGGAACTAAGATCCCACAAGCTGTGCAGCGCAGCTGAAATAAAAGTTTTAAAAAATTAAAAAATAAATTAATTCATTAAATAAAATAAAACCCAGAAGGGAAGGTCGGGGCCTAAACTGCTTGTGCTGAGAGTGTGCCCCCCTCCAGTGACCAGAGACCAGTGACCCTCCAGTGGCCAGTCCTGCCCTCGGTCACTCGGGACATCCCCCATCTGGCGTTCCGGTCTCGCGGGACCTCCTCTCTCTGCCGCGTCCCTGGGGCTGGTGATGGGGGCCGACAGCGAGGTCCTACCATGGGCCTCGTTGTAGTACACGCTGACCCTCTCCAGCTGCAGGGCGCTGTCCCCGCGGTAGCTTCCGGCCCAGTCGATCCCATGCTCCTCGCCAATCACCTCCCAGAACTGAAAGCAGAAGGAGGGGAGGTCAGTGTCCAGAGGGACCCCGACAAGCGCCAGGTCGGCGACAACACATTGAGCAGAAAGACAGGAAGTGAGGGCTCCTGGGCCCGCTTCCGTCGCCAACATGGTCTTGGGGGCCCTTTTCCTAACTGCCCACCCCATGGCGTAACGTACTCTTCACCTCTGCTCACCATGAAGTGAAGATTCTTTATGTCAGCCTGAACGGCTTCAATAAAATGTCAACACATAGAATATTAAATTGGATTTTGCTCCTATTAAATTCAGGCCCTTGTGTACATTAATGCTGTTCTTTTAGAGTTTCTCACGAGAAGTGTATCTCTAGTTTGGCCTTACGGTGCTTCCAGCTAGTAAAGTATAGATCCCATTACGTGAAAATAAACTGAATTCTTATCCGATTTCACAATAACATCCCCTTTCACTTTGCGGATTTATTTTCATGCAGTTTTCCCAAAAGCCCATCACTAAGACACCTATGCATGCTTTTCAACTGTGTGCATTTGGATGATCAGGTATGCGCTCGATTCAAAATTATGCGTAGCTGTTCTCTTGTTACTATCTGAGACATACTACACTTTCAGTCACATTACAGCATTTATGAATATAGGCAGGTGCCAAGCTCTTTATATGGAATGGAAACAGTGACTGAGATAACCCCTTTTCGTTACCCTGAAGGAGCACATAGTAAAGCGCAATGAAAATACATTCACTTATGTTAAAATCCCCAAGGGTGTTTTCCCAACCACATCTTGTAAATGGTGGCTCTGATGTGGCCTTGGTCTTATGAACAAGATTACTTTATAGTAAATTATCAGCACCCTTCAGGGTGTGGGAAAAGAAAGAAATTTAAGTTCTCTCACACCACAAATTAAATGTGTCTTGAAGCTCTTATGGCCCCAAATAATAAGTAGTTGCTGGGCCTCTAACCACTAGACAACACAGTTCTGGATTCAGAGCTGAGACCCTGTCTAGACCCTCTTCTCCCTCCTGGGGTCCTTTCTCCATCCTGTCTTCCAACTTCAGTGCAGTTGGGGCCCACGCCTCCCACTTCTCTGTGTGTTTCAGTTTTGAACGTCTTATCACTCGGCAAGGAAGGATGACACCTCCTTTGCAAGCGGTCATTTTCTTTGCCTCGGGTTTTAAACACCTGTATTAAAAGACTTTCATTTTTTCATAGCTGCACTAGTTCCAATAGCCAAAAGTTGGAAACAATCCAAGTGTCCATTGACAGATGACTGGATAAACAGAATGCAGTCTCTCTATAGGATGGACTATTATTCAGCCTTAAAAAGGAAGGAAGTTCTGACACAGGCTACAACAGGGATAGACACTGAGGACACTATGCTGGGTGAAATAAGCCACTCACAAAAGGACCAATACTGTTATATGGGACACCAAGAGCTGTCAAATGCATAGAGACAGAAAGGCGAATAGCGGTTGCCAGGGGCAGGGGGAGGGGAAATGGGGAGTTAGTGTTTCATGGTACCGAGTTTCAGTTTTGCAAGAAGAAAAGCATTTAGGAGATTGGAGGCACGACAGTGTGAATGTACTTAACATTACTGAGCTGTACACTTAAACATGGTTACGATGGTACATTTTATACCATTTTATCACATTTAAATTTTTTAAAGTTTTAATGCAATTAAATTTTTAATGCAATTCGTACCAGTAAAAGTAGTTTCGAAATAGCAAAGAGACAGTTGTTATATAGTAGAACTGATCATCTTAAAATTAGGGTTGGAGACCTTGGACTGTGGCATCTGTTTTTTAGCATTGGCCAACAGTACCAGGTATTTTTTAGAAAAATTTAAGGGGGAAGGAGAAAACTTCTATATTCCAGAGGATATATTTTAATTATTTCTGCTGCTGGACCCAAAAAACTTTTAGGTTTACCTCTTTCATTTTCTGTTGCGTTTGAAAGAAAATAGTAGTTGATCTTTTTTAACTTTATAACATAAACATGGGAGGGAGGGAAAGATATCTTAGTAATACGGTGTAAAAATTTTCCCAAGAAACTTTGGAAAACTGTTTTGAGACAAATTCCTGGTTTTAGATATGAAAAGTTCATTGCTAAAGTGATCAGAGTAAAAATGGTTGACAGGTGTATTATACACATGTAACTGTCAACAGAAAATTAACATGAATTAAATTAACCCTTTAAGCCTTTACTATTTCCTGGGTCTCTTGAACTACAGGTGTCGTTTAATAAGTCAGATACCCGGCAAGCGCCTCCATCTGCTGGGCTCCCGGTCCGCCCTGCTAACTTAGGGGATTTTCTGAGTTGGCTGCACTGTGGACCATGGAAAGGCCAGCACTAGTCATCGAACTTTCCTTACCTTGGCTCCGATCTGGTTGCCACACTGGCCGATCTGAATGTGTACGATCTCACGCATCCTTGCTTTGTGCCCAAGGGCAAGATCTTCACAGGGTCCCCAGTCTCTGGGAGAGCCGCCCGTCACCGCTGTGAGCCCCACACAGCTCTGGTCATCGCAGCGATGGGACCAGCTGACCAGGCTACCTCCCAGTGTGACCCGAGGGTGTGTCCAGCCCAGAGGCCCAGCCCCAGCCCTCCCCCTATCATCCCTGTGGAGGGGGAGTTTTTTCCTCTCCCAACACGGAGTATTGCCTGGTCATTTCCTAGAGTTCAAGACCAAAGGCTGCCATCGTTCAAGGTGCGTGGAAGTCTGGCACCAGGCCTAGGCCTTCCATGGTGGACTCTGGGCACCAGCGCTGGCTCCGGGCCCCAAGTTGGTGAGGCTCCTAGCTCACTGGGGTGACCAGGACCACCTCCAGAGAACTTTCCCATCCAAGCCAGTTGTATTATTAGAAATCCTGTTGTCTAAACACATCGCTTGACAGATGAGGCCACGAATCCCAGAGCGTGAAGTGGCTTCACTACAGTCATACATACGACCACTAAGACGTCTCCCCACCCTCCCTCAAGAACCTGCCATGGCTCCCTCGCCTGCAGCCGTGCTTCGTCTGAAAGCCACTGGTGGCGCTGAGGTGACCGTCAGGGGAACACGGGTGGACAGTTTTTATGTTGTATACTTGGATGTTAGTAGAAAAAAATAACTAGTATGTGTAGTAGTAAAATGATAATAAGAGAAAGTTTGCTTTTTGAACTTGGCCAAATTTGTCTGGGTGACATGGGATTCTTGGGAGTTTGGGAAACCACAGTCAAGACGTAGAATCTAAACTCCCTGGCTTGGGACATCCCTGGCGGTCCGGTGGTTAAGACTCCACGCTTCCAATGCAGGGGATGTGGGTCTGATCACTGGTGGGGGAACCAAGATCCCACATGCCGCGAGGTGTGGCCAAAAAAGTAAAAAAAAAAAAAAAAAAAAAATTAAAACTTAAAAAAATACTTCTAAAAAATAAGTAAATAAAATATACTCCCCTGCTTGCCATCAAAGCCTTTGCTAACCTGACCCCAAGCTTCCTTCCCAGCACCGCCTCCAAACTCTGGTCCTGAGAAAGCCTGTATGGTGAGGGCTCTGGAAGCCACCTCCCTCGACGCTGGGCCCTCAGGTTCTCAGCCCACGACTGCTCTCGCCCAGCCCAGTGTTCACACTGGTGTTCACTAGCCCCTCCCTGACATGCCAAGGCCACTCTTCATGCAGAGGCTGCAGCTGCTCCGTCGGGCCTTCTGCCCAGACCAGGGCCTGGCTGCCCCCTCAACCCCCCAGCTCTGTGCTTTATTGCCCCTTTGCTCTTGTCACGGGGGGCTCACTGTTTGCTGTTGGGTCCTTTACCAGACGATGAAGTCCCATAGACCCAAACGGACTCCCAGCCACATCTCCCTGATGCCCAGCAAGGGCCAGCCACACAGGAGGTGCTCAGCCCAGCGCTCCCAGCAAACCACGACCACCAGCAGCCCCCGGCCCATCACCTCTCACCCCGCACGCCCCAGCCTGACTGTCAACTCCTAAACCCCGTGCCTTTCTAGAGGCCTCTGGGGGCCCATGACGTGAGGTCAGTGACATGGGCAGGGAAGTTACTGCCAAAGGACTTTCTGGGGAAGATAGCCTCTAGTACTCCCAGGAGTTCAACCGCAGAGCAAAGACCTGAGCTGAACACTGGGAAGGAAACCCACAGATGGGGAAGAAGGACTTTGTCCCGCGGAGTCAGCAGCAGGACCTCTCCTGTCCGTTGTCTGGTGACCTCACCGGCCACGTGCTAAGAGCCCCGTGTGACTCTGGGTCAGGTCCTGGACCAGAGGAGGAGTTGCTGTAAGGGACACGACTGGGACAATTGTGGACATTTGAATACAGACTCTGTAGATTGGATAATAACAGTGTAGCCACGTTATAATCTCTGAACTCCATCTTAGCCCAGGGGCTATGCAAATGCAAATCCTTGTTTTCAGGAGATATTGCCAGGTATTCAAGGTCACCATGCAACTTTCTCTGAAACAGCTGGGCAACAATAACAACGTGATACGTGGAGAGAGAGGTTAAGCAAACGTGGGGAGATGTTAACAACGGGTGAATCTTTCCAAACAGAACAAGGTGAGGACTCTGGCGACATTTCTTAGTTCGGAAATTTCTTTCTACTCAAAGCTGAATGACCGCATGACCCACACCTGCTTCTGGTCCAAACTTGGCCGCTCCCCAAGGTAAAGAGACGAGGAGACTGTGTAAATCCAAGAGGAAGAAATCTGCCTGTGCTTAGCAGTATTTTTCACAAATTAAAAACTATGCAGAGGGGAGGGATAAATTCGGAGGTTAGGGTTAACAGATACACAGTACTGCATATAAAATAGACAACCAACAAGAACCTCCTGTAGAGCACAGGGAACCATACTCAGTATTTCATAATAACCTATGAGGGAAAAGAATCTGAAAAAGAAAAGTATATATATAGTATATAGATCTAGTGCTGTACACCTGAAACTAACACAATATTGTAAATCAACTATACTTTAATTAAAGAAAATACATACATACACAGAATGAACCTTTCGGTTTCCAAGGAAGTCACCGCACTCTCCCTACCCCAGTGCCTTCGCCCCTTCCTCTTCCCTCTGTGTCCCCACCTGCCCAGCCCGCCCTCCCCTGCCCAGCAGACTCCGAGGCTGGAGCACGAGATCAGACCCTGGGGGGTCAGGGACACCCCCCCTTTTGGTGGCCCCAGAGCTTTAGTGGCAGTTTCCACATACGGTTGTGTTTGCTCATTACTTCTACTCCTGCCTTATCTCCTCACCAGCATGGGAGCTGATGTGTCGTTTCACCTTTTGAGTCCCCAAAGTGCCTGATACATAACAGGGCCTCAGTCAATGTTTGTTGAGGGCAGACCAACAGCTGGGCGAGTTTGAGCAGCCCTGCTCAGAAGGGCGAGTTTTCTTAGAGCCAAGAACGTATTTATTCTCGAGTGTGCCCTAATGGGTGGGGCTCGGTGCCGAGGGCTCTTTCCTCCGTCCCCTAAGAGGTGGTCCAGGCTGAAAGCATAAACTGTTCCAAAGAACAAGGATGTCAGGATGGAACGTGGAGTCAGCACACGAGCTATTTTGGGACACTGCAGGACACGGTGGGGGGCAGAGCTGCTGGGAGGGCCCAGGGGCTGGCCTGAGGGACACCCTCGATCTCCATGTGTTCACTGCATGCCAGAGGAGCAGGGCGCAGCGGGCTGGGCACGCCAGCCTCCACCCTGGAGCACACCTCTCTTGGTCACCTCAGTTTGCCAGGTTTCCAGATGAGCGCTTAAAAGGTTTTTCTGTTAATGGGGCAGCTGGCAAAAAGGCGGAAGAAGAGGAACCCTGTTTGCTTTGATTCCAGCGCGGCCAGCAGCGTTTACTCAGCCTGGGCGGCATGTGCTGAGCTTGGGATGCTGCCAGGGGCGGGGGTTGGGGGTAGGGGGCGGATGCCAGGCAGAGAGGCTGCGGCTCAGCAGGGCCCACCTCTCCCCAGACCTGAGCCGTCTCAGCTGGAAAGCGGGATGACCGTCCCGAGGCCCAGGTCTGCGTTGAGGACCGAGCAGCCCTCAACACCCCTGGGCAGGCAGTGTTTTCCAAGTCAGCTTCACAGGATGGAAGGTGGCGATGCAGCTGACCGCGTAGACGCACCAGCACCCTGGGTCCTGAGCACCTACTATGTATCTGGCCTAAGCTAGCTGTGGCACACAGAGCCCTCCATCTGGATTTAACACGTCCGGGTAGCACAGAGTGGCCGGACTCGCAGCAGGCCTGACGCCAGCCTGTCTCTGCTCCTCTGTCCTTATTCATGAAGGGACCTGCTCCCTGGGGAACGCGCACCCCTCTGGCTGCCAGGTTAGCGAGAGCCAGTGAGGAGCTGAAGACACAGTGCCTTTTTCAGTCCCCGAGAAGTGGCCCCTTCCCGCCACACAGGTGAACGTGTGACAGTTCACACGGGGGGAGACCCAAGGTCTGCGCTCCTGTCAGGCTGAAGGTGACCCCTTGCCCTGAAGCACAGCAAGTGATTAAAAGTGGCCATCTGTGATGAATGACAAAATCATCTTCTCCCCTGAGAAGGGCTGTGACAAAGGCAGGTGATGGTGACAGACTCTGAGCGGAGCTTCAGCGGGGCAGAGGGCAGGAGCGAAACTGCCCTGTGCACCGGGGGTGACCCCGCTCGCCCAAGGACACTGAAATCATTAAGTACCAGTGGCCAGCCCTTCGTCGCGAGGAGCAGTCCTCAAGAAGATGGGGTGGCAGCAAGCCCCTTCCTGGATGACACTCGGGTCTATTACGGGAACAGGACCAAGACGATAAGGAAAACCAAGTGTCATCCAGAAACGCCACATCGACTGCTGCCAGACTTCCCCTGGAGATGACCCCAGTGGTCGGGTGGGGCTCCCCCAGCCCTGCATTCGGCAAATGAATGATTAGGAGAAAAACAAAGTTCTCAGAGAATTCATTGATTTCATCCGCCCCTGATCTTCCACTTCCTAGGGCATCATACTTCCTTGCATAACTTAGAGAAGATTGGTGAATTATAGTGTTTGCTTGTGATTCAGAGGTAGAAATTTTTCCAAATGTCTTAGCAAGAAAATGACATCTGAGGAGCCATTAGGAGTGACTCAGCCGGGTGTGGGCAGATCATCAGATGAACTGAGTTCCACTTGCTTGTACTCTGCTTCGTCGTGCGTTCTCTTACTGTAAAAGAAAGTTCGGGGAGGATGAATAAGTAACTGCAAGAAGAAAGGGACTAACTAAAAAACTAGTCACTGTTTTTCACTAAGCCAGGCTGCCCAGGTCCACGGAGGAGTTTGAGACCTTCTCCCCGTCAGGTGGTCCACCGGACCCGAGATGGTCCAGTGCCGTCTCTCTGGGTACATTGAGAATCAGCGTCCTGGGCTGTGGCATCTCTGACTTGCAGGAGGAAACACACACACAGAAACACATACACACACACACACACTTCCCGTGAGTTGACATGATTCTGAGGGTGTATGGAGATGTTAACCTTCTCGGTTGTATCTCTCCCGTCTCCCAAGGTGTGCAGCTCCCGATTCATAATGTTCAGTGGCAGAAAGAGAGATAAACATAACATGTGAAATCAAACACAAATACATACTTCTTCCAGCTCCGTGTTTGTCCAAGAAATCTCCATTTTGTCTGTCTCAGAAATCCACTCGTTTATCCAACAAATATTGGCTGAGTACTATTTGGGGGGCTCGAGGGACCTTGGCGAAGTAGGAAATCCCCTCCAGGAATGAGAGACACACCTGCCGAGTTCCCTCTCTCTGGCCGTTACCAAGTTCTCTGCCACCCATATCTCTTGATACCTCTTTTAGCCCACCTCTGGGCAAGGGGATGGTTCCTCTCCACCTGGTAGAAGAGACTAAGGCTTGGAGACGGACCCGACAGCTCAAGTCCCAGGATGATGCGGCAGAACCAGAGGTGGGTCGCAGGTCTGTGGGCCTCTACATCTAGGGATGACTCCAGGTGTCAAGAGGCGGACCGGCCAGACAGCCTCCAGCTGGGCTTTTCTCCTCACCTCTGGTCCATAACTGGGTCCTGCCAGCCCTGCTGCCCAGACAGACGTGCCCATGCTCACCATCTCTCAGCAGGATCCCTAACCTATCACCACCAGCTCTCCTGTCCACCACCGCAATGGCCTCTACCTGACCTTCCATCCATCCTCCCAGAGCGAGCTCATAGAACACAAAAGGTCGCGCCCACTTCTCTCCAGGGAAACTAGCGGCCACCAGGGTAAAACCGCCGCTCTTAGCGCAGCTGATATGTTGTTCAGATTGATGGGAAAAGCCCACGGTCGGAAGCAGGGAGGGAGCCAAAGGAGGCCGAGAGGGGGGGGGGGGCGGGGGGGGGTGGGGGGGGAAACGGTGCATGACGAGGAGCCCTGCACCTCGAGGGCAGCGGCCTTCGGGCAGTGGGCAGCATGGTCTTAGATCCCAGAGCGCGCCGGCAGCTGAGAGGCGCGTTTACAGCCCGGGGACCTCGCCCTGCCGCCCTCTTCTCCAACCACCTCTGCTGCCACTTGGTCGCACCTACCACGGGTGCTGGCCTTCCAAGGCCTTTGCACACACTCTCCCTTCTGCTTGAAAGGTCCAGCGCTTTCCATGGCTACGTCCTCATCAGTCAATCCCAACTCACTGGATGGCCAAGAGAACGTCCCAGAGCAGATTTGCGAGGCCCTGCCTCTACCAGGCCCCATTTGCTCTGTAGCCAGCACGTTCTTCTTCGAGCCTCTGTTTCCACGTGGCCCCTTGCCAGAATATTCGCCCTGGGCAGGCGGGGACTGACACTCCTGTGTCCCCAGGGCTGGGTCAGTGGCGTGGCGCATCCTAGGTGGTCAGCCATGTTTGCCGACTGTCCTTTAGAGCGCCAGCAGACTGGACCGGGTGAAAGGCCCGGGCCGCTCTGCAAGGGCTCCTGGGCCAGCACCTGGGTGGGCTGGATGTGACCTGGCCGGTGGGCGGTGGCCAGTGTGTTCTGAGGTGATACTGACAGGTGTGACATACTCGGGAATGGGACCCCCAGGAGCCGAGCTCCCCCCCAAGTGAGGCTGTGCGGCCAGCAGAGGGTGTGGTGGCGATGGCATTTGGGGACCACGAACTTGACCCACATTCGCTGCAGAGGGTCAGTGTGAGCGTCTGACCCAGTGGCCGCGTGGATGGAGACGAGCCTGCAGCTGGCGAGGGGACCACGGTGCCCCGCGAGCCAGACTTGCCTTCTGTCACCACCAGCGTCTTTAATGACAGATGCGGTATCCAGGATGTGGCTCAACTCAGGAATGTAGAACCATAGGAAATGTCTGCAGCCTACCGGGTGCGGGCAAGCAACATGGCACGAAGGAAGGAGAGGAGAGGACTTCGAGGCAATTCCACGGTAAACAAAAACTCACCTTTGTTCTTCTGCTGCCCGTTGGGAGACTGGGCCGGCCCTGGCCTACCTGTAAAGTGTGTGATTTCTTTACTGGGACGAGGGGACAAGTCAACCTTATTTTTAGAAGCAAATAGCCTTTTGCGTCGTGGCCTTGGATCACATGTTCGCCAGGAGACTTTACGGGGCGTTAAAAAAGAAAAAAGGGACTAGACTCAAACCCGCCACCCGTGAGCCTTGGGCTGAGTACCGGTCTCTCAACCTCTCCGGAGCCTCAGTCTTCCCACCTATAAAATAGGTGAGAGCATCTGATTCCCACCTCACAGGGTTGTGCTGAGGATCAAATGAGAAAAGAGTTTCCTAGACGGGAGAGCCTTCTAGACTGTCATTTGAATCTGCCTGTAGACACAGCCCAGGGGGCGGGAGTGCAGGGATGCCGCCGGGTTCCCAGGGAGAGGCCTTTGTCCTGGTTTCAGGGAAGGGTCTGAGTCTCAAGTATGCGTTAGATGTGCTCCGCACGGGGACACACAGGTGAGGCTGGCCTGAGGGGAGCCGACCTTGGGGCCCTGCCGAGCCTCCTCTGTTCCAGGCAGATGAGACAGTCATGATCTGCACATTGCCCTCACAGGCATGCAGAGCGGTACCAGGAAGGGACTGCACAACCTGCCGCTCATGCACCTGCTTCGGGGAGAGCCGGGCAGCCAGTCCAGCAGGTTCTCCTCTCCTCCGTCCCAGCGGCCTTTGAATTTCACCTGTGCGCCTTCAGAGATCTCCTAGGGCCAAATGCCCTGGGCTAACAGAGGCGGTCAGGGCCGTGGCCCCCTCCCTCAACAGAACACAGCTCTAAGGGACCCAGTGCGGTTTCAGTGACCCCTAAAGAGACGCGGCTAGCTCACCCCTCAGAGCCGTGGGCCAGGTGGACGTGCATCGGCGGACCACAGCCAGGTTCAGAGGGGAAGAAAGGGTCCAGGGGCTTGGCTCCGCGTTGGACCTGTCACAGGTTCTGAAGAAGCAGAGTGGGTCACAGGAGAACTCATTTACTTCTTCTTGCCTTGGAAGTTGTGGTTTCAAATGTCTGGCCTCCCTCCCCCTCCTCCTGCCCAATTTTCCTGTCACTCTCTGAGTTTGAGTTGCTTCTAGGGCAGGAAAACCCTGCTGTATCACCACCTGTCAACGCTGGATGTCCTATTCGTTTCCAGCCTGAAAATGTCACCGTCCCTCCCTTTAACCTGCATTCTCCAGGGCCGAATGCTCCCTGACCCCCAAGCCCCGCTCTGACCCTTGCTGCAGGCCCTGGCCTACGGAGGCTGAGTCATCTGGCAGGCCCAGCTCTGCAATCTAAGGCTCAAAACGAAAACAGGGCACCTTGGGCAACCCGGCATCACACCAAGTGCTCCGGGCCCTGTTGACAGCAGGGGTCACAAGCCCACGGCGCCGGCCCTGCCTGTCATAACACCGACGCGCGTGGACCTCCTTGGAGAATCACAGGGCGCCTTCAGAACATCCAGGTCTCCCAGCACGGCAGGTACCGAGGAGCTTGTAACCCGGCACATCATTTTCACCCAACATCAGGGATGCAGCCCCAGACCTCACAGCAGTCATCAGAGGCTGGGCCTAGGGACCGTCTGTGTCCCATGTTATAAAACTTGTGGTTGGACTTTGCATCTCTTGGGCCCTGACCGCTTATGGGGACTTGGGGGTCCCCAAAATATTTGTCACCCTGCAATATTGGGACCATTCTGTTCATTCTTCAGCAACTAGGAGGTTTTAGCTTGTTCTTTGGAGGAGACCAAACACCCACCTCTTAGGAAGACCCCACCTGGATGACGGATGTCACGGGGGTCACGGGGACAACCATGCCGGCTTGTTTCCTCACATGGATGGAGGACAGATTGGCTGACTCACCTTGGCCGTGGAGGAAAGAGGGGTAGGAAGGGGAAGTCCTGGCTGGCAACTCCCTTCCCACACCTGCTACACCCGAGGGAAGGGAAAGGCTTTGGCACCAGGGCCAGGACACCTGTTCGGGCAAATCAGCCTCTGCAGATGTGGTTTCTGTGCCCCCATCCCCTCTGCTCAAGCCTGGACGTTTTCTCACGGGATCGGGGTGGAGGGTGGGCAGCCCCATCCCACCTCCTAACCAGGAACTGACTCACACTAAGGGTTCGGAGGAGCCCACTTTCCAGGAAGATAAAAGACACCTCGGGCTTCCCTGGTGGCGCAGTGGTTGAGAGTCCGCCTGCCGATGAGGGGGGCGCGGGTTCGTGCCCCGGTCCGGGAGGATCCCACGTGCCGCGGAGCGGCTGGGCCCGTGAGCCATGGCCGCTGAGCCTGCGCGTCCGGAGCCTGTGCTCCGCAGCGGGAGGGGCCGCAGCGGTGAGGGGCCCACGTACCGCAAAAAAAAAAAAAAAGAGAGACACCTCAACACATAGACCTCAATAGGTAGGGGCCGTGTCTATACATTGCCTCAGCAATAGCATCTCAGGAGCAGGGACTAAGCCCTGCTGGGATTCCGTGGGTGCCCCAGGGCTTCCAAGGGTCGTCACAGAAATGGCTGGAAGTCCAAGGGGCAGCCACCGTGGTTTCTGATTGCAGGTTTGGTGTCGGCAGAGGGAAAGAGGGGGTGGGTGTGTGGGGATGCCCATGTAGTCCAGGGAAGAGCAGGGTCCCCGCATCTGAGGACCCTATAGCCAAGGCTGTGGGCCCTAGAGCAAAAAGCCTGGACCTTCTTCTCCCAGGACCAGGGAGGCCATTCTGTGGTCAGCTCAGGTGACCGCCACTCAGGAGGAGTGGGGGAGGGGAAATTCTTGAGTTACGAAACCAAGGCCCCCAGGGTCCCACTTCTGCTTTTGTTTCTCTGCTTGAAGATGAAACGCTTTGTTAGCAGAAACCTCATCCAGCAGCTTTGGAAGTTGGAATGTAGAATTAATGATTCAGGCCCAAGTGAAACTCTCCTCGAGGGGTATTTTCTGGAAGGATCCTGTCTTCCTTCACTATGTAGGGAAAGTGTCTCTCCAGAAAGGGCCTGGGCCTTCGGGAAGTGGCCTTCAGAAAGCTAGACCAGGGCACAGTCCTGCGGGGAGACCCCCTGCCCATCCCCGGAGGCCTGGGCCCACGTGGGATGCGGGGAGAGGGGCACCTCTCCGGGGCCAAGGGTCCCAAGAATCCAAGGCTGGGGATGCCCGAGAGTGAATGAGGCCTGACGGATGGGAGGGTCGTGGCTGGTGGCCGCGTCGGGTCTGGGGTCAGCCGAGGCCTGGCGCGTGACCCGAGTCCGGGCGGCGGGCCTTGCGGCCGTGCGGGGCGGGGCCGGGTCACCGGGGGCAGCCGCGCGCCCCGCCCCGGGGGAGTGTCCCGCCCGCGCGCAGCCACCTTAAGGGCCGGGCGGGGCGGCGGCTGGCGGAGGAGCTACCGGCGCGGGATCCGAGTTAGGATCCGAGTTGGGATTCGAGTCGGGGTCAGATCGCACCGGCGAGGGAGCCATGGCGTCGTCCGGGCCGGCGCAGCTGGTGCTACTGCTGCTCGTGCTGCCGGCGGGCGCGGCGCGGGCCGGCCTCCACTTCCGCCCTGGCCGCGGCTGCTACCGGCCCCTGCGGGGGGACCAGCTCACCCAGCTGGGGCGCAGGTTGGGGGGGGTCAGGGGCTGCCCATCTCCCGGGGCTTCGCGCCCTCTCCCGCCTGGGGGACCCTGCCGCCTCCTTGGGGTACCAGGAACCAGGACGCCCAGCCTCCCTTGACCTCTGAGGGTCAAGGCCAGCCCCGTTGCTTTGGGGGCGCGCCCTTTCACATTTGTGGGGTTGGACGAGGCGCACCGGTGCAGGAGGCAGGCTAGCCTCGCCGCCCTGGCATTTGGAGCATCGCTGGCGGAGCGGTCTGGTTCCTGCACTGGGGGGGGGGGGGCGCGTGTGTGCCCTGCCCACTTGAGATTCTGAGCGGGCAAGGGGCGTCTCCTGGCTGAGATGGCCCTCTCCCGCTCGCTCGCAGTTTGGGGAAGGGAGAGGGCGCTGGGGAAGCTGTCTGCGCGCCCGACCCCCAGGGGCCCCAGTGCTGATTCCGGTGGTGGTGGTCTGTTCCCAGGACATATCCCCGGCCTCACGAATACCTGTCCCTATCGGATCTGCCCAAGAGCTGGGACTGGCGCAACGTGAATGGGGTCAACTACGCCAGTGTCACCAGGAACCAGCACATCCCCCAGTACTGTGGCTCCTGCTGGGCCCACGGCAGCACCAGTGCCATGGCGGGTAGGTCGGGGACTTCGGCCCTCTTGACTGTGGGCCAGGAGGGCCCGTCCAGCTGCCTTCTTTGTCAGTACCTGCAGCTGCAGCCCAGGGTCCTGGGGGCCTGCAGTTCTGTGCCAGGACTCAGCCTGGCATGGGGCGGTGTCTGCGTCAGGCCTAAGGGAGTGGATGCCCGGCAGTCACAGGACTGAAGACCTGTGACAAACGGCTCCCAGGAGCCTTATCTGTCCCGAAGCTTGTGACCTGGGCTCTTGGGGATCAAACCACAAACTCACCGAACACCCTGCTGGTGTTTGGGAATGCGGAAGTGAAGCTGCTTTTCAGCGTAGTTAATATTTGAACTGAATGCCAGCCCTGGGCTTGGAACATTGAGCAAGGCTGGCTGTCTCCTCATCTGGGCCTTAGCCGCCTGGCTGCAGCGAGGGCGGGAAACCTCGAGGCCGGGGTTGGGGGGCGGGGAGGGATCCGAAGTCAGCGCCGCTCTAGAAGGCTGCTGGGCCTGCCTTGGTAGGGGAGGGAGGGGGACTTCACACCAGCCTGGGCCTTCATTCAGCTCGGGGTTCCGGGAGCCTGCAGTCACGCCGGAATCTTTCAAACTCCTGCCCTGTGGCATTGTATTAAGCCAATGTGTGGCTACCGCCCCTGGCCTACGCTGGACGTCTCATCCCATGTAAGCCTCCTGGCCGCCCTGTGATTGCTCCCACTTTGCAGATGAGGAAACTGAGGCTCCGGCAGGGAGGTCAGGAGACTAGGCCTTTGTGGGAGTGACAGCCGGGAGCAGAGCGCGGAAGCTGGGCTGTCTGTAGGAGGAGGGGTGGGGCTGGCGTCTGGATCCCAGGGCCAGCCAGCTGTACTGGGGGCATCAGGCAGGGCCTCGTGGTGGCCCCGTCCCATCTCTCCTGGGGGCTGGGTTGTACTTCTGACCCTTCGGGGAGGAGGAGGGTGGGGGCAGCTAGGCTGAGCCCCATTTTATTTTGTTTTATTTTATTTAAAAAAATGTGTTTTGGCTGCACCGCGCGGCTTGCAGGATCTTAGTTCCCCAACCAGGGGTTGAACCCCGGCCCACAGCAGTGAACACGCTGAGTCCTAACCACTGGGCCACCAGGGAACTCCCTGAGCCCCATTTTAAGGTGTAGGAGCTCTTCTGGGCAGCTGGGGACGTCCCTGACTGGGATGGAGATGGACAGGGCCCCTGGAGAATGTGGAGCAGAGGCTTAACCACTGGAGCCGCTGGGAGACTTCAGGGGCCCACAGGCAGGCAGGCAGGCAGGGTGTAGGCGAGCCTCGAGCCAGAGGCTTAGGGCGAAGGCCTGGCAGGAGTGGCGCACTCCCTGGCCTGGAGGAACTGAGGGCCTTTGTGGCAGGGGCCTAAGGGTGGGTGGGGGAAGCTGAGAAGGTCACCAGGGGCCCTACCCCCAGGGGAGGGGCCCGGCAGAAGCCTGAAGGATCTTAGGGAGGGAGTCACATGCCAAGATTTGCATCTGTAGAGGAGGGCGGGGCCTGGGGGCGAGGGCGCGTCCCTGCTCAGAGGTCCGCCCTCCACTTGCTGGAGCGGAGTCTCCTGGGCAGATAATTGCTTCTGCCCTCTTGCTCTCCAACCCCTAACGGCCCCCCTAGCAGCAGGCATCCTCTTCCTCCTTCACTGAGAAAACAGAAGCCCCCAGAAGGGGACTTCCACGGTGCCCGGCCCAGCTGCCACCTTCCCTCCTGTCCCCGGCCGTCCAGCGTCTGAGCCCCTGGACAAGGCCATCCCTGCCGATGCTCAGACCTGGCCAGCGCTGAACCCCACCCCGTCTCCAGGCGCCACCCCATTTCTGGGCTCCTGGAGGGGCCTGCAGTCCCCACCTTCTCCCTGCTAACCCGACCCCCTCCAGTCGCCTGCCAGCTCCTCGCCAAGGTCACCGGCTCGGCCAGGGCCAGGTCTGGTGGTTGCCCCTGGGCCTCGCCCCACCCTGTTGTGCTCGATCAGCCCCTCCCCGAAATGCTTTCCTCGCCTTCAGCCACAGGCCCCCAGTCTCTGTTTCACCGGCCCCTCCTTCATCCCCCCACCACCCCGCTTAACTTCTGGACATTGGGCTCCCCGGGACCCTGCACCTGGACTCGGCCTTCACGACCCCCACGGGACACCTCAAACCTCACGTGCTCCTCCTTTCTGCCACCACCCTCACCCCCAAACCGGTTCTTCCCTGGCCTCCCTGATCACTCCAGGAGAATGCCATCCCTCCCTCACTCAGGCCCAGGCCCAGAGGCAGCCGGCCTCCTGCTTTCCACCCTCAGAACATCAGGCCGCAGGGCTGCACTCTACCTTCCAAGCACCACTGCGGAGCTGCCGCCTGGTCCGCCTGCTGCTCCCCTGGTGGAGCAGCTCAGACCCAGGCCGGGTCCCTTTTCTGTTCCACTTGAAACCCTCCGAGGTTTCAGGCAGATAGAACAAAACCCTGACCTGCCCGCAGAGCCTGTGTAAGCTGGCTCCCTGTTCCGTGTTGGGACCCAGTTTGGACACCAAGAGCTGAAGAACGGGCCGGTGCCCTCAGGCGGGAGGGGTTATTGGGTGAAGCGGTGTCAGCTGCAGGGTCAGCAAGGCCGGGGAGGAGGCTTGAGCGCCCAGGGCGGGCACGGCGGGAGGCTGCTGAGAAGGAGCTTGGGGAGACCTGCGGGGGCTGGAGGGCGGGGCTCACCCGCACAAGGGGGTCCGCAGAGGGCTGTCCGCGGAGGAGCACTGGGCGGTGCGTCCAGGGGCGCTGGGGGAAGGGCTGGGGCACGTGCTGGTGACCGGCCGTGGGTTCCACAAGCCCTGTGGGGCCGCATGTAGAGCCCTGTGGGCCCAAGGGCCTAGGAGGTGACCCCAGGGGTGTAGGGGGCCTGGGGCTGCAGGAGGGAAGGAAGGAGGCGCCTGGAGGGGGCTGCTGGTGGGTGGAGGGCCTGGCCGCTTGCTCGCCGTCATCAGGGAAGGAACAGGCGCAGCTGTGGTGAGTTCTGACCTGGAGGTGGGAACTCGGGATGCGGCCACGAGGTGGGCGGCTGCGGACGGAATCGTCGCTCCGGGAGGGCGGAAAGCAAGGTGACGGGCCTGTGGTAAGGTTGGCTGCAGGGCCCCACAGGATGCTGTCTGTACGGGGAAAGGGGGGCAAGGAGCGGGGGGCCGTGGCTGCCCTCAGCCGCCCCCAGCTGCCCCGTGGGGTGTGTGGGCCCAGGCGCGTGGGGAGTGAGAGTGGGGTCGCCGAGTGGCCCCTAGTCTGGCTCCCCGGTGCCCTCGAGGATCTACCAGCCTTCACGCAGGACACGCCCGGCCCTGCCCAGATGACATTCGTAGTGGGGGGAGGGTGTGCATCGGTGCCAGGAAGGGCCCGGGAGGCCTCTCTGGAGAGCAGGGACCCCAGGGAGCAGGGGAGGGCCCTCCAGAGAGGGATGCATGGCCCCCGGAGCGGCAGGCAGTGGGGTGGGTGCTGACCAGCATGGGTGCTGCCCCCGCAGACAGAATCAACATCAAGAGGAAGGGAGCGTGGCCCTCCATACTGCTGTCCGTGCAGCACGTGATCGACTGCGGCAACGCCGGCTCGTGCGAGGGGGGAAACGACCTGCCGGTGTGGGAGTACGCCCACCGGCA